>NC_083341.1:137551504-137898001 GCF_019175385.1 Lycium barbarum
ACTTGTTCTTAGGGGGATTTCAACGATTTTAAGGTTTCAATTCTTGGGGAATTTTCTGAATCCCTACCGTCCCCCTTAATCGATTCCACTCCACAATTATTTATAGGGTTTTGGCTCGTTTGAGTCGAAGAAAAAGAAGAGAGGAGCGGGGGGACAAGCGGCGTGGTGGGGAAAAGGGAAGAGGAGCGGCGGTGGTGGGGGTGAGTGCGGCGTGGTGGGACAGAGGAAGGTGGAGCGGGAGAGAGAGGGATCGAAGGAAGAGAAGGGAAAGGGGGAAGGGAGGCGCGGAGGAGAAGACGAAAAAATGAAGGGGATTAGGGATTTAGGGTTAAAGAAAAAAATAAGGGATGGGCTGGACCGGGTCGGATCCGAAATTTGTGGGCTGGGTCAATTTCTTTTGGACTGGTATTAAATGAATGGGCTAGATTTTATTTTAAGTGATAATGGGCTAGTCCGAAAATAATGTTGTTGATTGGGCTTTGACTTGGGTTGGGATGAATTAACAATGGGCTGGTAAATTTTAAAAATGTGGACTGATTTTGTGAATTGATCCGAAAATAGTATGAGTTGGTTGGGCTACTACATTTTTAATAAAAGACCTATTTAAATAACTTGTGTTAAAATATTACTCGATATAAGACATGCAATCATTAATGCTCAGATAAAAAATGGCGTTGTAATAGCCGTGCAATAATATTTCGAAAATCCCCAGTAAAATAAATACTATTATTTAATTATGCAAAGATAAATGCGATGTGTGTGCGTAAGCTGGTAAAATGTGCTGAAATGATAAAGATGTGAATAATAATAATAATAGTAATAATAATAATAATAATAATAATAATAATGGCTAGTAACTGTATAGAATAATGAAATGCCGATATTGATAAGAGACTAATAATTATAGTAAAAAATAAATATATATATTTTAATTTTTCTAAAAATATTAAAAGCGTAAATAGGTATTTCGGAGGAGAGGCGGGACAAAATTGGGTGTCAACATCGACTACTCAAGTTCAAAGAATCCTCGATGAAGAGAGGTCGGAATTAGTGGCTAAATTGGCCCAAGCTGAGGCCGACTTAGCTAAGTCTCTTTAGAATGTAGAGGCTGCCGAGGCTCATACCACGATTGCGGTTGAGTTTGAACGGTGAAAGTCCCGGAGGGCCACCCTTAAGAAAGCCCAACAAGGATTTGGGGACCTCCCGGCCCTGATACTCGAAGCCAGAACGATCGAGGGGTAAGCCAAGAGAGCCTTCGATACCGATTCTGAGGATTCTGAGAGAACAGTATCCGAGCACTCCGGCTCTAGTCGCACCGGGTAGACCAGGGCCTGTACTAGCCTTTATTTTGCCTTTGCCTTTTTGGCTCTTTTTGTTTTTTAACTTTGTAGGAATTTCGGATGTAAAAACCTTCATATATGGAATGTGCATTTTTCTTTCCGATTCTCTTTATTCTTTTATCTGAATGCTTGCTATGACTTTTGCCCTAATTGTCAATCCCGTTAAAGAACAAATAAAGGCTCGGAGTCATTTTTTCGTACAGTGCCTAAATATTGGCTTTTCTCTCTGTTTGGTACATTTTGTCCGGGGATTTGATTGAGTGGTTTGCCCGTGGGACTTATTTATGATCTGTGAATTCAGACGTCTCCGAATCACGTTGGGCATTTTAGGGCCCATGTTTTTCGACAGTTCACTTATCGTAGATTAGGTTCGGACACCTGAATCCCTGCCTTACCAATTTTTGATATAGCAGTCCCCATTCGAGGGTGTTAAAAGATTTCAGCTTGGTTCAATGCGACCCTGTTGCCTTTGTCGAATTTCGACTATAATCCTCGGTGTAGGCTATTTAGATAAAATGATGTCGAATTTCGGTTGTAATCACTGGTGTAGGGTGTTTAACAAGAAGACACATCTGAAACGAATTTTTAATAATCTTTATATTGCAAGTATTTGCACGTACATGATATGAAGACTTCGTCCGTTTCCTTCTGTTTTTGCCGTAGCAAATACTAAGTGGACGCGATTCGTTCTGATCGTTTGGTCCTTACATCGAAACCTAATACAAAAGGTCCGATTTTTGACGAATGTGAGAAATATAAAATTTCGAGGACTTCTCCGGAGTAGCGCCTAACAACGTTCACTTGCTTTGTTGAGCTGCTTCGTTTTCTACTAACCGGGGTAAGCCTTGATGTGGGTATAGTGTAGTCCTCTAGTGTTTATCCGAGCTGCATGATCGGGTATGCACTATCAAGTCCCCACTCGTAGGATATACCTCCGAGTTCCCGGACACTTATCCTCGTTTTTATCCAGTAACACGTTGTACTTGTTGCCTCATTAAAAACCTTGTCAGAAAACCCATTTTGGGACAAAATCGTACTAAGGAAAAGAGTGCAACACGTGTTTTCAGACCTAGCACCTAACTTCATCCGGTACTCGACTTCCTGCAAAAAAGAAAGATTAACAAAAAAATAAACACAAGGATAGGTGTCCATACCTTAGCAGTAGTATCTCTTCAAATGAGCCACATTTTAATTATTGTGCAACCGTTGTCCGTCCATGGATTCCAGCTGATACGACCCTTTACCCATTATTCCGGTTATCTTATACGGCCCTTTCCAGTTCGGACCCAACTTTCCATTGTTGGGATTCTTGGTGTTCAAAGTAACTTTCTGGAGCACCAAGTCTCCAACTTGGAAATGTCGAAAATTAGCCCTCCGGTTGTAGTACCTTTCCATTCTCTGTTTCTGGGCTGCAATATGGACCAACGTGTTTTCGTGAAGTTCATCCGTGAGGTCGAGTTTTATGGCCATGGCCTCCTCGTTTGACTCACCGGTGGTGTATCTGAATCGGAGACTCGGTTCACCAACTTCTACGGGGATGAGGGCTTCGGCCCCGTAGACCAACGAGAAAGGAATTTCTCCCGTGCTTGATTTTGATGTGGTTCTGTAAGCCCACAATACCTCCGGTAGAACTTCCCTCCAGTAATGCTTTGATGTTTCAAGTCTTTTCCTTAGATTTTGAATTATTATTTTATTCGTGGATTCTGCCTATCCGTTTGCACTTAGGTGATACGGAGTTGATACAATTTTCTTGATCTTCAACCCTTCGAGGAAATCATTGACTTTGCTGCCAATGAACTGAGGACCGTTATCACAAGTTATCTCGGCCGGGATGCCGAAATGACAAATAATGTGGTCCGATATGAAGTCAATAACCTCCTTTTCTCTAATCTTTTCGAAGGCTGACGCTTCAACCCATTTGGAGAAATAGTCAGGCATAAACAAAATAAAACGGGCCTTACCTGGTACCCATGGCAGAGGACCAACAATATCCATTCCCCACTTCATGAAGGGCCAAGGTGATATCACCGAGTGTAGCAACTCCCCGAGCTGATGAATCATAGGGGCATGTCTTTCACACCCATCACATTTCCGGACAAAATTCTTTGAATCTTCCTCTATCCGGTTCCAGTAATAACCGGCTCTGATAACTTTCCAAACTAAGGCTTCTGCACCAGAGTGATTACCGCAGGTCCCCTCGTGGACTTCTCTTATCACATAATCGATTTCTCCGGGATCCAAACACTTGGCCAGGGGCCCGAAGAAAGACCGTCGATATAATTGGCCGTCTATTAAGCAGAACCGTGCTGCTTTTGTCCTTAGTGATCGTGATTCTTTTGGGTCACTCGGGAGCTCTCCATCTTGCAAGTAGTCGATGTATTTGTTGCGCCAATCCCAAGTTAGACCCATCGTGTTTATTTCAGTATTCCCGTTTTCTACCGCCAAATTCATCAACTACACTCTAGTGTTGGGGTTAATTTCTTCCCCTTCGACTGAAGAGACCAAATTGGCCAATGCGTCGGCTTCGCTGTTTAGCTCCCTGAATACATGATGCACGGTCCACTCTTTAAACTAGTGTAGTATCATTTGTGTTTTCTCCAGATACCTTTGCATTCGTTCATCCTTAACCTCGAAGACGCCATTTACTTGGTTAACGACTAAGAGAGAGTCGCATTTTTCTTCGATTATTTCGGCCCCCATACTCCGAGCTAATTCCAAACCTGCAATCATAGCCGCATACTCGGATTCATTGTTAGTCAATTTAATAGTTCTAATCAACTGTCTAATGGCATCCCCGACGGGGGTTTTAAGGACGATGCCTAGCCCGGAACCTTTGAGGTTTGAGGCCCCGTCCGTGTGTAAAGACCAAATAACCGAAGCCTTTCCCGAGGTTAGCAGAAGTTCTTTCTCAACCTCGGGGATCATAGCCTGGGTAAAATCTGCCACAAAATCGGCTAAGGTTTGGGACTTAATGGCCGTTCAGGGTTTATATTCGATATTATATCCGCTAATCTCAACGGCCCATTTGGTCAGTCTACCCGACAATTCCGATTTATGCATGATGTTCTTTAGAGGATAAGTAGTTACTACGCATATCAGATGACATTGAAAGTAAGGTTTAAGCTTTCTTGAAGCACTTACCAATGCCAAAGCCAACTTTTCAAGGTGGGGATAACGGGTCTCCGCATCCCCTAAAGTTCTACTCACATAATATATAGGGAATTGCGTACCTTATTTTCTCGGACCAAAACACCACTTACCGCTACCTCGGATATGGCAAGGTAGAAACAACTGCTCATCCGCCTTCGGTGTGTGCAGCAGAGGCGGGCTGGACAAGTACCTTTTCAATTCCTGCAAGGCTCTTTGGCATTCCGGTGTTCAAGCGAAGTCATTATTCTTCCTTAATAAGGAGAAGAAACGGTGACTTTTATTCGAAGATCTCGATATGAACCGACTCAGCGCTGCTATCCTTCCGTGAGCCTCTGTACTCCTTTGACGTTATTTACCACCTCAATATCCTTGATGGCTTTGATCTTGTCCGGATTAATTTCAATTCCCTGGTTGGACACCATGAAACCCAAGAACTTGCCCGATCGGACACCGAAGGCACATTTCTCCGGGTTAAGCTTCATGTTGTATGTACGAAGTACATCGAATGTTTCCTGCAAATGTTTTAAATGGTCCTCTGTTTCTAGGGACTTGACTACCATGTCATCAATATAAACTTCCATTGTTTTCCCTATCTATTCTCCGAACATCCCATTAACTAGGCGTTGGTAAGTTGCACCAGCATTTTTAATCCGAAGGGCGTGACATTGTAACAGTAAGTCCCGTACCGGGTAATAAAGGATGTTTTCTCTTGATCCTCCGGGTGCATCCAGATTTGGTTGTACCCGGAGTAAGCATCGAGAAAACTCAACATCTCATGCCTGGCTGTCGCATCGATCATTCTATCGATGTGAGGTATCGGAAATGAATCCTTCGGGCATGCTTTGTTTAGATCCTTGTAATCAACGCATATTCAAAATTTATTACCTTTTTTCGGTACCACTACTACATTAGCTAGCCAGTCAGAATATTTTACCTCCCGGATAAAGCCCATTTTCAAAAGTTTTGTTACCTCATCCTTTACGAAGACGTGTTTTGCCTCTGCCATGGGCCTCCTCTTCTGCTTCACCGGGGGAAATCTCCCATCAAAGTTGAACTTGTGAGTCGTCACTTCCGGTGGCACAGCTGTCATATCTATATGGGACCACGCGAAACAATCGGCATTAGCTTGAAGAAATTTAATTAACTTGTTCCTGAGCTCCGAGGTTAATCCCGTGCCCAAATATACCTTTCTATCCGGTAGATACTCGAACAAGATGACTTGCTCCATCTCCTCTACTGTAGACTTTGTTGCATCCGAGTCATCCGGTAAGACGAACGACCTGGGTACACCGAAATCATC
The DNA here is from genome assembly GCF_019175385.1 of Lycium barbarum. Lineage (NCBI taxonomy): Eukaryota > Viridiplantae > Streptophyta > Magnoliopsida > Solanales > Solanaceae > Lycium > Lycium barbarum. The sequence continues at coordinate 137,557,295 of NC_083341.1, forward strand.
CTCTTCATTCCCCGGGTCTGACTCCTTCTGCTCCGTTGTCGAACCCGTACACTTTAGTTGCTATTTAGATTCCTTGCCACCGACTGATTCATCATCTTTAAGATCTGTTTTTTTGGGAAAGAGTGGCGCTTCCTCGACCGCGAACATCTCCCTTGCAGCGGGCTGTTCACCTCGGATGGTTTTTATCCCCTCCGGTGTTGGGAATTTCAACAACTGATGTAATGTCGATGGCACAACCCTCGTGTTATGTATCCACGGTCTGCTAAGCAAAGCATTATACTTCATATCCCCTTCGATGACATAGAACACCGTCTGTTGAATGGTGCCGTCAATGTTGACCGGCAAAGAAATCTCCCCATTCATGGTTTCACTCGCCATATTGATCCCACTAAGCACTCGGGCTACCGGTACAATCTGATCGAGTAGCCTTAGCTGTTCTACCACTCTCCACCGGATGATATTGGCCGAGCTACCTGGGTCAATCAAAATACGTCTAACTTGTGATTTAAAAATAAGAATAGAAATTACCAACGCATCATTGTGTGGTTGAATGATGCCTTCTGCATCCTCGTTGCTGAAGGAGATGGAACCCTCGGGCACGTAATCCCGGCTGCGCTTCTCACGCACAATGGTAACCTTTGTCCGTTTCATCACCGACCCTCGAGGAGCATTTGTACCTCCGATTATCATGTTGATTATATGCTGAGGTTCCACCGGTTCGGCCCGTTTATGGGACTCCCTTTCTTTGTAGTGGCTTTTAGCTCGTTCACTCAGGAATTCTCGAAGGTGGCCATTTTTCAGTAACCGAGCCACCTCCTCCCTCAATTGGCGACAGTCTTCAGTTTTGTGCCCATGAGTTCCGTGGTAATCACACATCAGGCTCGGGTCCCATTGACCCGGATCTGATCTCAGTGATCTCGGCCATTTTGCTTCTGCGATACGGCCAATGGCCAAGACGAGATCCGAGGTATTGATGCTGAAGTTGTACTCCGATACCCTCGGTAGGTCTTTGTTGCTAGCCGAACTCCCGGCATCACTTTTAAATGATAAACCTCGACTGTTCGACGGGCGCTCGGTCCGTTTATCACCACGACCGGAGAATTGACTGGGGCCAACCCTTAATTTTTCCGACCTGAAGCTTGGCTTTTCCGAATGAGAGTATGGCCGATACCTTTCCTCGATCTCTCAGAGCTCTTGCTCATATTTATGGGCCCCGGGGGAAGTTCGAGCTGGTCATCCTCTACCCGAATCTTTGATTCGTATCTGTTATGGACATCTGCCCAGGTCACAACCTCGTATTCCAGCAAGTTTCTTTTAGTTTGAACGAGGCCGTCGAGCTCCCAGGATTAAGCCCTTTGGTAAAAGCTTGTGCAGCCCATTCCTCCGGAACCGGAGGGAGCTCCATCCGTTCCCTTTGGAACCGGTTGACAAATTCACGTAACAACTCATCATCCCTTTGGGCTATACGGAAAATATCTGTCTTCCGGGCCTGCACCTTTTTAGCTCCAGCATGGGCTTTCATGAACGCATCCGCGAGCATTTCGAAAGAAGTAATTGAATGCTCGGGCAGATGGTCGTACCAAGTCAATGCTCCTTTCGATAGGGTTTCCCCAAACTTTTTCAATAACACGGACTCAATTTCATCCTCTTCGACGTCATTGCCTTTTATGGCACATGTGTATGAAGTCACGTGCTCCTGTGGGTCCATTGTGCCGTCATATTTATGGATATCCGGCATTTTGAACCTCTTCGGGATCAATTTACGAGCCGCACTTGGAGGAAAGGGCCTTTGAATGTACCTCTTTGAATCCGGTCCTTTTAGAATAGGCGGAGCCCCCGGGATCTGATTCACCCGAGAGTTATATGTTTCCACTCTCTTCTCAGTTGAGTCTACCTGCTTTGCCAATGTTTCGAGCATTCCCAGAACTTCGGTAGATGAACCGGCTCCCGATCCATTACTCTCGACTATCCGTGTTTCGTCCCTTCTTGGTTTAGCGACGCCTTTCGACCTCTCCGGGGCCGCTCTATCATTTTTACTTTGCAACTGAGCTATTGCGATTCCTTGTTCCGCGATGGCGGTTCTCTGTTCCTGCATCATTTCAAAAATTAAACGTAAGTTAACCTCATCCGGGGTATCCTGTACTTTTCGGCCTTATGCCCGGGATAAAGTAATTGAATTATGAGTATTTAAGGGATCAGTGGCCGGCAGGGTGGCATTCTCCTGGTTCACGATGTTCTACCGGTTGAGGCCTTCCCTCGAATCAATAGAATTTGGGTCGATGGGATCTGCTGATAGGTCCGCAGCCCACTGTTCTCGTTTTCGGCCACAATCTCGTTGTTGTTGACATGACCAGATTGCCCACTGCTTTTCATTTGGTCCGTTTTCACAGAGATCAGCAAAAGATTTCTTAATCCAACGGGTAGGAGATAGAAGCCAAGATTAAAAAAAACACTATTATCCTAGCCCCACGGTGGGCGCCAAACTGTTTACCCCTAATTTAGGTAAAAATTGAATTTGTAAGTGAGGTATAGGATATGTGGATAACTTTAATCTATTTTGGATTTATGAGAAATATTTATGGATTTGCGTGCTATAATATGTATATATGAATATATATCAATGCCTTGGATGAATATGTTGCTATAGATGATTAAGCTAATGGTGTTAGAAGAATAAGCAAAAACCACAAAGATCCACTGATTCGGACTAGAAAGATAGAGAGAGAGAGAGAGAGAGAGAGAGAGAGAGAATGTTTTAATATATATTTGCTATTACAATGTTCTAGATCTCAAAAAGCTAACCTCTAAAAGTAGGGAGATGTCCCCTATTTATAGTTTTGCCTTATGGGTCTTACATACAACACAAAGCCTTTTAAGAAACCCTAAAAGGATAAGGTAGGATCGTACGGTCTGACACCCGTACGGTCGTTAGTACAACGTGACAGAACGGTCTTGACGCGTGGCAACTCTGCAACTGGTTAACCGGACCAACGGCCACGATCAATTCGTGTCATGGAGAAACCGGAATAACTGTCACGATCAACTCAGTCATGGAGAAACCGGACTAATTGCGATGCAGAGTTTGGTCCGGAGATACAGGACCAAACAAATTTACTTCACTTTTCTCGGATCAGCCGCATCTGGTGCAATCCCCCTGGTCCGAAGGAAAGACTTCATACAAGTGCTTGTTTCTTCCCCTCGGTCCCCGGTCTCACCGGTCTCGCATAAATCCGATTTTTACCGTATACAATCAATTTACAATCCCGCATAACTAAAATATGTTTTTATAAGTCAATTTATGTATTATCTTAAATATCATTATATGAATAATTAAACCTTGCATAATGAATCCCTGCATAACTAATTCCTACATAACTCTAATCAACAACCAAAATAACCCGTAGGATCTTACACAAGTCAGCAAATTATTACGAAATTGTTCATTTTGAGGTTCTTGCGAAGGTAACTTTTTACCACCACTCTATTTATTATCATCCCAAAACAACAATCCACCACCATTAGCCACCACACATCCATCACTGCCTAGCAGCACCTCATAAACAACGTCATCAACTCCGTGTTAATAATAATTTCCAAAAATATCTTACGAATATAATGTACACTTATAATTACAGTTAAATTTTACATTTATTAGCTTTTAAATAAAGACGAACCATAAACATTCAAACGCTACTCCCTCTGTCCACTTTTACTTATCACCTTTCGCTTCTCGAGAATCAATTTGACTAATTTTGAGAGTTAAATTAAATTAGATTAATTCAATATTTTAAAAGTAATCTTTAGATGGTCGGAAACTATATGAAAAACACTATATGTTGCAATTTTGCTCATATTAATATGATGAAAAAATACATCTTAAAGTATTAATCAAAGTTTATTCAATTTGACTCTCGAAAAGCGAAACATGACAAGTAAAAGTGAATGGACAGAGTAAGAAATCAAGCTGCCTTAATTATGCATATTAATTAATATTTAGAGACAGCATCTTGATAATCAAAATATTTATTCACATTCAAACATCTCAATCTTAAAAGAAACAGACTATACCTTAGTTATAAATACAAATACAATTTCCCAAAATGGGTTGTGAAGATGGAGGACAAACTTCAAAGTTCTCTTCCCTTTCACTCCAAAACCTAAGAAATTTAAATTAAAACAAACAAAAACAAATCAAAGACAAGCTATTTGGGATCATCTTAAACCGAGGCTTTCCCTTCCCTTTGAGATGGGAAATAGACCAAAATGGATTTTATCTATCTACAAACCTACAATAAAAAACTAATACATGAAAACAAGAAGCTAAGACATGAATGTTCTAAAAGTGAGGAAATTCAGACGGCAGCAGGTTCTTGCATTTGGCTGTCGAATCTGCTGGTCAATACTTGTGTTGCCCGTGAACTTCTGTGCTGTAATCGTTGGTGCAGCATCTCCGACATCTTGTTGAAAAACTCTGCATCCCATCTTTGTATTAACACAGGATCTTCGGCATAACAGATATATATGGATGTCACCGCGCTTTCCACCACAACTGTAGCCAGTCCGACCTGAAAATCAATATCATATGTCATAAATAATAGGGAAGATTAAGAGCCATGACACAAGAGGGTAGTCGCAAAGATCTCCAGCATTTTTCGCATCGACCTTGTTACCAAAAACAAGCTTAAGCATCAAATAGTGTGTAGTGCTGATCTCAAAGGCAACTAACTTGGCGACTAAAAATCATTATTATTTTATAATGGTAGGTATATGGAATATCTTGCGCATCTCGACTATCTCGTTGAGTACTGCATCCTACCAGCAGAGGTGCTGAATAACTATCCCATCAAGACTTAGACAGATGGAAAGAAATCACCTAGTTTTGTCTCTATCGTAATCGACCTTGGTCTCTCATGATTTTCAACCACTTCATTAACCGTTCGGCCATACCCTTGGTTAATAATCATATGCCCCCGACATGAGACTGATATTGTGATAATGTTGAATGTCTATATACTTCAGTCATCGAGAAAGAAAATATTAGGTTTTATGATATAGATCATTCATTATTCACATATCCCTGGGTTCAGCCAAAGTTCCTAACTTTGTACCCAATAAAATTTTATATGTATTCCACCAGATCAAAATTTTGGTTTACAAAAGTGTGACCATCACATATTACTGTGTTAAATCCTCTGTTAACACTATTTATGTATCAATGGTCCTCAAGCATACAGATCGAACTCTGACTTTGCCAGCATGCGAGAGGGAATCACAAGTGGGCAATGAGCCCATAAGGAAGTAAATGGTAGATTGGAGAGTAAACGGGGAAGGCTGATGAAGGTTATCATTTCAAGAAAAAGTAGAATACCATTTTCTTTTTCATTTGATTTCTTTTATCTTCATTTAACATCAGATCATTACAGAACTTGAGGACCATTGATTCACAAGTCTCTTGAACTAAGGCAGAAAACAAATGAAAAGAGAGAACTCGATTGCTAGCATCCGGGAAAGGATAAAAATGGAAATGAGGAAAATAATGGAGCAGCCAACTCCCCTCTCCCCACACACAAAAAGAGAATAAAAAATAAAAAGAGGGAGAAGACACTGAATCACGGTTTCTAGCTCTCTGCATTGTTCTGGCTCAATTTATGTGGCTATTTTTAGAGTGAATGGATTTCTTTTTCCACATCAATACAAAACCACTAATTGATATGTGGATGGGGAGTTGTTTCAGACAGAGAAAAAGGAGGCAGACCCTGTCAGATACTAAAAGTAAGACGAGAGGTGCGGTTTGCTGACACTATGACTTACCAAGATCATTCCCATCAACATGGAAGTAGAACCAACCATCATCACTCTGTCAGGATGCTTGATCCTTGTCTCAACTCCTGCACAAGTTCCCGCTACCAGCCCACCCACAAGAGTTCCCATCAATATAACAGCACCAGAGCAGTCATAGGCAATAAGTGCTTCAACCCCAGTTGATTGGAACAACTCCCAGGCATCTCTTGCAGAGCGATTAAAGTTTTTACCATAAACTGCAATCTGCGAAGGAGAATGTTTAAAATATAACATCAAATTCACTAACTCATTGACATCTGCTTCTGGTGAATTTTAAAAGAATTCACTACAACGCAAAATTTCTTGCTAAGTGCGACTTGTATATGCATGATAAGAACACCATCATCATCAAATAAGACAAAAGTGATAGGTATCTAAAGTACAAGAAGTATATTAGGTTCAAAGTAAGATATATGAAAGGTTTCCAAAGGACCCTTCCCATCTCAGATCTTGCTCATCCTGGAAACGGAAGTATGGTATAGGCCTTGTTTGCTGACAATCCATCTATCTTGAAAGATAAAACTGTTTGGCAACAGCTTAAATAGCAATCCAAATGCAGGCCACTGCTATCAAATCTAGATAACTACATATATTATATAAAAAATACAGAAGTCAAAGACTGTCAAATAGAGACTATGCTTTTCAGCATCCTTTTCATGCCTCATTAGTGGCCCCTTCTTTTTTCTGTCGTGACTCAAGCCTGGAAGCCCATTTACATTTTATGGGCAGCAATATCCCAAAGCCAACATGGATTAATTACTCAAAGAACTAACTGATTAGTGCATGTGCCACTTTAAATCACATATTTCCTTAAAATCCTTTCACCACAACCCTAAGTGGGACAAAGACTTGAGATGTAACTTAAAGCCGTGTCACTCTCTAGTTACTCCAAAGATTTATTATTATCCATGTATGCAATACTATTTACACACCTAATTTCCAGAAGATGACACGTGAATATTTTTTGTTAAGGCGGTATCTAAGCCAACCAGCGCGCATCTCAACTAATACGGGCAGCCTATAATATACAGGTACAGGTGTTGGATGCTCCTCAAGAATATAGAAGATGGGTTCATGATGAGTGTTGTAGCTAGGATGTGATCATGGGATCTGCAGGTTCATTACTCCTATACCTCAACCACTCAGTCAATCCTTTGGAGATAACTCAAATGAATGATGTTACAATGACTACTACAGAAAAAACCAAAACCAAGCTCACTGGAGACACCAATATCAAAGCAGCAGCTACTCTCTACCCGGTCGGAGAACATTAATCTCTGTGATGAAGAGAGGATTTTCACTCAGTCTCTTTCAATATGAGTAAAAGGGAAGTACCACTAGGTAAGATCCCAAAAAGAAGTAATTGACTCAAAGTCTGTTAAGTATACTGTTAACTAGATTGTCGTTATTTTCTTCTTCTTATAAGTTATCATGAATTACAGAAAACTGATGTTGAATTGCTACTCTTTAGTTTTTGATAAGGAACTGCTACTTGTCTTGGCAAGAAGTGACCACGCAAGACTTACAGAGGGTACCAAACGGATGGGCAATTGAGGAGGAAAAGGGAATTGTGGATCTGAAGTTCAATTGTCTCGACAAGAGATTATCGTCCCCGAAAGATGGTCAGCTGTTGGAAGGTGGAATAAGACCTTCATAAAAATGTCCATTTGAAGGGACATATTTTACAAATATATTGAAAAATCAAAACATGACTTCAAGAATGGACAAAGATATGGCACCAAAAATATTAGACAAACTACCTGGACATAAGCATATTTATTGAAGAAACGGACTAAGGTCTCAACCAAATGAAAAAGGAAGTCGACGCAGCAAAGCAGACACTCATTCTTGCCAATCTTTGATCTGACTCCTCTAATCTGCATTACACGAAACCACTAATCAATCATAACTGTTCATATGTTCAGTTAAACAATATGTAAGGCAAAATCTTACTTCATGTTTATAAGTTAATATAATATAAATCTAGACAAGAGCAGATTGACCAACCTTCCACCGTAATGTCCGGATCGCAGCTGTAAAAAGTGACCCATAGCAGATGCTGCCAAATGAGGTTGTAACAGCATAGCGTAAGGATCTCTTCAATGGTTTGGGAGGCATTGAATTTGCTTGCCGACCACCATGAATGAGAACGAGAAACACCATGCCCGACACTATTACATGAATAATGTTACACAAAACTGCACCAGTCCAAAACAGACTCACACAGAATACCTGTACATAACACAAGCAATAAACAGCTCATGTGCTTGGCAACATTACCAGTATAAATTTGATAGTCATTAAACCCTAAAACCAGATCAAATGAAGAGCAAAAACTTGCCAGCTCACCACAAGAAGCCACCAGCGACCACCATCGCCGATACTAAGTGCTACAACACCAGCTACTCCAAAAGACCAAAGCACTAGCCATGAAAGCATGACCAGCATGAATGCACATGAGACTCCCATAACTTCAGGAAGGCTGCAGACCATCTTCACACTTCTTTGTAAAACCAACATGGTAAATGGAAGTCTGCGAAATTGGGGGAAAAATATGTTCACAAAACTGAACTTATTCAACAGTTCCTTATTTGGTAAAAATTATATTGACCTCTGCATTTATATGTTTTCTGAGCTCTTTATACACTATGCTTCCTGAGTTCAGGAAAATTTACACAAAATTCTCCATAGCTTTGTTTTTATTAAAGCTTATGAGGGCCAGTGTTGCGCGGTTCGAAAAGTGGAGAACGAATGGCCCGCCCCTCGTGCTTTTCCACTTAACGCCAGGCTTTTGTTTGCCTCGGGGTTCAGACCCATAAGCTTTTTTAATGCCAATCTAAACTATCCTAGAAGTTACAATAAGGGAATATGCCAGATGTAAAGGAATCAAAAGGTATCATTCTATCAAGAGGTATCATTCTTTTTATTCTAGGTTTCCTTCAGACTTTTTAATTTCTTCACTGAAAAGTTCATGAAATAAATCCATTTCTTGTACCATTTAATGCAAATTACCTTAAGGAGGTCACTACAATTTAAAAACACTAAGAGGTCATAGTTGTAACAAACTAAAAAGGAGGTTAGCATGATGGCGGAGAGGTAAAAGTACACCTGTTGAATGTAACTTTGCACTAACTAGAAATTTTTCGGGCTAATTTCATGGATGGTCAATCAACTTTCAGTTTAAAGTACCAGAATTTCTAAACAAATTTTTGGTAACGAAAAAGCTACTCAACTTTACCTAAATATCACAAAATCACTAAACTATTATTTGTAACAATAACGTCATTCAACATTTCCTATGCATAACACTGCAAGTCACTAGGAGGAAACAAATAAGACATTTTCTATTATACTTAGGCAAAGTTGACTGACATTCTGTGTTACAAAAAATAGTTTAACAACTTTCGTGATACTTAGGTAAAGTTGAGTGACTTTTTCATTTTAAAAAAGAATTTAGTAACTTTAGCACAATAAAGTAAAAACTGAATTACCATCCATGAAACTATACCAACTTTTTATATTCAGGGAGAGCAACCTCCTTTCAAATGGCAGGATGACTTTCTATCCTAAGAACTTCACGATTGCTGTATTAGTATAGACTTTGCTACTTAATCTGCAGATGCTCCAGCAGAAGACAGACATGTACATTGCAAATGGTAGATGGCCTTTAGAACTGATGACACGAGTATGCATATAGAGAAATCGTAGTTTTCTCTTCATATATAATAACAAAAATCAATGAAGTTCTCACGTTATACAATCACACAACACAATTTTCTCCAAGATGGCTTTTTAGAAAGGAAGTATGGGTAACGGGTTGCATATTCACTACATTCACTAAAAATGAAAAACAATATAATAGGTCAACAGATGGACAAAGATTAAATATTTTGTCAAAGAGAATTGAACTGATAGAACCAATAATAACATAAAAGCAAGATTTTTTCTGTTTGCTTATTTTTATTTAAAAACCATGATTCTTTTCAGCTATACCTGTCTATGACTGATATTACGTACAAAAACTGCAATGCTGCACCAACAGCAAATGCAACACCCCAGAAAAACTGCTTCTGCCAGAAACACAACACACTGATCACAGCAAGATATGTTGTCAAGATGTGAACTGAGAACTTCATCATGTTATTAGCTCTTGAACCGAGCAACACCAACCAAGCCCATGCCAGAACTGTCCCCACTGCACCAGCCACGGCATACAAAGGCCAAAAGTCCTCTGTCAAACCAGGCTGATTCTCAAGGAACAAATTCGTGAACCTATCAATTTTGAGCCTATCCTTTTCCCTAAACCTGTTAAATCCCAACACTGCAAGTGCCACACCTACCAACACCAGATGCAGCATGAATACCCCCATCCAAAACACATCTCGCCAATGCCTTGAAACTTGTGAAGTGAGTTGTCGAGATCTAATGCCATCTCCACTCGCACCATTCCCCACCATATTCTGCAGTATTAAAATAAATTAAAAAAATAATTATATCTGAAACTTCTCTACGTCTGCATAGCACAAGTAGGACTCGGTTGGAACTCCCTGATTCCATTTTATATGGTAGTTTTTGATGGGGTTTAAGATGGTAAATTCATTTTAGTAATTTATTACTGCTAGTAGAAGAAAATATTAAAGTATGGTTGAAAAATGAGTTAGATAGAGAAGCATAAAGGTTGAAAAATGAGTTAGAGAAGCATAACATCAAACTGGAGAGTGTGTTAGTCAAGAACCAGAAGTTATCTTTCCTTTCTTTTGTATGTTGGGTGCATGGTGAACATATGTATCAATAGTTGGTTAGATTTTTGGAAGGTTTAATGTAAAACACCACCGAATTTTTTGTAAGGATAAGTGGATAACATCAGCCTGGAATGATACAAATTAATTGCTTTTACTTTATCACAAAAAAAAAGGTTACATCAAAGTTTAATATTTAAATAGTTAATAGAATTTGAAATCTTGAAAGTTGTGAAAATTGTATAGAGTCCAAGAAGAAAGCCAAGATATGGTCAAGTCATCCGGGATAAGAGAAGGTCTTCTGAAATGTCCCAAAATGGAAATATTAACAAGTAGGTAGAAAAGAAGGTAGCATTCTATTGGACCGTATCATGCTAGTTCAACTTCAGCAACAAAAATCTTAAAATGAAAATCATACCTCACATAAGGAAACTAAAGCACTGTTGAACTTCTACTTTATAAACTTGCATCCTCTATCTAGTTTTTTTAGAATTTGCGACACAAAATAAAAGCAACTCATCCACTGAATTGACACACTAACTAAAGCAACTTAATCCAAATAACCCAACACTCAAAAATCTACGGCCACATCATAAAAGTCCAACAAACTTACATAACATACTACAAACAGAGTTGCAAGTTACACCAGACATAACAAGCACAGCAAAGAATTTCGACTGACAAACAATTCAACATTCATAGAAAGCATACTATTAACCTGTGTTGCTCGGAATCCAAAAATACTGTTGAACTCGTGTCGGGTCCTTCAAAAGTTCCCTACTTTTGCATGATCCAACACGCACCCAGTGGCATATTTGAAGAGTCCGAGCAACATAGCTTTTAACTATTCAAAATTTTAAACTTTTGATGTGATGATTTCTCTATTAAACTAATTTTCCAAAGCACCATTTCCTTCCACTACCAGTTACACAGTACAACAACAACAACATACCCAGTATAACCCCACCAGGTAGGACTACTAGTAATACAATTAAAAAAAAAAAAAAAAGGAATAAGTCAAAATAACATCTCAAACCACGTGTCCAGTCAATACCATCATATCCACGAGAATACAATAAACGAGTATCAAATTCTCACACTCAAAATCTACCTACTTTTTTTTATAAGCATACAAATCAAAGCAACTTTTAACTTTCAAATTTATCCTACACTCAAAATCAGCCAGAACGAAAAATTCAAAAACAGTTGAACTAAACATACTATAAAAAGTTGCAAAATTCAACACACAATTTACATCACAAGCACACTACTAAAAATATTGCTTAAATAACAACAACCACGACATTCACATAAATATGCATCAAAATACACTAATAAGCGATCAGTAGTTAATAATAAATCTTTAAAAAAAAAAAAAACAAGTAGTGAAAATGATTGCTAAACTTACTGAAAAGTTGCAAATTCATAATTCACACAAATTACAAATCACAAGCACAGTAGTAAAAAAAATATCGATTAAAATACAACATTCACACAAATAGACCTAAACTTATACTACTAAACAATCAGTAGTTAATTAAAAAAAAAAAAAGTAAAGTACTGAAATGAAAGCATAATCTAAAGTAAAAAAAAAAAAATAGACTAAACATACTATAGAAAACTGAAAATTTATCAGATAATTCAGTAATTCACACAATTTACATCACAAGCACACTAGTAAAAATATCAATTAAACAACAACATTCACACAAATAGGCGTAAAAATTACACTACTAAGCGATCAGTAATTAATTTAAAAAAAAAAAAAAGAGTTAGTGAAATGATTACCGGCGGCGGAGCAACGGCGGAGGAAGAAGCGGAGCCGGAGGAGGAATTAGAAAGAGAAGAGAATTGTGAATCACTCATTATTAGTATTAATTATGATGATGATCTGGCGGCTATAACTATGACAATTACTAACATTGCTTCTATAATAAATAATAAATTCATAGAGTTAAATCTTCTTGTTTTATAAGTAAATGAGAATTAGAGAGGATAAGAGTCAATGGAAGTTTAATTAGGGATTTTGAAATTGACTAGTAAGTAACAAATTGTTATTTTGTTGGGGTTGAAAGAAACTCATGTGTAACGGTTAACAAATATGGGATATAAAGACGAACGCTATTTTTGCATATATAGTATATGCCAAATGCCAACGTTTCTTCGTTGGATATGTTCTTTTTTTTTTTTTTTTAATAATAATTATTTGGTTACTAAAAATCAAATCTAAATTATTGAAAAATACATATTTTTCAAGCGCGTGCAGTTTACAGGGCTAAAATTATAGGGATCAAAGATCTTTTTTTTTCTTTCTTTCTTCCTTTTCCCAATAGATCTTTTTTGTTTTTCACCCCCAATTTATCCTTAAAAAAAAAATGGCGTGGGTGGGTGTTCTTGTATCTATATCGATATGGATATCGATATCTATATCTATCTATATCTATATATATATAAAATAGGAGAGGTACAAGCAATATGATTAAGCCAAATGACAAGCTAATAACAAGCCACTTGACAATTTTAAGACAAAGTTAATGAGAATTGTAATAACATTTTTGAATTTAAATGAAAGATAAGAAATTGAAATTGAATAAAAAGATAAGTCTGAAAATTTTAAACAAGAAAGCTTATCTAAGCTTAAATAAATCGAGCTTATCTAAGCCTAAATAAATGGAGCTTATCTAAGCTTATCTTAACAGATTCATTTATCAAAACTAAAATGCAATATTATACTGAACCCAATTTGAGTAATATAGAAATGGTGTTTGAAATTCAATCAAGACATGAGGAGAGTTCTTGAGCAAAGGAAAATCAGAAGCTACTCTACAAAGCGTGTTTTCAAGTAAGTTTGCTCCATGTCTCACTTAAAATACGTATACGGAAAAATCTATAAGGAATTTGGGAAAATTTCCTCCTGAAAGTTATAGATCTTTGAAATACCTTTCCAACGGTATATTATGGAGGTCAAACAGACCTCTGTACAAAAAGTTATGCCTGTTTTACTAAAACAGTGTTCTGCCAATTTACGATGGAATCTACGGGCCGTAAAAATTACACGGGCCGTAGATTTGGGCCGTAAAACTGGTCCAGAAAGCCCAAATCACTGTAATTGATTTACGGTGGGATCTAAGGACCGTAAAACTTTTACAGGCCGTAAAATAGGTCCGACAGCAATTTTAAAACTTCATTTTAAGGCTTTTTCACTTCATTCTTCACACCCCCAAGCCCTAAAACAACCTCCTATCCTCTCCTATCCTCAAGAACACCAACGTAAGCCTACTCTAATCATTCCAAGTCAATTCTAATATATATCCTTGTAATCTAAACAAGAAATCATCATTCCTAACGTAGGGTTTTCAAGAAAACCCATCTCAAGGTTCAAGAATTCAAGATTTTGAAAATTTTCTTCAAAGTTCAAGTCTTTAATTCAAGTTTTGGAGCATTACCAGGTATGTGGAGTTACTATCTACGTGTGGAAACATCATTGTTCTTCCCCACGCCTCTTAATCCATAAAGTATGAATCTTTACGAAAACTAGGGTTTCTATACTATGCTCATAACAACCCTAGGTCCATGTCCATGACTATATTATGTATGAATTGCTATTATTCGATCATTGTGTTCTTAATAACTCCATATGATTATTGAGAATCAGTCTGTAATCCATGAAAACTCATATATCTCATTCCATGGGTTCTTACATGCTATTTATGATAATATGCTATGATATTTTTCAAGAAAATACTATGTTTTACAAGTTCATGCAAGCAAGTTATAATTCATGATATCCATGTACAATTAAGTATGATTCATAAAACCATGGGCAGCAAGTACCACTTTTTTTTTACATGCTCATGTTTTTGGGAGTTGCATTAATTACCGAGAAGGCTTCAAACATCCTGAAACTACGTAACCACCTTAGGATGAGGATTGCTCCACCCATGCTTAAGACGATCTCTAATAATGACTGGATCCTTTCATAATATTATTAAATCTCATGTCTCTGGAAAGGTATGAGTGTTCTACTGGTAGGACGCAAGTACTAGACCATGTTGTCGGTTATATTTACTGCTCTCCCTACTCACGATACTTTACACATGTTACATATATGTATATGTTCTCATGTTCATGATCATGTTTCAGCTCAGTCTCTATTATGTTATTTTCATGTCCTATGTTATTTCATTCAGTTGCTTTACATATCGGTACATTCATATGCTGACGTCCCCTTTTATTGCCCGGGGGCCTGCATTTCACAATGCAGGTACGGATTTACAGGACACCACATCTGCTCAGTAGGATTCGTTCGTATCAGCTTATTGGTGAGCCCCATCTTATTCGGGGTTTTAGTCAGTGATCTTTATTTTATTTGTTATGCATTTAAAGGTATGATGGGGGCCTTGTCCCAGCAAGTACATTTTCCAGTCAGGACTCATGATTAGAGGTTTCATAGACTAGCCAGTTTAGTTATGTTAGACATGCAAGGTGTTTAGCCATCTTTGGCTCAACTCATGTTATTTCCGCATTTATGATTTAAACAAGTATTTTATTAAATTATTATGACATCTCATGTTTTATAAAAATTCATCACGTTCATGCTATATTTCCGCTCATGTATACCTTATGATGATTCAGTAAGCCATGTGGTTCGCTCGGTCACATGCAGTATAGCACCGAGTCATGATGATTCAGTAAGCCATGTGGTTCGCTCGACACATGCAGTATGGCACTGAGTGTCGTGTTTCGCCCAGACCATGGTTCGGAGCGTGACAAAGCTTGGTATCAGAGCCTAGGTTCAAGTGTCTTTAGGAAGTCTATGAAACCGTGTCCAGTGGGGTCACTTTTATATGTGTGAGGGCCCTATACATATAAATAGTTGACCACCAAGACATCCAGGATTGTCTCACTTCTTTCATACTCTAGATCGTGCAGTTAGAGCAGTACTTCAGGAATCATTCTAACTCGTGCAAATTTCGTATTTCAGAAAATGCCTGCAAAAAGAGAATACACCAGGAAGACTACAGCTACTAGCCGAAGGGCTACTACTGAGGCAGTTAAACAAAAGACATTCCGACCCAGACAACTGCTTCAGAACCAGCAATCCCAACTGCTCCTACAGCTACACCTCCTAACACTTCGGACATGGATGTTAGAGGAGCCACCCAGCTGCTTACTCAGATCGTTTCCAACCAGGCGCAGCGACAAGAATCGGCCCCTAGCTCAGGTGCTAGTGGCGGGTCAAACAGTTTAAGAACTCAGGAATTATTGCGGATGAAACCTCCAACTTTCACAGGGACTAAGGCTGAGGAGGATCCGCAGAACTATATTGATGGCCTGCAGAAAGTGAATTCAATTCTGATTGATGGACTACCGGTCCAAAAACCTCACGTTTTGCAAGTGAATTCAATTCTGATTGAACTGCCTTTTGCTATTTTGGCCAATCATATCTTCGTCGACATTCTTCGACAGATTGAGGTTCCTGATCCTCAATGTCTTTCATAATATTCAGCGCAACATTATATGCAAAAACATTATCTACTATAATCTTCGATCAATTCAAATCTATCCCATCACCAGAAGAACTCAATGATAGTTCTTTACTCACTTGAGTCTCGGATTCCCTAATATCTTCAGAAGTATCAGGATTAATCAGATCTTGAATATCTTCATGATATTCTTTCATAGTGTCATTCTGATCATTTTTTGTGTTTCTTTTACTAGGATTTTTATCCTTCGAACCCAATGGCTTACCACGCTTCAGGCGTGTATGAGATTCAAAGGCTAGGACACTAGTAGATTGACACTTTGGGACATCAATTCGGATAGGCATATTCTCTGCAGAGATATGTGACTTAGTTATTATTTTCAAATCAATAAATGTGTTTGGCATTTGATTTGCTATTTTTTGCAAGTGAATGATCTTTTGGATCTCCTGTTCATATATATGGGCATATGGATCAAAATGAGATAGTGATGAAACTCTCCCCGTGATTTCTCTTTCGATTTATTTTCTCTCTCCCCTTAATTGTGGAAAATTTGTTTCATCAAATCGACAATCTACAAATTGAGCAGTAGATAAATCTCCGGTCAATGGCTTAAGATAGAGAATAATAGAGGGTGATTCAAACCCGACATATATTCCTAACCTTCTTTGGGGGCCCATCTTAGTGCGCTGTGGTGGTGCTACCGGCACATATACAGCACAACCAAAGATTTGGAGATGAGCAATATTTGGTTCCTGACCAAATACTAATTGTGACAGAGAGTATTTATTATAATGAGTCGGTCTGAGATGAATAAAAGATGTTGCATGTAAGATAGCATGACCCCAGATGGTAGTGGGCAGCTGTGTTTTCAGAAGTAGTGGTCTTGCTATCAATTGTAGCCGTTTAATAAATGACCCAGCAAGGCCATTTTGGGTATGAACATGAGCTACAGGATGTTCAAATTTTATCCCAACTGACAAACAATAATCATCAAAAGATTGAGACATAAAATCTTCGGCATTATTGAGGCATATAACCTTAATGGAATAATCCGAAAACTGTGCCCTTAAGCGTATTATTTGTGCCAATAATTTCGCAAACGCCAGGTTGTGAGACTATAGGAGGCACACATGAGACCATCTTGAAGATGCATCTATTAGGACCATAAAATATCTGAATGACCCACAAGGTGGATGAATAGGTCCACATATATCTCCATGTATACGCTCTAGAAAGGCAGGGGATTCAATGTTAACTTTCAGGTTCTTAAGTGGATGCCCATTTGAATTTTCAATAATTCGTCTCATCATTATTGATCCAGGGTAACCTATTCGGTCATGCAAAAGTACCAAAGTACTTGAATCATTAAACTTTTGGTTTACGATCGAGTGTAGTTCAATTGTACTAATTTCTGCATAATACAGACCAGAAGACAAAGTTGGTAATTTCTCCAAAACATATTTCTGGCCGGAGACATTCTTTGTAGTGGCAAGACATTCATCATTTATTTTGTTTAATGTCTCAATGTGATACCTATTACGGCGAATATCTTTGAAACTTAACAAGTTTCTTGGGGATTTAGAAGATAATGCATCTTCTATAACAAGGTTCATCCCATTAGGCAGAAATATAGTAGCTCTTCCGGAGCCTTCAATCAATTTTGAATTGCCAGAAATTGTATTAACATTTCCCCTTTTCCTACGCAAGTGAGAAAAGTATTTCTCATTTTTGAATATGGCATGTGTTGTTCTACTATCAATCACACAAATATCTTCATGATTGGTCATTGATCCAACAAAAATTTGAGGAATTTCCATATATTCTTCAAAATGAAAGAATAGACAAAGTGAACATGAAAGTAGATATTATTATTAAACAAAGCATTAGACAAACTTTATTTACATAACTATAAACATAACTATTGTATCTAAGAGTAACAACATGGATGAAAATATCTAACCTATTACAGATCCATCACCGATCACATGATCTATTTTTCCTTCGGGGAGTTCAAAGAAATCTGTCACATCTAGATGCATGGGCTCAACAGTATCTTCAGAAATAAAATTCACTTCGGCATTCTTTTATGCCTTTTTGAGGAAGGCTTAATAAAGCTCAACTAGATGCTTTGGCGTACGACAGGTATGTGACCAATGCCCCTTTCCTCCACATCGGTAGCATTTATTTTCTGAATCTTTCTTTTGCACAGCTTCATGCTTTTCATCCTTCTTTTTACACTGATGGTGGTGAAAGGTATTATTTGGTGCAAGTCGACAGTCATGATTAAAATTTCTTCCTCAACCACGACTGGGGCCACGACCTCTTCCACGCCTAGAATGGCGAAAATTTGCCTCATTCACTTCAGGGAATGGGGCAGTACCATTAGGTCGGCTTTCTTAATTTTTCATTAATAATTCATTATGTTGTTCAGCCACTAGAAGATGTGAGATTAGGTCAGAATATTTCTTGAACCTCATCTCTCGGTATTGTTGCTGCAGGAGCATACTCGAGGCAGGAAAAGTGGGGAATGTTTTCTCCAGCATATCATGATCAGTGATATTTTCATCACATAATTTCAACTGAGAAATAATTTTAAACATGGCAGAATTATACGCCCAACTAGATTTAAAATCGTGTAGCCTTAGATGGATCCAATCAAAACGTGCTTGTGGAAGCACAACTATTTTCAGGTGGTCATATCTACCTTTTAAATCATTCCACAACATAAGAGGATCTTTAACAGTGATATATTCCATTTTCAAGCTCTCATCAAGCTGATGGCGAAGGAATATCATTGCCTTGGCACGGTCATGATTCGATGCCTGATTTTTATCTTTGATGGTGTCTGCCAGACCCATCGCATCAAGATGAATTTCGGCATAAAAAACCCAAGACATGTAGCTTTTGTCAGATATATCTAAGGCAACAAATTCGCGTTCAGAAAGATTTGCCATTAATTAAGAAAAAGAAAGACAATACCTTCGAGACTTTCAAAGATTTGCTCTAGATGGCAGAGTCTCGTGCTGATAACATGTTATAAAATAAAGACCATAAAGTAAATACACAAGAGAGACGTATATAGAGAGGAATTGATTGTATATCGAACTTCTACAAATGAACTCCAATTTATAGGAGGAAATAAGTTAACAACTTGGTGGGTGGAAATGAGTTTACAACTTGGTGGCCACACATACTTGGTGGGCAAGTATCTTTGGTGCCCAAGTTCATGTGATGGGCATCCAACTTACAACAATATTCTTGTTTTAAAAACTCTAATTAATTTATGAGCCAACTAATAAGAGTTCGTAGTGTGAGGGAATGAGATTGATAGCAACGCTACACCTAGGGGTGTCAATGGTTTTCAAAAAACCGACTTAACCGATCGAACCGTACCGAACTGATTTTTAGGTTTCTTTTAATAAAACTGACAATTTTTGTATAAATTTATAACCGTACCGAATAATTAGGTAGGTCTTTTAATTTTATAAAAATAAACAGAAAAAATACTGAACCGAATAAGTTTATAAATGTAAAATATATTTTAGATTTAAATATAACAAAAATAAAAAAAATGTTCCCTTTGGGTTTGGGATGATGAAAATGACTACAAGCTGGCAACGTAATTAATACCTAAAGTTCCAGCTCTGAAACCTATTATATTACTCCTATTGAAATTAAATTAGTTCTTGCATCTTGAGTAGTAACTAGTAAGCTATAAGGTATTACAACGATCATGGATAGAAAGTTACAACGTATTAGATATCTTTCCTCTCGTATGATTTTAACTTCTCTTGTTGGATACTCAATCTTAATAGTCTTAGTTCTTGAGTCTCATCTCGATTGATTTTTTCTCGCTTATGCGATCTAAAGTATATTTTTTGTTTTTGCTTAACATTATTTTACACAAACCATAGAATTGTAGGATCAATCTCTATTTCTTGTTGTCTTTCATGTACCTTGATTCATCACCTTTTAATCAGTAAAAATATCTAGAGAGTATTTGTCAAAGTCCTATAGACGTATGTATGATATTGTGTCTTTAAGTTTTACTAGTGACTATAACATGATGTTCTTTTTTAAAAAAAAATAATTAAAATTAACCGAACCGTACCGATACAGAAGAGAAACCAACATGATGGGACGGTGTAACACCTCGTAGCTTCGGGCGAAGGTTTGACTCATAAGATAGTAATGTAATGGAAGCAATATGAGGGTTATAGGAAGTGTTTTGAAAACTAATCAAATCATAAGAATTGTCTTTGGGCAAAGCAAAGTTGGAAGCCACTCTACGGGACATGTTTGCAAGTGAGTTTGTAGAAAGTCTTACTTCCAACGACTATAACCCCTTTATTAATTAGGAATTTGGGAAAACTTCCTAAATGAAAGTTGTAGCTCTTTGAAATACCTTTTTAACGGTATATTATGAAGGTCAAGAGGACATATGTACAAAAGGTTATGGCCATTTTACTGAAGGATTACTGAGCAGTCCGTTCACTGGTCATGTTATACGAACTTGTTATACGGCCCATATAATTTTATACGGACCGTATAACTCGTCCGTACTTCATGAAACTTCAAATCGACGTTCTAGTTTCAGCCATGATAAAATATGGTCATATTATATGAACCGTATAACTTTATACGGACCGTATAATATGTCTATATAACTTCCGCCTCACTTTTGTATAAATTCAAGCCTTCAGTTCTTTTATTTCATTATTCACAATTCCAAGCCCTAGCAACAATCCAAAACATCAAGGTAAGTCAATCCAACCCTTCCAACTAAATTCTAACATATACTCTAATAATCTAAGCAAGAAATCATTGTTCCTAAACTAGGGTTTTCAAGAAAACCAATCTCAAGGTTCAAGAATTCGAGATTTTGAAAATCTTCTTCAAAGTTAAAGTATTAAATTCAAGTTTGGAGCATTACCAGGTATGTAGAGTTACTATCTACGTGTGGGAACATCATTGTTCTTCCCCACGCCTCATAATCCATAAATTATTATTCTTTACAAAAACTAGGGTTTCTATACTATGCTCATGATAACCCTAGGTCCATGTCCATGATTATATTATGTATGAATTGTTATAATTTCATCATTGAGTTCTTAATATTTCTTTATGATTATATCTGTCCGTAATCTATGAAAAACCCATATATCCCATTCCATGGGTTCATGCATACTAGTTTATGATATATTATGCTATTTTCAAGAAAATACTATACATGTTTTACAAGTTCATGCAAGCAAGCTATAATTCATGATATCTATGTACAAGCAAGTTATATTCATGAAAATCATGGGCAGCAAGTGCCACTTATTTTACATGTCCATTTTTTTTGGAGTTGTTTTAATTACCGAGGAGGGCTTCAGATAGCTAGAAACTACGTAGCCACCGTAGGATGAGGATCGCTCCACCCATGTCTCGGACAATCTCTCATAATGACTGGATCCATTCATAATATTATTAAACCTCATGTCCCTGGCAAGGTATGAGTGTTTTGTTGGTAGGACGCAAGTACCAAGACCATGTTATCGGTTATATTTATTGCTCTCCCTACTCACGATACTTTACGCATGATATATATGTATATATACTCATGTTCATGATCACGTTTTCAGTTTCAGTTCTTATCATATTATTCCATGTCCTATGTTATTTATTCAGTTGCTTTACATACCAGTACATTCAATGTGTTGACGTCCCATTTTATTTGCCCGGGGGCCTGCATTTCACGATTGAGGTACTGATTTACAGGACGACACATCTGCTCAGTAGGACAGCATTCGTATCATCTTATTGGTGAGCCCCATCTCATTCGGGGCTCGGTCAACTCTTTATTTAATGATTAGCTATGCATCTAAGGTATGATGTGGGCCTTGTCCCAGCGAGTATGTTTTCCATGTTCAGACTTATGTTAGAGGTTTCATAGACTAGACAAGTCAGTTATGTCATGTTACACTTTCGGAGTCATATAGCCATTTTGGCTCATTCATGTTATTTCCGCACTCATGTTTAAACAAGTAGTTTGATTAAGTATTATGACTTTTTGCATTTTGTAAAGGCTCATCATGCATTCACATTATATTCCGCTCATGTTATGCTTCATGATGATTCAGCAAGTCATGTGGTTCGCTCGGTCACATGCAGTAAGGCACCGACTGTCGTGTTTCGCCCAGACCATGGTTCGGGGCGTGATAGACGGTTTGGAAAAGTCTAATTTTGGTTTGACAAAATGAAATCACCGAAAAATTGATATGGTATAAATTTTATAAGATAACCGCTCGAACCGTACCATTGTCCATAGCTACACCTACTATAGCCTATAGGAACTTAATTATTTATATAGTCTTTAAATTAAACCACCCTACCCTCTAATATATTAATCTTTTCAATACTTTGACTTGTCCCATGTTTGGTTTAAGTGGACAATGAAAATGATTTCCCCGGTAGGAAAAGAAAAAAAAAAAGATAGTTTTTCTTTCTATCTTCTTCGGCGTGGTCTAAAAGGAAGGAAATTAAAAGGTAAATGCCTTTTTCCCTTTCTCTTTTTACATGACTGTGCCTCAACTTTGATGAATAAAGTTGGTTCTTGTGTATTCAAAATTTGAACTTAATAAATTAGACCTTTAAAATTTTATCATTTAATTTAATTATTTCTTTTGAAATATAAGTTTTGAATAATAAATACTTACTTAAAGTTTAGTAATTTTATGTAGAAATACGTATCTTGTTACTAGGTTCGGTTGAGCCGGTAGCAGACATGCCACATCCATCTCTATCTCTATATAATTGTGCATGTTAAGCTAGCTTTTCTTTCCTTAGTCTCAATAGAGCTAATAGTTTTTCGGGAAGGAAATTAAATTATTATACAACCTGCTTAATACTTTCTCTATTAATTTAGAGCTTAATTTAGAGTACTACAAAAATGTGCATAAAGTATAGTAAGTTGTATATTTTAAATTAGTAAAGTAATAATTTTTAAAATATTAACCTAATTCAATTCGAATTCCAGAAAAAAAAAAAGGTTCAAACATTTTGAGACATAAATAACAAGAAAGAATTATGATAATTAAGTAGGTTACGTTGAATGAATTAGGGAGCTCTGGATGATATTATTGACAATTATAGTTTCTGAGTCAAACATGCTGAAGACATCATTATTATTATTCTTATATTGAAGCGTTTATATTAAGCAAAAAACTCATAAGCTAAAACGCTTTTTGTTTTATGAAAAGATGTGGGGATTAGTTGGGAAGATAATGATCAAGTTATTGGAACTTTGTTAATTGTTATCCCTCCAACCAGCTCAGAAGACACCCTGTGAAAGAGGCGTCATTGGATTCGACACTTATTTGCGGTGGTAAAATCAAATTTTGGGGAAAGGAACATTGTTATCCCCTAAAAATAAAATAATTATCCGTTTATACTTTTTTACTTTCATGCCCCTAAAGGTATTTATCTGAAATGCCACTAAAGTTATGATACTAATACGATATATAAATATATTGAGATGATATCATGTTCATTCATTCAAAAGACATTTAAATCTTTGTGATATCATCATTTCATATACATGTATTTTGATGGTATCGCCTTCCACTGGTTCAGTTCTTTAATGAGACGCTCATCAGTCCTCCATGATACTATCATAATATATAAAAATATACTGCGATTGTATCATGGAGGAAGGATTTTGGGCGAGAAGGTACTCGAGTAAATATTTTCGGCCGATTGGGTAAGAAGCGAAATTAGTTTAGGAGGGGGCATGGATGGGTAAATATTTTACATTTTAGGGTTATCTTGTGTTGTTTTCCATTGAGGAATATTAAATATAAAAAGGTAAATACATGAAAATTCAAAGGGATTCAAAATATGCGATATGTAGATTAAAAAAAACACAATTTACGAGTAATTGATACCTTTTAATAGAGGCGGATTCAAATTTTAAATTAATATTATGTGCCTAAACTGTAGTAGGGACCTCAAATTCTAGTAACTGATTTTTACATTAAATTTTTGTATATTCATTAATTTTTTAATACATATATAAGGTTAGACAAAAACTATTACATCCACGAAAACCGTAACTTTAGCCCACATCCGTCCATGCTCCTTGGACAAAGGTGACTTTTACCACCATTTATTTATACTGATGTTTTTTTCTTAAAACAGAATAATATGTGTATATATGAATATGTGTATATATGCACTTCATAATAGACCTACATGATTTGAAAATGATGCATTTTGAGTTCATATTCAAATTTTCAGAATCTCTACAAATGTAGACCAAATTCACATATCAGTAGTGGTGTAACTAAGCGCTTTGAAGGTTCAATCGAATTCAACAACAATAACAACAACATATCCGGCCCCATTTAACGAATTCCATTCGTTAAAATGTATAGCTCAAATAAAGTTAAAAATAATTATTTTTAAATG
Organism: Lycium barbarum; assembly: GCF_019175385.1. Classification (NCBI taxonomy): domain Eukaryota; kingdom Viridiplantae; phylum Streptophyta; class Magnoliopsida; order Solanales; family Solanaceae; genus Lycium; species Lycium barbarum. The sequence goes on from NC_083341.1 coordinate 137,581,812, forward strand.
AATTATTAACCCCCCCCCCCCCCTAACTAATAAAGTACATTTATTCACGTGCAAATTTAAACCCAAGTTAGAGAATGCTTGATTCTGCTGATACATCAGGATATTACTAATTACTAACAAACTTCTACGTACTTTGCTTTAACTAAATAGTAAAATATTGCAATCACAACAAGGAACCTTTAGAAACAACTCATTAATTAAGCAGATAGCAACATCATGTTTTAGAAATCTAATAAAATCATATATACTAGACGTGTAATGACCGGAACTTAACATGCATATATTATGACAACCTAGAAGGTTTTTATTTTTATTTTTTCTGTTAGGTACAAAGTAGTGCATGGGACATGGACATGTGTTTGGCTATTGGCTACGAATTTCCGCCGCCAAGGAAGGAAAAACAATTGACTGTGAGATATTAGCACAAAAATACGGCTTTGTTCATAACATTTCACATATATAAGTCTCTGCCACAATCATATTCTCTCGTCCACAAAGTCTTTTTCCTAATACTCTTCTCCGTTTACTTAGACCGAAATTTAAAATTATAGAAAGTAATATTAAGAAAATCATTTCAAAGTTATTGGTTCAACGAAAGTCTTTGACGAAAGAGGATATACTCCCTCTCTATTTTTTTTATTTTTTTTTGAAATATTCAAATACACCATAAACTCTGCGCGAAATGATAATCTATGGTCTTTCTCAATTAAAATAAGTTCTTGCCACTTAAGTTTAAGTATGTGGTGCTAATTATATTATTTTCCATTAGTGAAAAGGGGCAAATATTTGCCTATAATATCATGGGGTAGTTGTGACCTTAATTAGTAATGAAGGGTAAAAGTAGATCATTTCGCACGGTTCAAGTTCAAAATTGAACCTTTTACCGTGAGTGGACGTTTCAATAAGCAATCAAATCACAATGTTAACAAGTTTGAAAGGAATTCAAGAGACCTTCACCCTAAGGCTGTCAGTGGGGACGGGACGGTCCCGCCCCGTGTCCGGCCCGATCCGGCACCGGACCGTCCCAGTCCCGGTCAACGATGGGAGAGCAGGCAGAGGGGGTAGGGGGACAGGTAGGGGGGCGGAAAGGGGAAAATTTCCGGTGAGGCCCGGTACCGGACCGGCTGACTAGTTCCGCCCCGCCAGAAAATTGAATTAATTTTTTTTTTTTAGCTGGTCAGCCTGTTGACCGTTGGAGCCTCCAAAATATTAACGTTAGGACTCCAAACGGTCTGATTTTCAGCCGTTGGAGTCCCCTTCTCCCAAAAAAAATGCCCCCTAAAGTTTAATAAATTGAATTTTAATCTGAATTCTAAACTATAAATACCTCTTCATTTTATTCATTTTCACACAAATCATCCACCAATTATCTCTCTCTCTCTAATATTTGTTATAAATTATATCTCTCTCTATTATTATTATTATTATTATTATTATTATTATTATTATTATTATTATTTTGGTGAAGTGGGCAATATTTGAATTTTGGAGCAACTTTCAAGCTTCAAGTAACATAATTTCAATTTCAACGTTTACAGTTACGTCTGCTTTTACGCAGACGTTTGGTACACTCATTCCATCCTTTAATTTATTTAATTCTTGCATTTTATTTGCGTCTTTTTTTCAATTAATTTTCATATTTTATTTTATTATACTTTGATAATATGTCTAAAAAAGTTAAGATCCCGATCCTAGGTAAAACTGTCGAAATCGCTAACCCTTTTAGCCGTTGTAGTAAGGGTAAATCTAGTTCTTCTAGTAAATCTAAAATTCAATTTAGAAACAGTACGGAGGATTTCACTCATGTTGATGAAACTGAATTTTTTGTTCCCCCCGGTTTTCCTCCTATTCCAGAAGATTTAGAATTACAAACTGAAGCCTTAGATAGAGCTTATGGTAATTTAGAATTTGATGATTTGGAAATTTTAGAAGTAGAAGAAGGCGAGGAATTATATTTAAATGAGACACCTACTAGTCCCCTTACCGAAGCTCCAACTCAGACTACATCTCAGTCTGGAGCTGGTTGTCTCCCTATACCTCCTACTCGGGGTACGATTAAGGCGCAACGTCCTAGAACTAGTGTCGTATGGAAATTCATGACTTTAGATGAAACTAAAACTCAGGCTATTTGTCACAAATGTAAAGAAATTAAAAAACACGGAAGCGGTGGAGGGGCGGGTGGGACGGGTGGTTTAGCTAGACACTTGATAACATGTGTTGGAAAACCATACTTAGATGCTCGATTAGCAGCCGGACTTAAAAACACACTGACCGGTGCTACTAGTGCCGCTCCTGGTGGATCCGTTGGGGGATCTAATATGGTCCAACAAACTTTAAATCCTTCTAACCCCGCTGTCACTCAAATGGCTTATAGTAAAGATAGAGATCGTGAATAACTAACTAAAATAGTTGCGGTTTGTGGCTTGCCTTTTAGTTTTCCTTCTAACCCCGGTTTTGTGCATTATATTAGAGCTATGTATAACCCTACTTTTCAAGGCATTCCTAGATCCACTGTTAGAGCCGACGTTTTTAAATTTCAAAGTGATTATTGTCAATATATGCGTTGGGTGTTCCATCACCTAGATACTAGAGTGTGTCACTTCTGATATAGGTCGTAGTGTTAATGGCAATGATTATTTATGTGTTACGGCACATTGGATTGATCATAATTGGAATATGCAAAAACGTATACTTGGTTATAAATATATTGATGAGAAAAAAACAGGTTCTTCTATTTCTACAAATGTTCCTGACATTTTGCAATTATATAGTCTCGTTGACAAAGAATTAACTGTTACATTTGATAATGCTTCTTCCATGACTAAGAGTGTTGAACTTATGGCTATAAGAATTTGCCCAATTAACCTTGATATTTTTCATGTCCGATGTGCATGCCATGTTTTAATTTAGTTGTAAAAGATGGTCTTGATTTATTTGAGAGTTCTCTACAAAAAAATATGATATGCTTGTCAATATGTTTTTAGCGTTCATAAGCAAAGTAGAATTAATTTGTTTAAAAAATATTGTGTTAAGCAAAATTTGCCTGTTAGAAAAATTCCAAAAGAAGTTTGTACTAGGTGAAATTCTTTATATGAAATGCTACTTGTTGCTCACCAATATCAAAAACCCCTTCAATATGTTTTTAATGCACGTCATTATCATCCCCATGAACAAATACAAGATAGTGATTTGAATGAAATTGAAGGACTATGTATTTTTTTAGAAAAAATTTATATTGCAACAAAAGCATTTTCCGGTCAATACTATCCTATAATTGCACAAATGTTATTTTTTATTTGTGGGCTTACAAAACTATTTGCGGAATATAAAGAATCAAACGAACATGAGGAAGCCGTTGATGAAATGATTTTCAAATTTAAAAAGTATTTTTTCCTATTCCCGATATTTATTTGATTGCTTGTATACTTGACCCGTCTTTAAAATTAAGAGGTGCTCATGGACTTGTTGACAAAATTTATTTGCAGTTAGATATTCCTCCTAATGAACATCCAAATGTTGAAGAGTGTAAACGTAGCATAGAATTAAAAGCTAAATTAATGTATAATAATTATAAATCTGAAGAAAGTAGAAGTGCAAAATCAACGTCCTTCACAAAAAAATAAGGCTAAATTTGGCAATAGAAAATTTGATAGATCAATGGATGCTGCATGGCTTGGTATTGCTAATACTCAAAATGAAAATGATCTTGAATCTTATCTTGATCAGAGTTTGGAAAGCATCACTGTGGACGACGACGACAATGAAGATATTTTAGGATGGTGGAGGGAGCGTGGCAAGGCATTTCCATTACTCTAAAAAATGGCTCGAGATATCCTAACTATTCAATCATCATCAGTAGCTTCGGAGGCAGCTTTTAGCGCGGCAAGATTTCAACTCGGAGATCACAGACATTCATTAGCACAAGATAGCTTGGAGATTTCTGTCTTATTCAGGGATTGGATCAACGCAGAAAGAAGAAATCGTGGGCTACCAAAATTAACCCGTCAAGAAGAAGAAGAATATGAAGAGATAATCAACACTAATAGCGATGGTGGCATGGAACTTATGGACCGTCAAAGAGATATACCAATTCCAGAATTGAACGCAACGGAAGCGATACGACAATTAGAAAAAATGTACATAGATTCGTACAAGTTTTAGTGTGATAATTTATAATTAACTGCTTAGATGCCTAGTTAAAACAGAACCCTTCCTAGAAGGTGGCTGTGTAGATTAGGTGATCTTATTGTAACTTAGAGGCCTAATTGAAACAGAACTCTTCCTAGAAGGTGGTTGTGTAGATTGGGTGCTCTTCTTATATTTCAGGCTTTGAGTCAAGTTTTATGAAATTTAAAAGATCTACTTTGAATAAATAAACATAAAGTTCTCACTTGAAATTATTTTTCTTTACATAAATACAAAAAAGAATGCAATTCTTTATAAAGATTATAAATACTTGAAAGTATATTTAATATTATGTAATAAATTAAAAATAATAGCCCTTATAAGTTCAAAAAATAGCCGTTGTTAAATACATTTAAAGACTTTAAAGTTATAAAAAATAAATATTTCTTACTTGAAATTATTTTCTCCTATTATAAAATATAAATACCTAAAAATAAATCCAAGTCTTTAAATTTTTTATAAAGACTTGAAAATTTAATATTAGCTAATAAGTTATCAATTTAAATGTTAAGTTTGAAGTTTTATTACAAAAAGCTCCCGCACCCCCCCCCCCCACCCCTCGTCCCCCCAGGCCCGTCCCGTCCCCCCTTGAAGTGGGACAGGACGGGCCCCCCCAAAAAGTCCCCCAAAAGCCCGTCCCCCCAAAGTCCCCCTTTAAGAAATCCCCGTCGCGTCCCGGCCCCCCAAAAAGTCCCGTACCGTCCCCGTCTCGTCCCCCTGCCACCCTTACTTCACCCTAATTCAATGGTACTCCATCTATCTCGTAGTGAGACATGTTTTTCTTTTTAATTTACTTAAAATTATTATTTTTATATTTAATATAATTTGATTTTTATTCAATTTACTCTGAATGAGATAATTTATAACCATATAAATTATAAATATAGTAAATTATTTTAAACTCCTAATTGCAAATAATAAAAAATCTATTTTTTAAACTTCATGTCAATCAAATACCATTGCATGAAGTGGGAGAAAAAGTATTATTATCAGCTGTACAACGGAAACACAAAGCAGCCCATTTTAGAATAACTTTTGCTAGACCTATCATAATTATGCTGGATGGACCAGTCACTCTTTCATTGGATTAATAGAAGAAAGTACTATAAAAGGTGATCCAGTGAGCCCAAAAAATATCCAATCCATGTTGAAGAGCAGATTAGCTAAAGGATTTGAAGAAAACAAAAAAAGAAGAAGAAAGATTACCCTCTTTTATCTCTTTTTATGCAGCACAATTACTGTTTTAGGGTGTTAAAATACCTTTTTTTACTACATTTACTTCAACAAAATCTTTTAGGTGCAGCTTAATTTACACCCCAAAATTTGCACCAATATTGTGATGGCTTTCATTCTCTGAAGCCTTCATTCATTTTGGGACCGGGAAAGTATAAAGAAAAAATTGACTACTTTTCTGATTTCCAGTTACTACAATACTAAGAGCCTGTTTGGATGGGCTTAAAAAAAGCAGTTTATAAGCTGCTTTAGATAAGCTAAGTCAAACGGGCTCAATTATTTTTTTGGGCTTATTTTAAGTACAAAATGGCTTTAAGCTGACCAGTCAAACACTCAAAAAAACTGAAAACAGCTTATAAGCAATTTATAAGTCAATCCAAACGGGCTGTAAGTTCAAGTCGTGAAGTCAAAACGCCCCCAAAGATTATAGTTTGATAATGCTAGTGAGAGTTTGTTGTCATTTTCAATTTATTGGGCGAAACTGATCAAAGCTACAGTTAACTTGGTGTAAGAATCGAAATTAAATGTGTACGGTTTTCCCAAAAAAATCTCAAACTGTTAAGGATATTCAATACCTTATTGTTTACTTTTTTTCGACACCCCTAACAATCTCCTCATTAACTAAGTTTCATCTGGCTCCTCATGATCATGGGCTAATTTGAAGATTAATTAATTGTGTGTCACCTAACATCATCTGAGTAATTTATGTCTACCAATCCATATGCTTCTTTGTTTTGTGCGTCTCCATGCTACCAGTATATATATCGATCCATAGATGGGCAAAGGCAATAGCGGCAGCCCCACACCATCACGTAGTTATCTCCATACTAGTCACCAAATCATTAGCTCTAATACATGTTATTATGTTAAACTAGCCCAGAGATACTCTTAACACTATATGATATTGCTTACTTTGGACCAAGCCAACACAATTTTCTCCCAAAGACCTCACATGTAGGATTTTATTCCTACATACCCAATCGATTTTCATTGTCTCCTTTTTCTTTCCACCACTATACTAGCTCGATCTAATCGGGGAAAGAAAAAAAAACACACAAATAGTCGTTATGTCAAACATGTTACAGGTAATCAACCAGCCTTACGAAAAGCATCGAAATAGACAAACCAAAGAAGACAAAATGCAACAAAGTGACTTAAGTTCTGTCAAAGGTAGAAAAGCGGTGCCTTGAATTGAGGAGAAACACTTTTGGAACTACTACAAAAGCACCCACCATTCTTAAAATATAATTAGTACATTGTACCTGAATAATCTCCCTCACCATTTTCGTTTTAGAAGGTCAAAGTATAATTAATTATTATTATTTTTATTTTAATCTTAATAGAATTTTGTGATTAATAATGGAGATTACACGTAACATAATGGAGAGACATTATAACTTAGACATAAATAAAGATTAAGTAGTCAAATATCATCTCATAATTAATACTTCCTCCGTCTTATAATAAGTGTCACCTTAGTCAAAAACACGCATATTAAGAAATCAATGATAAAGTGTGAAGTTTACCAAATTATCCTTAAGTAAAAAAAATTTATTTTTTCTTCTTTGAGAATCCAACCATCATCACTTAGAGTACTACTACTACTTTTGTCCAAGCGCAAAGTTAGAAAAAACTAGTAATGACACTTATTATGAGATGGAGGGAGTATTTCTTAAGGATCCTATAAAACAACTAAAATGACAAATAATTTGAGCCAGTGAGAGTATGAAATAAGGGCAATATATAAATCGGAGCCGTTAACAAATAAGGTAAGTAATAGTAGTATTAGAAACTTTTGGTAACAACAATATTAGAACCCTTTTGGTAACAATAATATTAGAACCCTTTGGTAAGGGTAAGAATACAAACGACCTCAAGACCTCAACTATCAATGTGGAGAGAAAAACAGTCATCAAAAATATATAATTCAGTGACAATTTTAGCCTTTTGCCTGGATTCTCCTTACATTACTCGTAAATTTTCTTAAAAGTCAATCTTCGTCCACGTGTCTAACATGCATTGGGCAGGTTATAAACTTTAACCATGCTCCTCATCTCACCAAATCAACTCTACGCTAATCACGGACATAATCTCAATCATCAGCAGCTCCACATTATAACCTCACTTTCTTTTTCCCTGATTGACATTAATACCCCTCACACTATCAATAAATTACACTATACATAAAACACACTACTGAAATTGCAATAATAACACCCACCGGTCCCACTTCATCACGTTACAGTTACCCAAGTGGGCCACAAAAAGGTAACTAAAATTGAAAATACACTTTCTAGCTAGGGGTAAAACAGGAAGTAACAATCTACCTATTACTAGCATTTATTAGGTGAGAATCCAATGAGAGAATTGGCCAAATCGAAACTGACACGTGTCCCTTGCTGTTGAACATTACCGATAATTGACAGGCTGGACGATGTTGGAGCAAAAGCAAAACAAAAAATACCAGAAGAATCAACCGGTATCAGGTAATTCTTAGCCGGTAACGGTAATTCTTTACCGTTAGAGAAACGAAACGACACCGTTGGAACCTCAACACTCTTCATTGATTTCAAATTATAACACGTGTCGAATAACGCAACGCCGTTAGTTGATGTCAAGTGCCTCGTCCCTTTGACGAACTCATCACGGAGCGTGTTGTACACGTCCGTTTGCAATCTTGTCACCGCCGTACCTGCGAATTTAAGATTTTTAGAATATGCAACGCAGTATTAAAGAAAAGAGGAAAAAAATATACATTAAGTGAAGAATTGATTCTTGTTCTTCGTAAATAATTAAATTTTTAACCAAATGCACCATTAAATTCTTTCTATAGCATGGTATCAAGTAAAATTAGTTGTTTGTACATAAAATACCTAATTTTACAAAAGGACCGCAATGTTACAAAATTTAAACAAGAATTTGCATAATTGCACGGTTTGCCCTTCAAATGGACTAATTAATTTCTGCTCTTCAAAATGGTACTTATACCTAGCAGTAGATAGGTTCTTAAAGGTAAGTGGTATAACTTGTGAATTTTATGATGTGTAATTATATCCTCTAAGATAAAAACTTACTCATACCGGGTGATACATCTAACTAATTGATGCATGATATATATACAACTATCACTTAATAATGGATAATTAAAATTTACTTTATTAAATTACTTAACCACAGTAAATTATACTCCCTCCGGATAAAAGAAAGAGTCTACTTAACTTTTTTTCTTTGATCAAAAAATGAATTCACTTAGCAAATCAAAAAAAAAATTAACCATATTTTTTCATATTTGTCCCTATTAAGTGTTATATGATCAAATCCTAATGCCTATTTAATTAGGAGTAGTTTAGTCAAATTACCTATTTTTATGTACGAGTTAGTATTTTCTTAAGGATTGTGCAAATGACTAAGTGAACTCTTTTTTTTATCCGGAGGGAGTATTAATTTGATATAAATATTTATCCCTAAAAAGGCAGTAATTCAATGAGCATACCTGAATCAACAATCACACCGCCATCGCCGTTATCGTTAACTTTAAAAGCTAACGGCGAAACTGAAATCGCGTTACCAGCAACACTTATCCCCGTTAAATCCAAGTAATAAAACGTATCAAGCTTCGAATTCCTTACTAACGGAGCAGTAACGGCATCAGGTGAAGTTTTACCATTAAACTCAAGTGTCGAAGTCGAATCTGAGTCCCTATCCACCAAACAATACGAAAATGAAGTAGCATTTATCTGTGATGGAAAAGATAATGTACCACCACCTAACCCTAATAAACCAGCAGCACCAACAAATAAACCTTCATTATTATGTCCACAACCAATAGCTACTTTCTCAACTGAAGATGAACCGCCAAATGTGATACTCTCAGTTACAAAATCACCAACTGTATATGAACCATCACCATAAGATACTTCGTATAAACAAGTATTGTTTCTACATTCTGATACATCAAGTGATTTACACTGTTGTGTATTGCAATTGAGTGGAGAGAAGGAGGAAGATGCAGCTGGCTGGAATATTGGATCAGCTTGTTGGTAACAATCAGCACAAGGTGCACATTGGATCCAGTTTACGTCACTTCCTGTATCGAGTACCTGTTTGGATCGAAATAATTTCTTAGAAACTAATAGTTGCAAAACTTAGAACGACGATAAATGAGACGATACAGAAACATACAATGTGAAGTTTTGATCAATATTTTAAATTGTATTTTTCAATCATATTAACATAAGAAAAATTACAACTTATAGTATTTTACGTATAATTTTTGAATATATAGATTTTAATTTTAGAATATTGAGTGGGTTTAATCCTACCTAGCTTCAAAGTTTAGTAAAAAATCATACATAAATTGGGACGGACAGAGTAATATTTTAATACTCTCTCCGTCCCAAAAAGAGTGCCTTAATTTCTTCATTAGTTTGTTCCAAAAAAAAATTTCACATTTATATATTTAGAAACAATTTTAACTTCATGAAATAATTTACAAGCACACAAAATCTAAGACTTGATTTGTACAACACATTTTTAAATTTACATTTATTTCTTAAACTCTGTATCAAATCAAACTAAGACAACCTTTTGTAGACTTAAAGGAGCATGATTTATGATTCGGTCATCACTTATCTATGAAAAAACTAAGACTCTTTTACTTAACAAGTATTTTGTGTGTATGAGAAGCTTCTATTTATAAAAATTTCAAAACTTCTGCTCCAAAAAAGAGACAAATGTGGTAGAGTTTTTTCGACCAAACAAAACTTTTTTTCTTTTTTACGATAAAACACAATTATAATAAAATTCAAAAAAATAAGAAATTGAAAGTAAGTGTAACAGTACCATGTAAACTTGACTAGGTGGATGTCCGACACCAATTCGTGAGAAGTACTCACCGCTTCCTTGACTTGTACCTGAGATAATTGGTCCTTCAATTTTCTCAGCTTGGAACTCAGTTTCCATTGGTTTGAGATCCGATTTACCAATACCCTGAACAAATGGGCAGCTCAAGCAAATTAGTGATCTAAAGCTAAATTTGAATTGATAATATAACTATCTAAGAAAATTTCTTTACTTTTATATGAAAAGTTTAATTTTTGTAATTAGTGGCGGATCAAGAATTTTCATTCAGGGGTTCCGATTAAATATAAAAAATAATATAATGTTGTCAATGGGAATGGAATCATGGACAAAGATACAATTTTGAACATCCTGGACCGCTTCAGCTAACATTTTGCATTTATTAAGTGTGTTCAAAAATTAATATATGTATATAAATATAAAAAATCTACCCTCTATATACAGTATAATTTTTTACCGATACCCTCAGGCCCCTTTAAATCCGCCCCTGCATGCAACTAGTACTCAACATTAAAAAAAAAAAATTATAATTCTATTATTGCTAAAAAAAATAAAAAAAAATAGAGCCCTCTAATTTGGGGGCCTAAAGCACTTGCCTGAACAACCAGATCTACTTTAGTTTGAAGTGATTTAGCACGTGTTGAGTCACGTTGAAGTCGAGCTAGTGTTAATGAGTTATAATCCTTATGTGAAGTACCACGAACTGCTACACGTGAATGTAGTTGAAAACTAAGCAAAGATGAAGAAGAAACTGTATTTTCTTGTTGTTTAAATGAGTTAAAAGTTTTTACTGAGAAGGGATTAAGGGTTTTTTGAATGGAAGAAGTAATATCTAGGGTTTTTGTTCTTGAGGCCTCATCTGGAGTTGTTCTTGAAAGAACTGTGGTGAATAAGAGTACAAAGAAGAAAATGGAAGTTGCCATTTTTGAAGGACTTGAAGAGAAGGGAAATGGAAAAATAGTGACTGACACTGACGACTGGGCTTGGATTTATATATTACTACCAGGAAAGAGAAATATATGGTGGTAGAAAATTGAGAGTAGATAATTAGAATTTAGAAATTATGTTATAGGAGTAGAATTTTAATAATAACGGTTCGTAGTCGAGTCGCAGGTATTCTTTTATTCTCACCTAGAAATTTTTGGATTCTAAGTTTTGGATATAGAGTCGTATTTTAATTAGTGAGGGAGCGTTTTATCATCAATGTGTGATTTTTCTATGCGAATTGAAATTTAATCAGGCTTCAGTATAAATATTGAATAGGTGAGAAACAAAAAAATAATACTCCCTTTAGCCATATTATATGGCGTTTTTAGCTTGGGCGCTCCCTTTCGCTACCCCTAAAAAGTAAAAAGTACCTTATGTGAAAATTCACTTATCTAATAAAGAGTAAATTTATTTATTTTTAAATTAATATTAAAATCATTTATTTTGAATTAAATATAAAAATTAAAAACACTAATATATAATGCTACCTCCGATTCAAAAAACGTGTTCACTTAGCCTTTTTTTTTTTTGTTAAAAAAGAGTGTTCACTTACCAAATCAAAAAAGAATTAAGCTTATTTTTTCACATTTGCTCTTATTAAGTGTTAATTAACTAAATCCCATTACCTATTTAATTAGGGTGTTAGAAATTGGATTCAGACCACCTATGTGTGTCAACCCGTATTCATATACATAAAAGTAAATATATAATGAATTATATATTATTTTTAAATAAATAAAGAGAAAGGACAAAACTGTTAGGAATTTTATTGAACAGTTGTATCCTTTCAGGATTGAAGGGATATACGAACGTTTCTGTAGAAGAAACGCGCATTCTTTTTCTCTAATGCACAAAAGACGAAAAAACTCTCTTTTTTGTGGCGAAGAACTTCTGTGGAAGACTCCTGTGTTGTTCATGCAGCAATCTTCTTCTCTGTAACTCAGGCTCGATTTAGACTGTGAGTTTATACAGTATTGTTCATCTTTGTATGTGATTACATCGTCGACTAGTGAAACAAATTGAAGAACTGTGTGTTCTTGAATTAGATGTTTTCTGTCAAGGACAATTTAGTTAAATTACTTATTTTTGCTTAGGAGTTAATATTTTATTAAAAAATGTGAAAATAGCTAAATGAATGCTCTTTTTGAACCAGAGGGATTATTATTTTAAAAAGGTCACGTTGGACTTGTTGGAGCCTTGGAGGAGACAAAGAAGGGCCTATAGAAAGGAACAAGCTTTGAATGAGGTCTTTTTCTAATTTAATGTTGTTCTTATGCATAATTAATAGAACAAGCTTTTTAGTGCATGTTTTATCGTGTGTTGCATTAAAGAAGAAGTAAAGGGTTTTAATCAACGAAATCAATGCATTGTACTTTGGTAGTTGTCATGGCTTGTGAAGCTTTATTGACCATTAACTTGATAGTGGAATAATAACCCACTTACTAATCATGTCTTATAATTTAAGTAGCTATTCAATTAAATTTCTTCTAGTTAAACAAAAAAATTGAAAGTGGTGTTTTTTGATCCTGAATTTGAATGCTATATATATTCGATATTTTCCCATAAATCATTTGAATTATTGGGTTTGTGATAAAATATTATACTTATTTAATAAATATCATAATATATATTCGCTTTGGGCTAAAGCGATCGAGTTTGGATGAATTCGTAACTAATACGTACCCAATATCCATTGTACTCATATAGTGAAATTTAACACATATATAAAGTCCGATTTTAAACTATCGGGTTTGGATGATCCCTAACTAACACCTTACATTCGGCCAAGTGTTCTTCAACGAGAGTTAAACGATTTCGCTAATCATGTACTTAGCTCAGTAATCAAAGCGTCACCATTCAAATTGCAATATTACAAGTTTGAATTTTCTAAGTTAAAATTTCTTTTAATTAAAGGTTAAGGGTAAAAAGCACAATTCAAGTATCATCTTTTTTTGAGCTTCCTACCTGAACTATCAGGTGTGAGAATTTCCTACCTGAACTATCATGAACTACTTTGCAAAACACACCTCAACTGTCACTTCTTCATTTTCCCTACCTGAACTATCACCAACTAGTTTGCAAAACACACCTCAACTATCAGTTTTGAGGTGTGTTTTGCAAACTAGTTGGTAATAGTTTAGATAGGAGACTCTCACAACTGATAGTTGAGGTGTATTTTGCAAACTCATTAGTGATAGTTTAAGTAGAAAACTCTCACACCTGATAATTCAGATAGAAAACTCAAAAAAAGTTGATACTTGAGGTGAGTTTTCATTCATTATCTATTTAATTAACTATGAAAAGATTAGGTAATATTGTTGTTGGGCAAAGGTTAAACAATTTCGCCACCCTTCACTCCACCAAAAGGGGATGGTATTACAAGTAGATTTCTTTATTTGCTTTAGGATTTTGGCAAGGGTGGTTGGTTTGTTATAGTTGAGCATATTAAGGCGGATTGATGCACGAAATGGGGCCAACATGTAGTAGATTTGAGAGGTCAAAAGATGGCGCATTGGAATGATGGCAATTATCAAAGAAATTGTGAAGGTGAAGCAAAGGCCTTCATTGTTAATAAGCGATTTCAGATTCAAGTTTTGAGATTAAAAAATCTCATAGGTAGCATTTTCCCCATAAATTTTCACTATGGAGGGATAACTATTTAGTACAAAAATTATCTTTTTTAGTAACTTATGGACCTTTTATGCTATGATTGAAAATCACTTTTGAATAGACTAGAAATCTTATTAAAAAGGCCAGATCACAATCTAAGATTTTATAATATTGAAAACGTTATATATTATTTTGTTTGTGAGATTGAGAAATATATGAGCGAACATCAGATCTGAATCTAAAATTATCCAAAAAAATAATTTCCTTAGAGCTATATTTATACAACCTTTAAAAATAAAGACGAAATCTAAATGGAAGCGCAAAAAAATGACACTTGTGTAAATCAATCATCTTCACATTTAATGAATCTTATGCGAATACAAATTAATTAAAACTCCGGGTATAGAAACACCAAGTTAAAAAAAAAAGTCCTTTTGTTGGTGAACTAAGCATGATTTTGTACACCTAAAGTGTAGAAGTGAGGTGAGTTAGGCTCTATTTAGACTTAAGATGATACTACAACTTATTCAATGTGAATGATGATTTTGATTGTCTAACCGAATTTTATGTTGTGTGATGATTGGTCAAAGCACTTCAAGTAATCAAACTTTTTTGACGTGAGGTTTAATCTCATGTCTTGCTCCATAAGATTGTATTAGCATGTAACTACACAATGATATAATATAATCTGGAACTTATTACAAATGATGAGCACACATTGAACTATCTCAATTGGTCTCTTCTTGTCATCATCAGAAAAGTTAAAAGGAAAAATAGACGTGATTGGAGGAGAAATTTTTGACAATAGTACCCAACTGGCCAACTTTGACATTAAAAAAAGGTGCAATGTTTTTTTTTTTAAAAAAAGTGAAAATCATGCTATCTCCAAATTTTATGTGAAAAATCAATTTTTAGTATAACTTTGCACTTTGGCATTCTCCTCCTATCAATGTATAGTTCAGCCATTGAACGGTGATGCTATATGTATTGATGGATACAATATATAGTTTACAGTAGCAACTTATACAGATATGGTGGATAAGCACACAAATCTCGAAAATTTTGACCTTATGTTTCACTAATTCCATTTCTAAACTTCTACTAATATCAATAACAAATTCTAGTTATTGAGACTTAAATTCTACGATTATCTATCTTATTACTATTTCTAATTAACTCACAACAGTTCTTTTATTTTTTTATTTTTTTTCTTCTTTTTGTGGCGAACTTTATCCATGGACCGCATATTTAAAAGGGTGCACTTGAATACGTATTTCACTTGGAAATGTAAAGCATTCCTTAGTCCTCCACTGAAAAAAAAGAAAGGAATTAGCTATGAAATTCATTGCTAATGTACTTGCTAAATAATTCATAGGATTGACGATGAATTTTTGTTGTTTAGCGTAGAAAATTATCCATTGATAATTCTTGCTTTCTCAAGCACCTTTGCTTTCTTACAATAGCGCTTATTCTTGTGATTTGTGAAAGAAACCGACAGGTCTCTTAAGCTAATGAATGAAACTGGATGTTCTTCCTCTTTTACCAATTTTTTCCTTTATTTCCTCTTTTCTTTTAAAAAGTCAAAAAGGATAAAGCTACCATAATTCCTTCATTCAACGTACTAAAGTATTTGAATAAACTTTGAAAAGTAAAGGCAAATCCCATCTGTTAATGTTCCCAAGAATCTTTGGGTTTTTGTTTCTTATAAGTAACACTTTGGTCCGTTTGTTCTTTTCTTTAAGATAAGATAAGATATGCAATTAGAAAAAGTTAGTAAACAAGGCTAAACTCTTTTAAGCCATAAGGTTTAAAAGATTGCACTTGAAAAAGAAAAAGAAAAAAGATAGTAGGTAATTATATCTTTCAATAGAAATTGGCTATCAATTTTTCTTCTACCAAAAAAGGACTTTATCCATTGCTTAAAACTCGCTTTCAAAACTTTTGAATAAGGGCGAATAAATGCTCTATTACTCAAAACACAAATAACTATGGTTCATAGAGAAATAACGTGAAAGAAATGTATGAAGATTGGGACTGTCCAAACTAAATTTTAGACAAAAATGTCTGGATCGGAGATTGATTGTTCAAGCAAATGCCAAACTTCAGACACTCATATGTAGGGGTGTGCATGCTACGGGTTGAAACTTGGGTACGGTAATTTTGGTTTTCGGTTTCAAAAAATACTGTAGCATTATCATACCAAATTAATTCGGTATGGTTCGGTATTTTGAAGTTCGGTTTCGGTATTTTACAGTACGCTAAATCGGTAATCATAGTTTTTTTTTATTCGACTTATGTACAATCATATCGTGGAGAATCATGACTTCATCTATTCAAGAACGTCTCAATTATATCGTACTAACACCTCACACATGTAAAATTCAAAAGATAGTACAAGCAATCCCTTTCGTAAATCAATTACACAGAAAAAACATTTCAATCAAGAAAGAGTAGTTAAAGCTAAACAATTAGTTTTGTACTAATACTAGTTTATATATTTGTTAGTATTAGGGCCTGTTTGGAAAGCCACATGGTAATTGGAATTGGTGTAATTACTGGAGTAGTAATTACACACCCTAGTAATCATACAGTAGTGTAACTACAACGATCTGTTTGTTTGTCATAACGTAATTACAATGTAATTACAAGCGTGTTGTTTGGTTGCACAACTGTAATTACACAATTAGTTTAATTTAAAAATAAAATTTAATTATAAAAAAATTAAAATTAATACTTAAAAAATATTTGCCTTTATAAATGATATTAAATTAGTTTTTTAATAACACATTGTTTCTTGAAAGTATATTTATTAATAATCATATATTTGTAACTAATATTGTAAAAAATAATTGATAATATTTAATTTTAATTAATTCTAAAACTTAAAAGAAGACTTTTTTGTGAGAACGTCATGGATTGCATGTTTGACAAAAAAATAATATTTATAAATATAATGCCATAACATTATTCAAATGTTTGACACAAAAAATCCATCAAATATAAGTGAAAAAATAAACAACATGCAATGTGAAAGCAAATAACTTAAAATTGAAAATATAACCTAAATTCAAAATCCAAAAAAAAAAAAAAAGTTTAACATAATACTCTTATATCAAATTCCAACATAGTTCCAATGTAACTTAAGTAAATAGTTCAAAAGAAAGGGAAAATATAAATTTATAACCTCATTCACAACGAAATTCTATTTAATAACGTTACTCGTTATATGCCAAGTTTGTTAATGACTCTTTCTTTCCAATATTAAGAGGCGTAGTTTCACAAATTAGAATAATAACACGGTCATGCTAAATGAATAAAATAAAAAAATATGAGAAATTACATGAAACCACAAGAAGTAAAGGTTGGGAATGAGAAGAAAGGAAATGAAAAATAAATAATATAAAAAGCAAAATACATTTTAAAAATAAAAAAAAGAAATTAAAATAATACAAATAAAAAATAAATTAAAATCAAAATAAATTAAAATACTAGATATAAAAACTAAATTAAAAGTCAAAAGAAATTAAAATAAACTAAAAAGAAACAAACTAAAGTAACCCTGTAATTACAGGGTGTAAAGACACTCAATTCTCAACCTCCCCTTGAGAATTGGAGAGTGTAATTACACCTTTTCAATTACACCCAATTCCCACCTAACTGTGTAATTACTTGGTCAAACAAACAGGCCAAACTGTGTAATTACACCCAATTACACCCGATTCCAATTACCTGGGTGGCTTTCCAAACAGGCCCTTATAATATATACTAATATATATGAAGTGTATGTGTAACTATGTACTTTGGTATGGTATGCGGTATTTCGGTATTTTCTTTATAAATACCGAATACCACACCAAATACCATTTTTTTTAAATATCATTGGGAAGTGCATTAACATAAATACGGCAGTAAGAAGCGGCAATATACAAAAGTGTGTAAACTATAAAAACAAGTCAAAGTGGATTGTCCCACACTAGCGCTTCCGCCCAATAATTCGACCAAATGTGATCCTATTACAGGAATAGCATCAGGGACATCTGTTACTATTTTCACTGCCCAATAACCAATTGATCCCTAGGTAAGGAATAACCAGTTACGCCAAAAGATGCGGTTAATACAGCTACCATAGATTCGTTGTTTGCTTACTGGCTTCATATAATTCAGCAAACCCTAGTTTTCTCGAAGCTTCTTGCTCATATCTCTGATCAAAAGGTGTTATTCGATAATGTCTGTCTAGCAGACTCCCTACTAACCCTAGTAAAGGCGCTCTGGTGAGATCTTCACGGACAAAAAAAATTGCAATCAGTTTGATAATGATCGAGTGACATTGCTTCTTGAGCCTGAACCGAGGAATCCCTTTTACTAGAATAAATGATATTCACTGGGCCAAGAGCACCCCCTTGAGTAAAAGCCTCCACGGCTGGTTGACCAAAATGAGGATCCTAAATTGCATGAGCAATAGGTCTTACATGTAAAGGGTCCTATACCCACGACTCAAAATTTCCTTACCAAGCTACATGCAGCAGATTTTCGGAAGTCCACAGAAAAATTATTGCCATACCAAATACCATAACATCGAAATTGCGGTATAAAAAATTTCAATTTCGGTATGGTAATCGGTATCTACCATACCATGCCCACCCCTACTCATATGTCTGAAGTTAAGCTTTAGACACTTATATATCTGAAGTTGGTTCAGAAGCGACCAAACTTTTAAATTTTTACGTATTACGAATATGACTTAAATGTAATTCAACATCGCTTGTCTATACAAGTTACCCTAAAAAATAATGTGTTGCCAAAAAGCCTCTTTGAAACACGAAAATGAATCTATTTCTGGTGTTGATTTATCTAGGGTCATTCGCACAAATGCCCTTATTCGGGGGTGGTCTTTAGTTTTTGCCTCTCAAATTGCTGGTTTTTAATTTTTGTCCTTCGGCACCTTAAGTGGCCGAAAATACCCCTGAAATTCTGAGTTCGAACCTCACCAGAGTATTAAAAAAATTTAAAAAATCGCAAGGTAGAATTTCTTAGCAAATTTGGCTTATTCGGGCAAAAGTTAGACCTTAATTTCTATATAATCCTAGCAGAGTAAAAAAAATAATTCGTAAGACAAGTTACGCCTTAAGGCATAATTTCTATATAGAAGTTATGCCTTAAGGCATAACTTTACCCCTTGTTCGGCATAACTTTTGTCTTAGGTATAACTTAGAACTATAGAAGTTATGCCTTATAAGTTATAAGGCCTAACTTTCCCGAAACCTTGTCTTGCGATTTTTTTTTTTTTCATTGAGGCGGGGTTCGAACCATAAACTCGGGATATTTTCAGTCACTTTTTAAGACGAAGGGAAATTTTTTAAAGGCCCAATTTGAGTGGCAAAATTAAAGACCAGCGCGTTTGAAGGTCAATCCACGCAAAAAAATGATTTATCCATTCTTTTGTAGCTTGGGAGAAATGGTTATTTGGCCCTTTACAAACTCTTTTTTAGTTTTATGACTCTTTTACAAGAGATCTTCATTTTTTACACAAAAGAGATCTGAAAAATTATTTTATTTTATTCAAATTGTAAGAGATCTTATTTCCTCTCTTTCGTGACCCAACCTTGAGGTCTATTTGGTGTTTAGTACTGTAACTAAATCAAGGACCAAATAGACTAGCACGTCATGACGTATAACACTTGGGCTGATGTGGAAAATTTTCATATTGGGCCAAATCCATTGACATTAGAAAGCCAGCAGCCCATAAAGGATAGACAGTCTTGGTGGGCGATTTTCACGATTGACCTTATTGGGGGATGGTCTTTAATTTTTGTCCCTCAAATTGCTGGTCTTTATTTTTTGGCCTTCACGTAAAATATCTCGAGGTTCTGGGTCGAACCTCGTCTCACTGAAAAAATAATAATTTCTCAAAGAAGAGTTTTATAGCAAAATTAGGCCTATTCGGGGCCTTAAGGCCTAACTTTTATAGAATTTCAACAGAGTAAAAAAAAAAATTCGCAAAATTTCGCGAAACCTTGCCTTGCGATTTTTTTTTAACTGAGCCAGGATTCGAACACAGAATCTCGGAATATTTTCGACGATTTTTTTAAGCGAAGGACAAAAATTAAAGACCAACAATTTGAGCGGACGAAAATTAAAGACCAACGCCTTTGAAGAACAATCCGTGGAAAAAAAAAAGAAGCTTGGTTTAAGGCACATCATTAACATTGTTAAGCCCAATAGTCATTCACATGCTAAAAGTCTATGTAAAACCCACATGAAAATTCATTTGTTAAGCCCAATAGTCATTCACCTTCCTTAATGGTTCGAGCTGGACCGGGTCATTTGCACTTTTTGTCCCTCTTTTGTGGTGCTCTTTAATTTTTGTGCCTCAATATAAATAAATTTTCGCGAGGTATAAAGTTATATTTACCCATTATAATATTCCACAAGTTATACCACGCTCTCTTAGAGAACTTATTCCTTGCTAGGCATAAATTCTATTTGAAGGACAAAAATTAAAAGTCAGCCCATTTGAAGGACAAGCCGTGCAATTTCTTTCAGGTAATCTAGTCTCTCATAATACTATCATAGGGAAGGGATAGTCCACACGAGACGTCATTTGGCCATAAGTTCATAGTTTAAGATTAGAAATAAAGATTTCATCGTATTATTTAAAACTAGAAATTTCGCCAGAAGCAAGCAAAATGAAGTCGCTATGCTCTATAGACATGGCTCTTTCTGTATCCTATTTACAAGCTCGTATAGTACTCACTCCTGTCCCAAAAGACAACAAAAGATAGTTTGAATATAGAAATTAAAAAAGGGTTTCTAATAATTACTGAGACTTATCACAATATATATAGAGCCCGTTTGGATTAGCTGGAAAAAAATGGCTTTTAAGCATTAGTGTTTAAAATATTTTTTAAGTGCTGAAAGTTATTTTATAAATAAGCAATTACGTATTTGGATAAAAGTTCTCAAACGGTTTTTAGAAGTAAACGTAGTATTGAAATTAATAGAAAATATAAGGGATAAAAGGGTAAAGTTATTGATCAAACCAACATGACTTTTAAGCCAAAAATAAAAAATAAAAATTGGGGTTGAGCAACTTCTTGATTTTGACTTATTTTAAGCATTTTTTAACGTAATTTAAGTTATTTTCTAGTTTACCAAACACTCAAATAAGTTAAAAAATAGCTTATAAGCTGGTTGGACCAACTTATAAGCCAATCCAAACGGGCTCATATTTTCAAAGATGAGTTATAAAGGCTTCTTGGCTAGACTTAGGATTTGGACAGTTCATCCACATGTCTATTAAATTCATAACTAGCTATATTGGAATTCGTCAAGAGCTATATAATTGATGTTCTATAAGGTTTGATTTTTCAGTAGTATCGAACAACAACATTTCAGATGGGTTAGAAACTCGAACAAGTAAACACTATATTATAATTATTAGCAATTCCCTTAGCCATATGTTGTACGACGTTTAAAGTTGGTGACAATTATATAATTTCAGATGGGCTTAGAAACTAGAACAAGTAAACACCATATAATAATTATTAGCAATTCCCTTAGCCATATGTTGTACGACATTTAAAGTTGGTGACAATTATATATGTTACATTAAATACATTTGATATCGACATTGACATGAACCCTTACGTAAGTTTTGCTTAGTGGCTGTTTTAAATCGTATATAGGGATTAATATTAGTACTATAAAATCATAAATCAAGTTGTTGGTGTTGGTGGGGAATTATCCATATCAAATAAAATAGAAGTCTTAGCCCTGACTCCAATAGAATTTGACAAGAAAAAGAACGACTTTTAGGTTTTTGTGAGATTTGAACATCGAACATTTGACAATTAAAGCGTTAAGTTGAATCCGACTAGAAAATAGTGGGATGATTATTACTTTAAATAACGAAAGGGATGAGAACTAAATTTCAGTATTAAAATTTAGCAAAAGCAAAGTTTTTTTTTTTTTTTTTTTTTTTTTTGTTGGGCATAATAGAGGATTTTGCAGAGATCTGTATTTTTGACAAACAATCGACCTGGCTTGGTCACTGCAGCCATTTTTTTTTTTTGGCGGAAATGTAATAGAGTTTGGTTAAAGCTTGATTTGTTTAGTTTGTAGCTTTCTATCTCTTATTTTGTGTTGGGGCTTAATTGAAGTTAATTAATAGTACAGTATGTATTTTCAATAGGCTTAATACCTAGATGGACCCTTAAACTTGACATATTTTGTAAGATAGGCATATAAACTTACAAGGTGACCAGATAGACACTTAAACTTACTCAAAGTGTATTTTTCAAGTTTTCCAGTTATTTTGAAAACAAAAACTATATTTTTCAAACACTCACAATTTTCATGGCCAAACAAGCCCTAAATATATCACAAAATATTTTTTTTTTAAAATGCAAAAATAAGGCAATCGCATATACATGAGACTATAAATGTGCACTTAAACCAATAAATACTCGCTAATCGCAATTTTGCAGCTTTCAATTAACTCGGTTTTTTTTTTACACTTGAATAATTAAAAAACAATAACTTTAACCAATAAAAATCCTTAAAAAAAGAAATTTCAAATTAAGAAATTTCTTTTTTTTTAAGGATTTTCTTCTCGGCTTTACAGTTTTCTTAATTTGAAATTTCTTTTACACTTGAAATACTGAACTTAGAAATTTCTTAATTTGAAATTTCTTTTTTTAAGGATTTTTATTGGTTAAAATTATTGTTTTTTAATTATTCAAGTGTAAAAAAAAAAAAAAAACCCGAGTTAATTGAAAGCTGCAAAATTGCGATTAGCGAGTATTTATTGGTTTAAGTGCACATTTATAGTCTCATGTATATGCGTTTGCCTTATTTTTGCATTTTAAAAAAATATTTTGTGATATATTTAGGGCTTGTTTGGCCATGAAAATTGTGAGTGTTTGAAAAATATAGTTTTTGTTTTCAAAATAACTGGAAAACTTGAAAAATACACTTTGAGTAAGTTTAAGTGTCTATCTGGTCACCTTGTAAGTTTATATGTCTATCTTACAAAACATGTCAAGTTTAAGGGTCCATCTGGGTATTAGGCCATTTTCAATACGTTACACGTTATACATGCAATATACTAATAAAACATGATGCTTGCACTATCCTTTGACTTTGTTACACAAAATATAAATCAAACCGAAAAAAAAAGGAAAAATAAAAAACGTGAAGAGGAAATTAATTGTTGGACCACCCATGGTGTGAGGTACTATTTTCCAATATATTAATAAATTAATCATAGCAATATTCTTTGCAAAAGTCCAAGTAACTTCGTCATCTCTAATCATAGCCATCTTGGTTAATAAGATAAAAAATGAAATTTATATAAATAATTCGGGGTTTTAATCATCTAACTATCTTTTAAACAGAAGTTCCACATACTAGGAGCCAAATTGTTGCTTTACCAAGTTGACTTTATGAGAATTGCGAGGATATGTGGCAATGTGGCTGAGACTATTGACAATGAAACCAACTGATTTTTTTCTCATCACAACTAACCAAGTTTAACTCTTTTTGGTTTAGCAAGATATCTGAATCAATTTACATATATTATATTTATTTAACCAAATACCTACTCTCTATTAAAATAGATTAAAAAGCTCATCTTAACATTTTTTCTAGCCATTGGAATTTGAAAAATCAGGTTTATCCGATCCCACTAAAAATGAATAGTCTTGTATTATGTTCTTTAATTCTTTCCCCTTTCATATTGGTAACCATTTCGATTTTCTTAATACTTTATAACGGAAAAAGACAAAGAAGAGATTTCAAATAGAATCGAGCTATTTTTATTTTTATTTTCATTTTCTTTTTGCATAAAGTATCAAAATACCCAGTGAATTTGTTAATTATAATTATTTTCATACATGTGAAATGTTGGAAATTGAAATTACAAAGTCATAAGATAAAAAAGTATCGTTTTGAATAGACTACAAAATTAAAGTAAGATGTTATTGAATCAGTTGCGGAATATTCTTTTGCTCACAAATATGTTGTTCTAGCTCAGATCATGCCATCTCTGTCATTAATCTGATCCTTTGTATAAACTACCACAATAACGTACATGCAAAATCTATTTATAATAAACAAATTCATCGTTCCTGATTCTTTTTCACTCTAATTGTTATTTGAACAAGTAAAGTTTATTTTGATTCGAGTACGAGAAAGTATACTTTTAAAATAAATTCAATAAATTAAATGATTAATATTTAAAACTAAAGAAAATACAAAAAATTACATATGCCAAATTGAAAATACAAAAAATTACATATGCCAAATTGCCATGGAAACTCCAATTCACACGAAGTTTCTCCAAATTTGCCATTTTCTTCCAATTATTTGTATCGATTCTGATAGGACAAGTCCGTGATTGATAGCACCAAAAAGGGAAGTTCCCTAAAGTCCTAATAAAATAGATACCCTAAAATCCTAATAAAACAGATACTCCTACTTATATAAACTTCACGTGACTAAATCGCGCGTGGAAATGCACATATTCTCATCTTCAACTAATCAAATTCGTTCACCTCACGTGTCACTTTCGCATCCTCGCATAAAAAAAAAAAAAAATTACTCGTAAAACTTTAGTAGCCAACCAACTAAGCTACTAGATCAATGTACTCATAATACTCGTCATTCACATATTGGTCTAAAAATATCTCAAATGTATTTGTTTTGTTTACAAACTACTAACACATTAAATCTGATACATTTTCCAATTAAAAAAGGAAAAATTTATGCTTTATGCCTATTTTTTAAAAAAATCTTTGAGTTTGTTACCTGATTTAGCTCATATTTGTGTATAGACACATTTTATACACTATTTTACATATTTTATAAGGCTGATAAATTATGTATAATGCTTTCCCTCCACGTATAATGTTGAATAAGCTAAGTGGCATAATAATTTATCTTGGATTATATATTTTCAAAAAATTTTCAAAAAAAGCCATGTGACTTATTATGATTGACCACGTGTATTATTTGATTTAAAAATTAAACCGGTCTATTTTTAAACCCAAACCCCGCTGACCCGAAATATTTTTGTCCACAAATACCATGTGCCTCGCTTTCACATAAACCTACTGTATCACACTCATCATTTTTCAACTGAGAGAGCTTGAACAACTCGACCCCCTCTTCACACAATATATACACAACTATACACACACATATATCGCCATGTACAATGCTTTTTCCCCAGGTGTAATGTAGTAATATTGTATATTGGACAACTTTGGCATAACAATTTATCTTGGGTTGTATATTCTTGAAAATTTTCCAAAAAAAGTTACGTGACTTATTAGGATTAGCCACATATATTATTTAATTTTAAATTAAAACCCATCAATTTTTAAACCAAATTCGCCGACCTGTAAACGGGGTATTTTTGGCCACCAACACCACACGCCTTCAGATAAACGTTCTGTGTTTGTACACAGGCATTTTTCAACTGAGTTAGCTCTAAGTACTCGATCCACCATATATAAGCAACGAAAAAGGGCCAAAAATACTCTTACGTATGAAAAATGCCATAAATATCATCCATTCACTTATTGATCTAAAAATAAGTTCAAACTACTTTTTCGGCTAAAAAATACACTTCAAACTAACCCCCTAAATCTGATTTTTTTTTTCCAATTTTAAAAGTCACGTACCTTATTATGATTACCAATATATATTACTACTACTTAATTTAAAAATTAAACTCATCCATCTTTAAACCCAAACCCGCTGACCCGTAAATGGAATATTTTTGGGCCACAAATACCACGCGCCTCGCCTTCACATAAACATACTGTGTCGTACACCACATTTTTTTCAATTGAGAGAGCTCAAAGAACTCGATCCACCATATATATATATATACACACAACTCACAGTTCATTGTTTTAAGCTATAAATTGCTCTCTCAAAGCTTTACTTAGAGGAGCAATTGAAGATGAGTCTTTCAGTGGCACAGGTAAATTCTTCTTCTCCTTATTATATGCATTTCAGTGAAATCAATCTGATTTTTTTTTTGTGTGTGTGGATTTACTAGGGTTTTACGAAGTCTTTGGCGATGACAGTGCTATCTGAGATCGGAGACAAGACTTTCTTCGCCGCCGCGGTGAGTTTTCTACTATTAGATTTATTAGAATTATGTAATTTGGTGGACTAA
The DNA here is from genome assembly GCF_019175385.1 of Lycium barbarum. Classification (NCBI taxonomy): domain Eukaryota; kingdom Viridiplantae; phylum Streptophyta; class Magnoliopsida; order Solanales; family Solanaceae; genus Lycium; species Lycium barbarum. The sequence goes on from NC_083341.1 coordinate 137,607,874, forward strand.
GTTACCTGGTAATTGTGCTGGTGGGAGGTAGTAGGTACTCGTGGAATTAGTCAAGGTGTGTGTAAGCTGACCTGGACACCACTATTATTGAAAAAAGAAACGGAATTCTGTTTGGTGGATTGTGTTACCTGGTACCTATGCTGGTGTGAGGTAGCAGTTACTCGTGGAATTAGTCGAGGTGCGCGTAAGCTGACTTGGACACCACGATTATTGAAAAAAGAAACGGAATTCTGTTTGGTGGATTGTCTTACCTGGTACCTATGCTGGTGGGAGGTAGTAGGTACTCGTGGAATTAGTCTAGGTGTGTGTAAGTTGACCTGGACACCACGATTATTGAAAAAAGAAACGGAATTCTGTTTGGTGGATTGTCTTACCTGGTACCTATGCTGGTGGGAGGTAGTAGGTACTCGTGGAATTAGTCTAGGTGTGTGTAAGCTGACCTGGACACCACGATTATTGAAAAAAGAAACGGAATTCTGTTTGGTGGACTAAGTTACCTGGTAATTGTGCTGGTGGGAGGTAGTAGGTACTCGTGGAATTAGTCAAGGTGTGTGTAAGCTGACCTGGACACCACTATTATTGAAAAAAGAAACGGAATTCTGTTTGGTGGATTGTGTTACCTGGTACCTATGCTGGTGTGAGGTAGCAGTTACTCGTGGAATTAGTCGAGGTGCGCGTAAGCTGACTTGGACACCACGATTATTGAAAAAAGAAACGGAATTCTGTTTGGTGGATTGTCTTACCTGGTACCTATGCTGGTGGGAGGTAGTAGGTACTCGTGGAATTAGTCTAGGTGTGTGTAAGTTGACCTGGACACCACGATTATTGAAAAAAGAAACGGAATTCTGTTTGGTGGATTGTCTTACCTGGTACCTATGCTGGTGGGAGGTAGTAGGTACTCGTGGAATTAGTCTAGGTGTGTGTAAGCTGACCTGGACACCACGATTATTGAAAAAAGAAACGGAATTCTGTTTGGTGGATTGAGTTACCTGGTACCTATGCTGGTGGGAGGTAGTAAAAGGTACCATGTGAAACTAGTCGAGGTGCACGTGAGCTGATTTTGTATAGATTTATTGTGATTAAACTTGAGTTCTGTTTGGTGGATAGAGTTACCAGGTACTTGTGCTGGTGGGAGGTTGAGGTGCACGTGAGCTGAGTTTGTATAGATTTATTATGATTAATATCTGGAATTTTTGTATGGTGGATTGAGTTATCTGGTATCTGTGCTGGTGGGAGGTAGTAGGTACCTATGAAATTAGATGAGGTGCACGTGCGCTGAGCTTGTATGCAGAGTTACCTGGTATCTGTGTTGGTGGGAGGTAGCAGGTACCTGTGGAATTAGAAGAGGTATGTGAGCTGAATTTGTATAAATATATTGCGATTAAACTGGAATTCTGTGTGATGGATAGAGTTACCTGGTATCCGTGCTAGCAGGAGGTAGTGGGTACTCGTGGAATTAGTCGAAGTTCGCTTAAGCTAACCTAGACACCATGGTTATTGAAAAAAGAAATGGAGTTCTGTTTGTTTTGACTGTTAGCTGTAATTTGTTCGAGAGTCACATAAGAGAATTCCTATTTGTCTTAAAAGATTAATTAATTGTCAGTACTTTGAATAAAATGTGGTGGAATAGAGTGGGTACATAGAGGATTGGTATTACCAAACTCAATTAGTTTGAGATTGAGGCGAAATTGATTGATTAATTGTGTGGTTGGAAATATGTTTGATTGTGGATGGGAGCTGGGAACTCGAGGGTGAGCTAAAAGTGAGTTAGCGGGGTAATACTGTTTAAGGTTTGATCTATGCAAGACGAATTATGGACTTCTTATTTTGTTTCATTTGATGAGTAAATCATGGAGTTCTTATTTGCCAGAAAGTAAGGCTTTTGGCCAGGGTGCTATTTAAGCATAAACTAGCTGAAAAGCTTGATTGAGGTCCTGTTGTTTTGGATTCTGAGACTAGATATTACTTATAATTTGTGTTAGCTGCTCAACTCACCTAATATCCAAGTGAATAGAGCGTTTCAATTAACACCTTGCAATAGTAGAAAGTAGAAACCTTTTAGGTTCTTCCGTTTAAGTAGCTCCCAGTGATAAGTTACCTGTTTCAAAAAAAAAAAAAAAAAAAAAAAAAAAAAAAGAGTAGCTCCCACTGACTTCTTCGTCTCCTATTGTCGTATTCTTTAATTAATTAGTATTTTTTTGGGGGGGTGGGGGGGGGGGGGGGGGCAGAGGAGTTGTTGAGAAAGGTACAATTAATTCCTGCATCTCCCCTTTTGTTCCATTCCTTTTGAAATAGTTTCTATGTAGTAGTATTTAAAGTAGGTATACCAGGTAGCCACTCTTATTTATTTATATTTTATAACCTTAGAATCTTATAGCTGAGTGACAAGGGAATCCTAAACACTACCGTGGAATGAGAATAAATTCTAATCTGCTTGTTACTCTTCTCCCAATTATTGTTTTAGTTTGTAGATAATAATTATTAATTGCAAAAGTAATTCCATTTCAGAAGAACAAATGCCAAAAAGAAGAGGATATTCTTCTTTATTTGCCTCCTCACTGACCATCATACCCTCCCAAAGAGTCTGCTCAGTTCATCGCTTTTTTATTCCAGCTAAAACTACTCTTTTACACCTGTTACAATTTTCATCTTCACCCAATTCTATGTGATTTTGTATACCAAAAAGTCGGTACTCTTTAGCTTGCTCCTAGACCTTATTAATTCGACTATGTTCGAGCTTAAATCAGTATTCAACTTAGAGCTAAGGCTGTAGCTTTGCCTACTGCGCTACTTAAGCTATGCATAAAGCAAACCAGCAGCTATGTATTAGAAATTAAATTCTCTACCAATAATGATGAAACCCATAATATTGTATTTCCAGAATGTGCAGCCCATTGCAATGCTTCTTTATCCTTTCATACAAATAAATAGATCATATAACACAAGTTACCGTTGTTAATTGTGAGACTTGCGGTTCATCACATCTCTTGCAATATGTTGAGTTCCATATCGCTGAACTTTCAGATTATTACCTCTTTGCTTAAATTACTTTTGACATCTAACAATTTAGCTGCTGTTTTGATCACTAAAAGGTTTTGATGATATGTTAGAATTCTAATTTATTCTGATGTCCTCATCTTAAGCAGTGTTTTAAAAGGCTGGGGTGTAAGGCGGGGCGTTTTACATACGACTCGACGAGGCGTAAGCCTCGAGGCACAGGGCGTAAGCCCTAAGCCCCATGGGTATTTAATTTTTAGTATTTCTTAAAATAATATAATTACAATAAATATTTTTAAATAGGTAAAATTACATTAAAAAATAAAAGAAAACTGTAAATAAATGAAAATAAAATAAAATATATATATACATATATATATGTGTGTGTGTGTGTGTGTGTGTGTGTATGTATATGTGTGTGTGTGTGTGTGTGTGTGTATGTATATGTGTGTGTGTGTGTGAGCGCGCGCGCGCGCTTGATCCTCACAAAAAAATTATCAAAGCAATCCATTATACACCGCTTATAACTTGTAGTTATAGATAACATAATTTTACAAGTATAAACAATACAATGAAATAAAAGCTATTATGAAATGCAAAACAATTCTAACATTTTAACTTTCAAACACGGAAAAAAACACAGTTTCTTAAAACACTATTACTATCATACTATTCATTTTATCTCTCTATAAGCAAATAATCAATAAAATTTATCAATATTACAATTAAAACATAACTTCTTCATGAACAAAAAATAAAATTATATGATAATTCTGATACATAGGACTTATGACCAATGACAAGTGAAAATGTACAATTCCGCTATGTGTTTTTTTTTTTTAAAATTAAGTGATATTCACCCTCACGACGTTCTCAAATAGTAAATATCCAATACTACGACTTGTTATATGAGTTACACCCAATCTTCTATTTCTATAGATGAAAAACTGTTAGGCGAGCCCTGGGCGTTGGGCGTTAGGCGTGTTTAGGGCGTACGGTTGGGCGCTTAGGGCGTAAGCCTCATAGGAACTAAGCCCCGCACGTTAGCCCCAGGGCGTTTTGCCACTGCCCTGCCCCGAGGCGAGCCCCGGGGCGAGTCCTGACACTGCCTTTTAAAACAATGATCTTAAGCACCTGTATTGCTTCTGTTTTCAGAATATTCTCTAAAAAGTTTAACTTTTTGTTTGACAAATTTTAATTTATTTCAAGATTTTAGCGATGCGTCATCCTAGGAGACTCGTCTTGTCAGGCTGCCTTGGGGCTTTAATTGTAAGACTTCATATGCCTTTCCATCACTGTTTTTTCCATTATTTGAGATTCCCTTCTTTATATTGTGGACCATAACAGTCTCCCTTGAAATGTTGACGGCTGTAGGTAATGACTATTCTGTCTGCCGTTGTTGGTTGGGCTGCTCCCAATTTGGTGAGTTTCATCTAGTTGCAATCCCTTTGAGTACATTGGTGTCAATATTGTATTTCACTTGAGCTGTCTATCATGTTCGATGTAAAGTCATAATCAGAACTTGAAATATATATTTATCCTGTTCTTATGGAAAGAGTTTGCACCATATAGCAGTTCCGCTAACAGAGGCATCATGTCTGATAACAAAAAACGTTGCTGCTGTAATTAATCTGAGGTCTGTGCTTCATGTTAGTGATCAGTCGCGGGCAACTTGAACAGTCATCTTGCTTTTTCACTGTCTACCACATGATAAGCTGCAGGCACCTATTAAAAAAAAGCATGTGCTGTACATTGTAAAATGAATCTGTAAATAATTGTAAATCTAAGTCGTCTTATACATCCATTATCTATGCTGTTATTTCATAATTTGTGCAAATAAATTGAGGTTCTTTGTCATGCGTTAGATGTGTATGGAGTGCATTTAGAGTTAATCAGATGAAGAGCATGTATTCTGGTTTTTTCAAGTTCACTATCATTATGATCTAGCAGTCTGCAGTCTATCATTATAACTCTGTTAAATTTCACTACATTGGTGTCTGTACAAAGCACTTCATCACCTGTTTAAATGATATCAGTTTTATATGCACGAAGCTTAAAGTTTTCTACATACACCGACAGATCTCGCGTAAATGGACCCATCATATTACAACGCTACTGTTCCTGGGATTTGGAGTATGGTCTTTGTGGGATGCATTCCATGATGGGTAATCATTTGGTTCCTGCTTGCCACTGATTATACTTGTTCTGCTAATCTCTAATCTGTATGCCTTCTATGCTTCAATTGCTTTTTCATTAGTCTAATTCTAATTTTATCCACAGGGGAGCTGAGGATTTGGATGAAGTTGAAGCACAGCTGGTCTGTAATTTTCCAATTATATTTCGCCATACATGAATTTTAGCTTTTCTCATTTTATCTTATATATGGTGCAAGTAGGATGCTGATCTAAAATCTAATGGTGGAGCAACCAAGGAGAAGAATCAGGTAGCATTCCTGTTCATAGTTTACATTTGCATTTCTTTTCATCATAAAATTAACTTGTGCGACTTTATTGTTGTTGTTGTTTTTGTTGTTAAGATAAATGAAAATGACAATTCCGTTAAGAGAATGAAAGTATTAACCTCTCTCCAGTTTCCATAGCAGCAATTACTATCTTAATGCTAGAGCTAGTGAGTAGCTATAGTGATTAAGATTTCTTTCAGTTATGAATGCTATTCATCTAGCACTTCTCTGTTTGAGATGGCAGTTTATTGTCTTGTCTGCTCTTCAATAGGCGTAGTGATAAATCTTATCGGCTGACAGCGAGAACGAGAAGTAGGTGTTTGAATAAAATGCCTTACGTAGACAAACAGAAAAAAGATAAAAGCAATATAAACAACAAAATAGCTATGCTAGGTTAGTCTTCTTCTGATTATGAATGCATACAAACACCAGCTATATGAGTTTTCTACCGAGGATTCTCACACAGTTAACACCATTTGCCAGCATCATTCCGTGTCGTCCATTTAGTTTAACTAAACTCAAAAGAAAGCAAGCTTAAGTTCTCTTTCTGACCTGCTCTAATTCGTCCATCCTGGATGCCGATTTCTTGACCTTTGTGTACATACTACTCATGTCTTAATAATCCTCCTTTCTAGTCATGATAACGGATTTCAGTTTGGGTGAAGGCTCATGTTTCTGTAATCACAGCCTATTTGGTTTTGATTACTTCTTTTTCCATGTATTTATTTTTTAGAAACAAATTCTTCTAGTGGAGGAGGCTTGTTTGTGTAGTTATTTTATTCCTCTACATTTCTCACCTGTGTCATCTTACATTGTACACAGGAAACGTGTTTAAACTTATGGTTGACATCGCAATCCACAGTGCCAGCCCTTTAGGGTTAATTTTTGATAATTGGTGATGTGAACTCTCATAGATTCTTCCACATTTCTTTTTGTTGACAATCTTACAGACCATACCTTTAAGCAAGTAGAGGCTGGTTTCTGGGAGCTTTATTCGCTTATTAGTTTTTTGAGTCAGCTAGCTTTGATCTGCTAATTTTGTTGAATAGCTGAGAATGTTCATATACAAGTCCCATATTCATGAATTAAACCATTAAGTATATGTCACAAGATGAATACTCTCTCAAAGACGTATTTGCTCTCTTCTGGTGGTCTGCTATTAGATTCTTATCTTTCCGATTTCCCATTTCTCATAAGAAAGTTGCTGCAAATTTATAAAAAAGAACACATACCTTTGTCAATAGCTTTAACAAAGTTATCTTTTTCTAGGATTCTGACGAGTTAAAGAAGCAGAGACGGCCTCTTCTCAATCAGTTCTTCTCACCCATCCTTCTGAAGGTTAATATCTGTTAAATAGCCACCAGAAATGTGAAGGTCACTGTTAAGAATTAATTATATATAATGCCTTAATTTTGCAGGCATTTTCAATTACCTTCTTTGGTGAATGGGGTGACAAGAGCCAGGTATGTGTGCAACTGCTCATCAAGTGTTGTAGTGTAAAATCTGCATAAACTTCTGAGATAGCTCCTAATTTTAGCAGTTGTAACAACTTTTCAGCTTGCTACCATTGGTTTGGCTGCCGATGAGAATCCACTAGGAGTTGTTCTTGGAGGAATACTGTAGGTTACTCCTTTGACGTAAAGCCTTAAGTTCTCAACTATGAATGCCATTCTAATATTGCTTTGTGGCTCATGTGCCGCGTCTGAAGTCAGAAAAAGATGTCAATTAATCTTTCTGCTGATTTAATTGAGGTTGAGAATCAGTTATATGCGCAGCTTTATGATGTAGTTAATCTTTCTCAGGGGACAAGCTTTATGTACTACAGCTGCTGTCCTAGGAGGGAAAACCCTCGCATCTTCAATATCTGAGAAAATAGTGAGTGATTTAATTCACTTCTGCCCTTGTTTACCTCTATGTTCCTTTGGTCCATTTTCATGATAGCAGAGTTATTGTGTGATGTAGGTGGCACTTGCTGGTGGATCTCTATTCATTGTTTTCGGAATTCAGTCCTTCCTTTCAACAGTCCAGTAACCACGGAGTTTACCTTATGAACATTTACCCCTTCTTTGGTTAGTCCTTACTGGTTCCTTTATGCTATGCATGTAACAATTTGATATTAACGTTAGAATACCGGATTAAATTCTATGCTACAAGTCTGATCTCTTCAATCATTAAAAGAAAGAGGGCAGAAAAAGTACTGCATGCTCACATAGAACAATAAGCAGCTAACACGTGTCGGAAAAGTTTGCCTGTGTTTGATGATCAGTGAATTTGACAATGGGACATTGCTTTAATGCAGGAAGTGAATGATGGTCTAGATGCACATGTCGTTTGCTAAAGTCCTCGATATGAAGGTGCAACAATTATATAAAAGCAAAGAAGTCGGGCAAACACTATTTTATTAGATATTAGTTTCATCAATTTAGATTAAGGCTCCTGGTGTGGCCAAGGCGAGCAGCCACTATTTTTAACCTTTTCGCTGAAAGTCAATTATGTAGATGAATTGCAATGGACAGTAGACACTATTTGCTTAAGACAAGCTGGTTCTCATGAGCCCATTTTTATGGACTACGGTCTTTTGTTATTCAGTTTCTGTGCATGCTGTATTTTTTGTTTCCATTTTTTGACTACTTCGTGGAGTATTATTTTATACCATATCATTAAGGAAGTGATAATTCAAATCCATGACTGCTTGCCATTGGTAAGTCGAGGAACCTCAGGGAATAAGATGAGTTTGATGAATGAAAGAAAATGGACTGATGTTAGTAGCTTATTCAACAAGAGTAATTTCATCTTATTGGTTTGTGTTCGTTTTCCTCGAGGAGAGGGAAGAAGAACATAACAGTTCAAGAAAATGATGAAATGAAGTAGAATGAACAGAAGATACTGAAGGAAGGACTGATGAACTTGTTACTCGGGTCTTTTTTCTGCAGTTTAGCCAAATTATCTCTGTGATACTGATAGTAGATTTAAGCCTAGTCAAGGTCTTATCCTTTTTGTCTTAGTCAAAGCAATTGTTTTGGCAGAGCAACGTGAGGTTCCGGACTAAAAAGAGAAACAGTGAATATCTATATTTCTAAGGCTGGCTTTTTGTGATGAAAAAGTGGAAGAAAAGATTTAAAGAAGTCGTTGCTTTGAATAACCGCCAATGATCATAAGCCACATATCTCTTCTGTGACTAAGTAGTAGTCGTTGCTTTGTTTTCATTTGGATATAAAAAACGTTTTTTTTTTTTTTTTTTTAAAGGGTCGGTAAATCGAGTTATTTACAACTTAAAGGAAATGTAAGTTGATGGGTCATGGGTCAGTACCTGAATTGGACATAATTATTACAACAATGACACATAAAGAAACAATAGAATATATATTAAAATTTCGGGCTCTCATGTTTTAATAGCGTAATGAATTTTTATAAACACAATTGGTTATGTATTCATCATCCATATAATAAACGACGTTTTAGTTTCTACTTTTACAAATATTTTTAAAACACGCAGGATAACCAAAAATAAAAATGATTGGCACACTACAATATAACTACGGGGTACAATATTTACAAGAGATATCCATAACAGAAAATTGAATAAATGTCGACACCTACGAGTAAAAGACGAAAATAAACATGTACACATTTTACATTTGTGCTTCAAATACATGTATCCTGTGAAACGAAATCGTCACATAGCTTGAGGGCTATATCTATGCATTTTCTAAGGATCCGATATGAGTGCGACAACGTTTTTGGAGGATCCGACATATAATTTACTTTATTTTCCAAGTTACTATTTTCAGCTTTCATGAACATTACCTTAATTTTAGCAAGTGCGTTTACAAAATGAATACGTGCATAGTAAAAAAATCACTTATCATTGTATTTGAATGGTTAAAACAACTAATCAACGGGTGATTGTTAATTTGCATAAAAGTGAGCGACACTGTTAAATAAAAGATAAAACAATTTCAGAAAAACAAACTAAAAGGTTAAATAGTCTTTTACACAAAATACAATGTACAATTAAAGGCTAAATCTATATATGCATCTCCTAAGAATAACATTGAGATAGTGGTAGAGACACTACAAGCTAGTCATTGGCAATTAGTAATCATTCGTTGTGTTGAATCTTTGGATGATAGTGTTCTACTACTAGTACTGTAAATCTTTCTATATGATAATGACATGTTTGAAAAAAAATAAAAGAACCACCTCTTATTTCAAGGTTAACAATCTTGTACTTATGGACTAGCTATCGTTGTTGAGGTTAGTATATTTCATGTTCGGAAAAGGGTCAAAATTACCCCTGAACTTTGAAAAATAGTTCATCCATACCCTTCGTTATATTTTAGGGCCAATTATACCCTTACAGTTATACTATGGGGTCAATTATACCCTTATGTCTAACGGCTGCCACGTGACATCATCTCAGCCCTTCAAAATTATTTTACCCTCAAATAATTTTTTACCCACTAAAATAACTCAAAACGACCCGAATTTTTTTTTTCCAGCAAAAATAATACGAAATTATTTTTATATTTTTTCTGGAAAAATAATTCCCTATTATTTTTGCTGGAAAAAAAAAATTCGGGTCGTTTTGAGTTATTTTAGTGGGTAAAAAATTATTTGAGGGTAAAATAATTTTGAAGGGCTGAGATGATGCCACGTGGCAGCCGTTAGACATAAGGGTATAATTGACCCCATAGTATAACTGTAAGGGTATAATTGGCCCTAAAGTATAACGAAGGGTATGGATGAACTATTTTTCAAAGTTCAGGGGTAATTTTGACCCTTTTCCGTTTCATGTTTTAAACACTTTGGCAGTTTTTCCCTTCGTACTTGGTTTTATTAACGTGGTCTATGAGTGTGACACTAGATGAATTTCTCATTGATAAAATACAAGAGAAATGCTTGTAGAGTTTAAGTAATCATAGGGTCGTTTTTATTCAATTTCGTATAGTTTAAGAGCATTTTTGGACCAACCTATAGACCGAAGACATTTTTGTTCAATTTGCATAGTTTGAGAGCGTTTTTAACCCTTTATCATTATCCTATAGGTTCATAAATTGTAGCCCTCAACATCCATTTCTTGTCACTTTTTTCTTTCATCACTAGTTGATAATAATATCATCATTTATCTATTCACTTTCGACTAGGCTAATCAGTTATAAAGCTTTAATTTGCTGTTCCTTATTTTGTGTAGCAGCCATGAATAAAAGAATTTTAGATTGTGTCACATCAAGAAAGCACAATACATAGAGCTATTGCATAGAGTTAAACGTTAGACCCTTTTGTGGCACATGTGATTTAACTAGGACTATTTTTTACATTCTCTCCTTTAACTTTCATTCCCTTTATCCCTTTAATTAAACAAATATATACTTGGGTATAAAGTTGAAAAACAACAGAAAAGTAGTTCTTTGGAAAATTGGGATTTCCACTCTTTTTTAATTGATGGACCACGTAAAGTTTTTATCTTGGTGAAAGAGAAGGAGAAAAGAATGTGAACGTGTGGCCTGAATCTGATTCACGATTAATGAAGTGAAGGAAAATAATAAGATATTAACGTTTAACGAAGTGAAGGAAAATAATAAGATACTAACGTTTAAATCTCAATAGATACAAAAGTTGTTGTGCGATTAATTTTATTTGTTTAATGCTTTATTGGAGAGAGTTATTCGATAATTGTACGTAAATGTCGTAGGATTTAGCCACTTTTCAAATCAATTCTTGAAAAATAATCAGTATTTAAGAATTCGTTGAAAATTAGTCACTTTTTATGTGAAAACATCATGATTGTGTCATGGATTTCGAACTTGAACAAGTGAAAATCCCAGAATATTATCATGAATTTCGAACTTAAAAAAGTGAAACTCCGTGACAATGTAGATTTTGTCAAGGAGATTGTGATGGATAATTTTATATTTTTAAGTTCAAAATCCATAACAATGTCATGGTTCCACATAGTGATGATTTTTTCGCTGACTTTTAAATCTGTTGATGTTTTTGAATTATAACGCGAAAAATTGCTATTTTTGAATTTCACCCTACTTGTACTAGTGGAAAGTAGCAATTATCCAATAAAGTATTTAATATGCATATAAGTTGAGTCAAACATCACCTCAAAAAAAAAAAAAAAAAAAAAGGGTCACCCACCAAATAAATAGTACTTTGAAGATAAAATTGACAATGTACCATCTAGTAATTAGAGACGGGTATTAGCATTAGTGGCATTTCATTTCATGGAGTTTGCACTACGATCTTACACGCATGTTTCTATATTATTTTCTGGTTTTCAATGATGAACCCTTCAGTGGACACAGAACAATTTTCTTTTCTTAATGCATCTGTACCTTAAATTTTGGATTAAATTATATCCTTTTAGTCCCCTTTTGGCCATGGTAAAGGGATTCTTTTGTAGTCCACAAAGCAAGACAAAAACTTTAGTGTAAATGACAGTTGATAAAGAAAGATTTGTCAATGATTTTATTCCGCCAAGCGACAAAAATTATCAGAATCTTTCTCTTAATAACATAGAGGTTAATTGATCTTTTATCAGATTAGGTTCAAGAGTCCAAATACATGTTCTCACTTGTGCTTATAAACAAAACTTAGATAAAATAGTAATTATTACGAGTCGAGTACGGTCCATTCCACCAACATAAACTTACCTAATGATCCCAGCAGAGTTACCAAATAAGTCCCAGTTTTTCTAATTCAGTTTTTATTCTTTTACTGCTGTGAAGGAAATCTACCTACATCCTAGGTGTACACCAAATTACAGAGGTGGATTTAGTTTGTAATCTATGGATTCACGTGAACTCAGTAATTTTTGCCCAGATTCTGTAAATGTATTAAGATATCCGTTAAATATCTATAAATATTTGATTGTGAACTCAGTAATTATGGTATTGTAACTTAAGGTCGCTGAGCCTAAACATTCTGTACGTGAATAACACTTTTGTTTTGAACCGTCAGATGGTAAAGGAATGTGCCATCCCTCCTTTTTCTCGCAATCACAATAGTTAGAGAATATAAGATACTCAGTTCACACAACATAGAGATTAGAACACTGTCAGAAGAAAATAGGATAGTAGAATATCCAGCATGTAGAACACGACCATCATTATAAATTCATGAGCTACTGAGGAACAACAGACTTAATTAACAAAATAAAAACTTAAATTTGTCATTCTTGTAACACCTCGTACTTTTAACGTAAGCTTTAACCATGATCCTAGACTTGGAAAATCAGATAAAGAATGTGGGAATTGGAATTTTCCTGTTCAGTTGTGAGATAGTGGTTTACGCCCATGAACAGTGAACGTATTTCAATTTACGGGCCGTAAACCAAGTCGTAAACTGGTACCAAGGATTTCTGAGCATTCTGGAATTTGGCAGTTGAATGTCATATGGTTAAATACGGACCGTATTTCACTATACGGCCCGTATTTCAAATCGTAAACTGAAACCAAGAATTTCTGAACATTCTGGAATTTGGCATTTTGATGTCACATGGTTAAATATGGATCGTATTTCAGTTTACGACCCGTATTTAAAAAATTATTTGGAATTTGGGAAAACTTCCTTGATGAAAGTTGTAGAGCTTTGAAATAACTTTCCAACGGTATATTATGGGCGTCAAACGGACATCTGTTCAAAGAGTTATGACCATTTTACTGAAGAGACGCAGTGCAGTCCGTATTTCAGTTTACGACCCGTAAACTGAAAATACGGCCAGCACTGTGCTGGACGTAAACTACACTTTCCCAGGACAGTATATATTCGTCCATACCAGTTCAAGTCATTATTTTTCATTCCTTCAAGCCCTAGAACGACTTCCTACCCTCTTCCATCATCAAGAACACCAAGGTAAGTCTACCCTAATTATTCCAATTCAATTCTAATACCTATCCTTGTAATCTAAACAAAAAATTATCATTCTAAAATTAGGGTTTTCAAGAAAATTCATCTCAAGGTTCAAGAATTCAAGATTTTGGAAATCTTCTTCAAAGCTCAAGTCTTTAATTCAAGTTTTGAAGCAATTAAGGTATGTCCACATGTGGGAATCTCTATGTTCTTCCCCATGCTCCGTTTCTTGATATCCATGAAGTTCAAACCCTAGGGCATTAAACCCAACATATTGGTAGCCCGTATTTATGTATTTATGTACATGAATTTTGTATCTATATTCGTTATTGTATTCCTAATCTTCCATTACGGTTATTAGGAACCCTAGCTTAATCCATGAATCATGAATTCTTCCTCATGTATTCTCATTATGTTTATATGAAACTTTATGATTTTATGTAGCAAGTTACAAGCATGTTTTCAAGTCAATTATATATATATATATATATATATATATATATATATATATATATATATATATATATATATATATATATATATAATTATGAACTATTGTTATTACTCATGAATCAAGAACATGTTTGCAAGACTATGACAAGTTATCTCATGAAACCAAGTTACAAGTTATTTTGTGAAATCATGATTACAAGTTATTTACAAGTTATTCCACGAAAATCATGGGCTTCTTAGCCAACTATATTATGTTCATGTTTTGGGAATTGCTTAGTTAACCGAGAAGGCTCAGATAGCCTGAAACTACGTAGCCACCGTAGGATAAGGGTTGTCAGCAAGGAGGCAACACCTTCATTATGCAGTTTGGATCCTTACATGCTTATTATTACTTAAATCTCATATCCCTGGTAAGGTTGTGAGTGTTCTGCTGGTAGGACGCAAGTACCAGACCATGTTGTCGGTTATACTATAGCATTCCCCACGTTACAAGTAGTTTTACATACAAGTATTTCTATTGATTACTGTTTTAAGACTTCACTCACGTTTCATGTTCATGTTCAAGTTACATTCAGTTTCAGTTCATAGCCTATATCTATGTTGTGCCATGTTCTTCATTTCAGCAGGTTTTACATACTAGTACTATTCACCATGTACTAACGTCCCTTTTGCCCGGGGCCTGCACTTCACGGTGCAGATACCGGTTTTCAGGAGCATACATCTGCGCAGTAGGATCACTTCAGATATCAGCTTATTGGTGAGCCCCACTTCTCTCGGGGTTCAACATGGAGTCTGCATTAGTATTCAGTTTATGGTAGTCCAGGGCCATGTCCTGGTAGTTAGTATTCAGACATGTTTTAGAGGTTTCATAGACATATGTTAGTTCACAGAGTCAGTTATGCTTTTATGTTTGCAAACTATTGTGTTTCCATGATATTTCATGCTATGAGATAAATTTCAAGACTTTATTCCGCAAATTACATTTTCATGATTTATCTAAATTGCATCATATAGATTATATTGTTTAGATGCCCATGTTGACAAGCAAGCCATGAGGTTCGCTCGGACACATGCAAGCAAGGCCCGAGTGCCGTGTTACACCCAGGCCATGATTCGGGGCGTGACAATTCTTTTTCACATACACCGGGAGAAAAAGTCCTAATCACAAGCACTAATTGATCCAACATAATAACATAACTAGCTAAAAGGCCTAGCATAATGAAATAACTAGCAAAAGGGCAGGTCCAGAGTCACATTCGGCCAAATAAACAGAGTGATGAGCTTCATTATTTAAATACGGGAAAGGCTTAAATATGCTATCGAACTATCGGAAATGGCTTATTTATGCAACTCGTTAATGTTTTGGCTCATTTATGCCATCGCTGTTGCCAAAATGGCTCTTCCATGCCATTTATCATTAACGCCGGTTTTGCAATACTAGACTGACACTGGCCTCCAATTAGAGGTCCACGTCGTTTAATTAAACATGCACAAATTAAATCCTAAATTAAAGTAAAATCCGACCCGTAAATTTGTGTTGGTTTGATAAACGACGTGGACCTCTAATTGGAGGCCAAGTGTCATATCTGATATTGTAAAACCAACGTTAATGAAAAATGGCATGGATGAACCATCTTGGTAACGGTAAATGAGCCAAACTATTGACGAATGACATAAATGAGCCATTTCCGATAGTTTGATGGCTCTTTTCCGATTTAAATATGATCAAGTGATAAAAAATTGTGTAAAAGATACACATCATGCAATTATTTATCTGGTATGTATGAAGGGTGGGTAAGTTTTTAGTGTATTGTTCCAAGGTTATACAAGGTTATTTTAGTTGATTATCGGGATGTTTACTTGTTCAGTTCATTAAAAAGCAATATGGTTAATGCTTTTAGTTTTCAACTTTACCAAGATGCTTCTTAAAGAATAAAGGGGAAAAAGAAAATATGTAATGGTAGGCCAAATCAAGATGAATCTTATAGGCTTAAATTTATTCATTTTGAGATCAATTTTGAATATAAGAGAAAATGACCCTTTTTTCCCACCATATGATTATTGGATTTTTTGCACTCCTAAACCATCTTCGTTTTTTATCGTATTTGGCATTGATAAACATAGTTTTGTCAAACTTTTGGTGAAAAATTGATGGTACTATGTTGTCACGACCCAGCCCCGTGGGCCGCGACTGGTGCCCTACTTGGGCACCCAAACGGACATACAAACTAAATCATCATAGCAAAGCTTAATACGGATTTCATATTCATCATTTTTTTTAAACAGAGTTGAGAACGAACATTATCTTGCGCGATTGCGCGTACAAAACATTATATCAGAATCAGAAGAGGCGGCGGAATATACATCGCCGAACATATGCACATATATCAAAAAGCCGGCAAGGCTATCAAATATGTCAAAAGCCGACAAGGCTGTCAAATATGTCAAAAGCCGATAAGGCTGTCAAATATGTCAAAAGCCGACAAGGCTATCAAATGGCACAACGGCCCAAAACACATATACAAATGCACGCCGACAAGGCTGCCATAACGAATAGAACCATATAAACACAACTGTACAGAAGTAGGCACACACACCCACAAATACGTCTACAGACCTCTAAACAGACCGATCAAAACATATGGCGGGACAGGGCCCCCGCCGTACCCCTGAACAAATATGTACATACTCAGCGAACAAATATATACCAACATATATGCTCTGAAATGAGAAGAGCACTCCAACCAGCAGAAGGGGATGTCCTAAACTGGTGAATCACCAAACTGTGCGTTTGTACCTGCGGGCATGAAACGCAGCCCCCGAAGAACGGGGGTCAGTACGAAATATGTATTGAGTATGCAAAGCAGAATATACAGAAATCAAACCTGAGACATAAACGAAACTGAAGTGCCGAACATAAGTGCAAATCCAATCATATCAAAATGTTTAGTTTCAAACATGTAAGTCATGCATGGGGTACAGAAGAATATGGTCGCCCGCCCGTCGATGGCGCCATAACACAGCATAACACCAGAAAGTTTCAAATCTCCGTATCCCCGTCACATATCGCATCACCGCATAACGCCATACACAGCATAACACCAAATATAAGTGGAACCCGACCCTCTTTTGCGAGTAGCTCGGTGAACCATAAACACAGCATAACTCCGGAGTATAACAAAGTGCGCACGACAACAGAACCGGCCCGGGACTCGGTGAAGGAATAACAGAATGCACGAGTAGAGTCGTGAGTAGTCATATGCATAAAATCATTATCATAAATTCAAACATAAGCAAAATGATCATACTTGAATTTCGAAATAATAATCATAGCAAATTCTTTAAAAAAATTTCCGAATTACATAAGGGAAAGTCGCGGGACCCACGGACGGGTATTGACCCCAGTCGGGCCCGCCTATGGAAAACATACATATCATATGTCATATAGACTTCTACAAAAATATTGGAGTAATCCGAGCATATTTGTGCAAGATATGGCATTCCAAAAATTACGAACTTCTTTAAAGTGAACCCTTTTATGCAAAATTCGGAAAGCGATTATTTCAAAGACATAAGGGTTCATATTTCATCAAATCATACATAAGAGTGCCAAGGAACATATACGGACCATAACATGCTCGGATTTCGAATTGGGAATTTCTTTAAGGCTCTAATCTAGCCTATGTAAAACTAAGACATGCCAAAAAGAAAGGAGGTTACTTTACATACCTCGTACGCACTCCAAGATGGCCAACCTAAAGTCAATCCCAATCTACGCCTCGGGATCCCCAAGGTCTACAAATATGCCAACGAATATCCAATATTAAACATAGGCACTTAAGCCATTTATTCCAACTAATCATTAAATTCTACAGAAAATTCGGCAGCATTTCCCCTGTAAATAGGCCATCCCGAGAATTTAACTCGCTCAAAATCAACAACAACAACAACAACAACCAACCTAGCAACATCGACAATCAATCCGAAAGGCAATATTGCATTAATACTCTCTTTTACATCATTCGACAACATTCATAATATTTGTTTCAACGGCTTACATTCAAGCCACAATATAGCTCATACATTCAATTATCAACCCGAATCTTTACCAACAATATTCAAGGACATTCTAAACGATTCACATAATATTTCCAACGATCCAACATTTTTTTTTCAAATCTGGCCGAAATAGCCCCTAAAACCGTGAACTGCCCCCTTTAAACATTCCTCATTTTCACGTCATGTTTTGTATCACAATCCACAATATAACGATATCATTTTCATTAAATATACAAATTACATCAACGCACAATAAGCCTCAAAACAGCCCGCGCAATCTCAACATCAATCTTAAGTCATTAGATGCTCATTTCCAACTAGAGTTCATATCGACGATAACTAAAATACTAAGCGATAGTGATGCGATCTTCGACACAGTATAGGACTCACATTCGTCCACACTACCCATATACATATGTTAATGGTCCTCATATATAAAGATTACATTAAATGCACAAAGTTATCCAAGTCAGTCCGCAACGCTTACTATATCAATTCGGGACATTAATTCTCATTTCCTACATAGAAGTCATCACAATAACCATTTCGACGCTAAGCGATATTAATTCATTCTTTGCCAAACATTTGGGACCATATATATACGGCCACACCCACATATATATACATATACACATTTAGATCGTTCTAATTTATTTCTTCACTCTACAACAATTTACATGATACAAGAATTAATTCATCAATTCCATTTTCCACACCCATATACACACCCACATATACCCCACACACGGCTCACACACCCATAACATAACCCACTTCCAACATATTATATCTCATGATTTTCATCCATATTAACATACTACATTGTGCACAAAACATTCACAACTCATAAAACAAGAGAAATGTTTTACCTTTCTTCTTTACCCCACCATTAGGCTAGGGTTTGAAATCCACAAATTTGATGGCTTGATCGCTCCAACGACACTTCCACGTTACTTAGGGACCTCTAATTAGTGGGTTTGAACCAAAGAATTATTTTTGGGAAGGCTAAAAATGAGGGTTGGTTTTCTTGGTTTCTAGCCGTGAGCCTCCATGGCTTCAACTTTGCTCTTCCTTTTTTTTTTTTTAAGTGTTGGAATGACAAGAAGATGACTTGAAAGTCATCTTTTTAAGTTCCACAAAAATTGCTCCATGTGTCCTTGGGCCCACACATGTGTTGGACCAATTAAATTGGCCACAACAATGTGTGGGGACCACTTCAATCCACACATCTTTTTTTTTGCAAGACTTTTAATTTCCAAATTATGAATTTTGGTCCCAAATTTTCCTAAGTGTTCAATGCCAACAATTTCATATTCAACTTATGCCTCAAAATAAAATCAAATGGTCAAAATTTCCGACTTCAAATCCCGAAAGAGTCTTGGCCCTTAATTGTCATAGTTAATCCGGGTTGTCCCAATGTATAAAAATACGGGACGTAACATCCTCCCCCCCTTAAGAACATTCGTTCTCGAATGTTGGATTAATGCTATTAATCTTACTCAAATTCGGGGGAGTTTCTTTTATAGCCATCATATACAAATCGATCACGAATCAACATAATCAAACAAAGAATTTGGATTACCTGAAGGTGCCGAAAATAGGTGAGGATACCTTTTTCATCATCTGCTCCTCAGCCTCCCAGGTTAATTCCTTTCGATTATTATTCTGCCACAACACTTTAACAGAAATCACATCTTTATTCCGCCATTTTCTTTACCTGACGATCCAATATGGCTATAGGTTGCTCTTCATAAGATAGCTCCTCTGTGACCTGTATATCATCTGAAGGAAAGATTTGGAAGGGTCACCAATACATTTACGAAGCATAGAAACATGGAATACCGGGTGAACCGCTCCCAAATCAGCTGGCAGATCCAAGTCATAGGCCACTTTGCCTATTTTACGAATAATCAGATAAGGCCCATAGCATATCTTCCGGTGTCTGAATAGCACACTCGGCCTGTCCGTCGGACTGAGGATGAAATATTGTGCTATGACTCATCTGAGTCTCCAGTCCTTCCTGGGACAATCTTCAGAAGTTAGCCGTAAACTGAGCACCTCAGTCGGTTATAATAGATATAGGAATCCCGTGAAGTCTTATTATCTCATTAATATACACTATGTCATAACCTTCAGCCGAATAAGTAGTCCTGACTGGAGGAAAATGGGCTGATTTCATTAATCTATCAACAATTCTCCGAATAGAATCGTATCCGCGTTGGGTGCACGGTAAGCCTATAATGAAGTTCATGCGAATCGTTCCTCGTTTCCAAACTGAAATTTCTAGTTCCCGAAGCAATCTGCCGGGCCTTTGATACTCGATCTTGACTTACTGACAGTTTGGGCATTGGACAACGAACTCTGCAGTGTCCCTTTTTCATACCATCCTATCAGCATAAATATTTAAGATCATGATACATTTTTGTGGATTCAGAATGAACAGAATGTCGAACATTTTGTGCTTCGCCCATAATTGATCATCATAGCCTTGCAACGTCGGGCACACATAATTTGCCTCAGTATATTAATACCCCTTTCAGACAAAATTTCAAACTAAGTCTTTTCTTTATCAAAGGTCGTATCTTTGTACTGTACAAGGATAGGATCCTCAAACTGATGCCGTTCTACCTCTTCTATACTCGACGATTCAACAATTTCTCTAACAAAATCCCAATATCTCCAGGATCGACCAAACGGACTCCAAGGCTAGCTAACTGATAAATTTCTACGAACCAATTCTTTCTCATCAAACTGTACATCAGTCAAACTGCCCATGGACTTACGGCTAAGTGCATTAGCTACCACATTGGCTTTTCCAGGATGACACAGAATATCGACATTATAATCTTTCAATAATTCAAGCCATTTATGCCGCAGATTTAGCTCCCTTTTTGCTTAAAAATATACTGGGGCTCTTATGGTCCGTATAAATATCAGCGTGGACCCCGTGTAAGTAATGCCGCCACATTCTCAAAACATGAATCGCCGCGGCTAATCCCAGGTTATGTATGGGATAATTTCTCTCGTGCGATTTAAACTGCCGGGGGGCCTAGGCCATAACTCAACTGTGCTGCACTAATTCATAACCTATCCCAATACCGAAAGCATCATAATAAGTAACATACCCGACTGGCCTCTCGGGAAGAGCGAGAACTAGAGCTGTAATTAATTTTTCCCTCCAGTACTGGAAACTGCATTCACACATACCGGTTCCCTGAAATTCCACGGCCTTCTGAGTTAGCTTCGCTAATAGTGCCGTAGAAGAAGCAAAGTCCTTCACAAATTTTTCTGTAATACCTGGCTAATCCCCGAAAACTGTGTATCTCGGTCTATGTCGAAGACCTGGGCCAACTTTCTATCGTTTCAATCTTCTGTGTGTCAATTGTTTCTATTTCTACTTACTTTACTTCACTTTCATCTCATAAATTCTATTCTGTTAATGTCTCCCATATATTATAACGCTGTCTATTAAGGTTCGCCAATCGATCGGCAAAATCATAAATGGGGGTCCTATACATACATATATATCACTGTCATTTCTTTCACAAGACATCTGCAATCATTTGTTCAAACTCACTCTAATTCTAGAGCTGCATTGCTCTTTCTTCTTTTTCACTAATCTAATCCGTCTTAGCCCACGCGACCTTTATAAAGTTTCTAATCATTCCACGTACCCTAATTTCCTTTTAGGTTACTCCAAATTTCCTATTCGTCTCTTGTATCCATATTTGCGAAATTTTTTGTACATTTCCCAGGGGGTCACCCATCCCAGAATTGCTCTGGCCCTGGCACGCTTAACCTTACAACTTTAATGCATTTAGACGCGTTAAGCCCGGTATAATTGCACCAATTTCCCCGCACAACCTTTATCACATAATTTAAGGCAAATCGGGGTCTTACATATTTTCAAAACGTTCTCGTGGCGGGTCCCACCCCGATCTAGAGAGAATTCTTTTACTTTTCGGACTATATAGTCACCGTGTCGCCCCCTATAAATCCTCAATATTTTTCTCCTCATGCATATACATATATAATTTTAAACAACCCACAACTTTAAGTTTTTATTCCACAAATTCCATCTCCAATTAGTCGATGAAGACTGATAAAATACTACTGTAAAGCATTTTCCAACCACCCGCAAAAGAACACTAGAATCCGACGAACATCGCGAAATCCTTTAGTACTTAATTCACATAATTACCTCCACATATATATATATATATATATATATATATATATATATATATATATATATATATATATATATATATATATATATTTCTTTTGAGTCATAAGCGAACCATTTAATTCCCAACTGCCTGTTATACATTTAGTATTCTTCAAATGAACCGAACTTAATCGTTGGACATTTTTGCCTTTCACATAAGCTTTTCTGAAGCAACATGTGGTTGGAACATATTCTGGTCCGTTTAAATAAATTACGAATTTGCTACTCTTATATGCTTTCTCGAAATAAAATTTCCCAATCAAGGATAATGCTTCTTACGAATGCCATGGAGGGTACCTCTTAACTTTAATTCAACATAATAGATTACCCTATCGGTATCAACTTTCAAGACATACTAAGAACTCATATCTCGATCTCCTTTTTATATTTCTGGAAAAATTTGGGCAGAGGTTCCTCTGTATTTCTTACTATTCCAAAACCTGTACACAGGAAATACCAACCATGCCTCACAGGGCCAACACATATACGTATTTATATCATCATATCACATCGTATCATAGCCACACAGGGCTAACAATTTCAATAAAAAGTATGAAAATGTCGAGGTTTACCTCACATGCCTAACTCAAACGGCATCGGAGGCAACTTCCTGTTTATTTTACTTTCCAATCTTCAACTTTATATTTCCATCCTATTTCAAATAGCTTCCCCGACATACATCTTTCATACCATTTCTTACCTGTGTACGGTATAGCTTCCAATATCATCGGTCACTTTCCTACGTCGATACCGTCCTCCAGCTGAAATTAAAGGTTAGTAGAAAGAGATTCATTTCCTACGGCTGGCTCTATCGCACGATCTAAGATTCAAAGAAAGGTAACATCCTAAATGTCCTGTAGCCTCCTGTTTATCGATGTGGTGCACAACACACCGACAAACAAGACTCTACTAGACACGGTCTGTAGACATTCCAAGGACGAACTGCTCTGATACCACGTCTGTCACGACCCAGCCCCGTGGGCCGCGACTGGTGCCCTACTCGGGCACCCAAACGGACATACAAACTAAATCATCATAGCAAAGCTTAATACGGATTTCATATTCATCATTTTTTTTTAAACAGAGTTGAGAACGAACATTATCTTGCGCGATTGCGCGTACAAAACATTATATCAGAATCAGAAGAGGCGGCGGAATATACATCGCCGAACATATGCACATATATCAAAAAGCCGGCAAGGCTATCAAATATGTAAAAAGCCGACAAGGCTGTCAAATATGTCAAAAGCCGACAAGGCTATCAAATGGCACAACGGCCCAAAACACATATACAAATGCACGCCGACAAGGCTGCCATAACGAATAGAACCATATAAACACAACTGTACAGAAGTAGGCACACACACCCACAAATACGTCTACAGACCTCTAAACAGACCGATCAAAACATATGGCGGGACAGGGCCCCCGCCGTACCCCTGAACAAATATGTACATACTCAGCGAACAAATATATACCAACATATATGCTCTGAAATGAGAAGAGCACTCCAACCAGCAGAAGGGGATGTCCTAAACTGGTGAATCACCAAACTGTGCGTCTGTACCTGCGGGCATGAAACGCAGCCCCCGAAGAACGGGGGTCAGTACGAAATATGTACTGAGTATGCAAAGCAGAATATACAGAAATCAAACCTGAGACATAAACGAAACAGAAGTGCCGAACATAAGTGCAAATCCAATCATATCAAAATGTTTAGTTTCAAACATGTAAGTCATGCATGGGGTACAGAAGAATATGGTCGCCCGCCCGTCGATGGCGCCATAACACAGCATAACACCAGAAAGTTTCAAATCTCCGTATCCCCGTCACATATCGCATCACCGCATAACGCCATACACAGCATAACACCAAATATAAGTGGAACCCGACCTTCTTTTGCGAGTAGCTCGGTGAACCATAAACACAGCATAACTCCGGAGTATAACAAAGTGCGCACGACAACAGAACCGGCCCGGGACTCAGTGAAGGAATAACAGAATGCACGAGTAGAGTCGTGAGTAGTCATATGCATAAAATCATTATCATAAATTCAAACATAAGCAAAATGATCATACTTGAATTTCGAAATAATAATCATAGCAAATTCTTTAAAAAAATTTCCGAATTACATAAGGGAAAGTCGCGGGACCCACGGACGGGTATTGACCCCAGTCGGGCCCGCCTATGGAAAACATACATATCATATGTCATATAGACTTCTACAAAAATATTGGAGTAATCCGAGCATATTTGTGCAAGATATGGCATTCCAAAAATTACGAACTTCTTTAAAGTGAACCCTTTTATGCAAAATTCGGAAAGCGATTATTTCAAAGACATAAGGGTTCATATTTCATCAAATCATACATAAGAGTGCCAAGGAACA
This sequence comes from Lycium barbarum, assembly GCF_019175385.1. Classification (NCBI taxonomy): domain Eukaryota; kingdom Viridiplantae; phylum Streptophyta; class Magnoliopsida; order Solanales; family Solanaceae; genus Lycium; species Lycium barbarum. The sequence goes on from NC_083341.1 coordinate 137,632,321, forward strand.
TATACGGACCATAACATGCTCGGATTTCGAATTGGGAATTTCTTTAAGGCTCTAATCTAGCCTATGTAAAACTAAGACATGCCAAAAAGAAAGGAGGTTACTTTACATACCTCGTACGCACTCCAAGATAGCCAACCTAAAGTCAATCCCAATCTACGCCTCGGGATCCCCAAGGTCTACAAATATGCCAACGAATATCCAATATTAAACATAGGCACTTAAGCCATTTATTCCAACTAATCATTAAATTCTACAGAAAATTCGGCAGCATTTCCCCTGTAAATAGGCCATCCCGAGAATTTAACTCGCTCAAAATCAACAACAACAACAACAACAACCAACCTAGCAACATCGACAATCAATCCGAAAGGCAATATTGCATTAATACTCTCTTTTACATCATTCGACAACATTCATAATATTTGTTTCAACGGCTTACATTCAAGCCACAATATAGCTCATACATTCAATTATCAACCCGAATCTTTACCAACAATATTCAAGGACATTCTAAACGATTCACATAATATTTCCAACGATCCAACATTTTTTTTTCCAAATCTGGCCGAAACAGCCCCTAAAACCGTGAACTGCCCCCTTTAAACATTCCTCATTTTCACGTCATGTTTTGTATCTCAATCCACAATATAACGATATCATTTTCATTAAATATACAAATTACATCAACGCACAATAAGCCTCAAAACAGCCCGCGCAATCTCAACATCAATCTTAAGTCATTAGATGCTCATTTCCAACTAGAGTTCATATCGACGATAACTAAAATACTAAGCGATAGTGATGCGATCTTCGACACAGTATAGGACTCACATTCGTCCACACTACCCATATACATATGTTAATGGTCCTCATATATAAAGATTACATTAAATGCACAAAGTTCTCCAAGTCAGTCCGCAACGCTTACTATATCAATTCGGGACATTAATTCTCATTTCCTACATAGAAGTCATCACAATAACCATTTCGACGCTAAGCGATATTAATTCATTCTTTGCCAAACATTTGGGACCATATATATACGGCCACACCCACATATATATACATATACACATTTAGATCGTTCTAATTTATTTCTTCACTCTACAACAATTTACATGATACAAGAATTAATTCATCAATTCCATTTTCCACACCCATATACACACCCACATATACCCCACACACGGCTCACACACCATAACATAACCCACTTCCAACATATTATATCTCATGATTTTCATCCATATTAACATACTACATTGTGCACAAAACATTCACAACTCATAAAACAAGAGAAATGTTTTACCTTTCTTCTTTACTCCACCATTAGGCTAGGGTTTGAAATCCACAAATTTGATGGTTGATCGCTCCAACGACACTTCCACGTTACTTAGGGACCTCTAATTAGTGGGTTTGAACCAAAGAATTATTTTTGGGAAGGCTAAAAATGAGGGTTGGTTTTCTTGGTTTCTAGCCTTGAGCCTCCATGGCTTCAACTTTGCTCTTCCTTTTTTTTTTTTTAAGTGTTGGAATGACAAGAAGATGACTTGAAAGTCATCTTTTTAAGTTCCACAAAAATTGCTCCATGTGTCCTTGGGCCCACACATGTGTTGGACCAATTAAATTGGCCACAACAATGTGTGGGGACCACTTCAATCCACACATCTTTTTTTTTTTGCAAGACTTTTAATTTCCAAATTATGAATTTTGGTCCCAAATTTTCCTAAGTGTTCAATGCCAACAATTTCATATTCAACTTATGCCTCAAAATAAAATCAAATGGTCAAAATTTCCGACTTCAAATCCCGAAAGAGTCTTGGCCCTTAATTGTCATAGTTAATCCGGGTTGTCCCAATGTATAAAAATACGGGACGTAACATATGTATAACAATCCAATTTATTAGTGATATTATTCGCTTTGGGCATAGTTATGCATGACTTTATAATGAGTCAACGTGGTCTAAGGCTTAATTCTTTATATAATTCAACATCCCTCATGTGTTTTGCGGATGTAAGATTTCCAAAGGATATCATATACACCTCCCCTTATGGATTCAACGATATGCTGACTATCAGTTGAACACTGAGCATTGCCCATCATTGCAGCAAAGATCTGGTTATTTGAAGTGGATTCTCCCTTTTGTAATATTGTGCCCCATTGACTTAGAAAGGGGCGGACGTCAGTGGGGGAGTCAGGATTTTCACCCGAAAGTTCAAAAATATGTGTTCCCTTCATATAAGAAGCATTTTAGGTCATCCTCGGCCTTCGTTCACAATTTAAAAAAAGGAAGATCTCTCTCCATTCGTCGAGCTAGCTTAGCCCACTAATGATATTTTTCGGGAAGGTATATGCACGACTTTAAAACACATCACTAAGAGCTAAGACTTGTTTCCTTATATACGTAGCATTTCTTTCGTATTTTGCCAATGTTGGAAATGCTAGGCAAGAAAGGGGAAGCATTTTTTTTCTATTTTAAGAAAAGGAAAATCTTATTTCCTTAATCATTGTACATTTCAATTGAATTAGAAATTTTGTGTCCAACTCTAAATTTGCCTAGGGTGTCACACCTGTGCCTGTTGTTTCGTTTTGAGGTCAATAAGTTGTAGTTAGAAAAAAGAAGAAAAGCAAAATGGTTCTTAGTCATTTCATGCCGATGACACGAACACCTTTTCATCCAATTTAACTGGAGAGGCAGTTGGTTAGAAAAATTGGTTTTTTCAGGTTTTCATAATTTTATTTGCTTTGATTATAGCATATTTTAAGGTATCCATGTATAGCAATGAAAGTGATTGCAAAAGCCTATCACGTAGTGCAATGGTCAAGATCCCTCCACTTTTAATAAGAGGTCTTTGGTTCGAGCACTGAAAATGGTTATTTTCTTGGTAAAAAACGTTTTTCTCATTTAATCGGCCTAGCGGAATCGAATTCAAATTAATCGGGTTAGTAGATTTAGAAACCAGATGCCTCGACTAACCACCAAAAAAAAAAAAAGTGATTACAGAAGACAATAATTTTTTTCCATAGAAAAACAGAACTGTCATTACAAGATATGTTTAATCTTCTGAAACTCAGCTCAGTTCTAGAATCCAACTTAAATTGGATAATTGATAAAAAGGAAATTTGCTAATATTCTGAATGAGAAATCTTAACATAACTACTAGTACTTCTAAATAGTGAAATCTTAACTTCTTTTTTCTGGATTAGATTCACTCCAAGTTACTAGGAGTACTAGTTTTTAGTACATAAATAGATTTATGTTAAACTCAAGTGTATTCTTTTCTATAATAACGCAGCAACATCTTCATGAATAGAACTCATAGGACGAAGAATCAGCAACAATATTCCTTAGTCCACCAACTGTGGAAGCTATCATAATGAATACTCCAATAAATATGCATGCCTGAAATAATAAAAAATGCCAAACATCATATCAGTAGAACTCTAGATGAAACAAAAAAGAAAAAAACATCAGGATAAAAAGAGTTTGAAAATAATTCAAGGTTCACTTGTAATAGATTCAAGTTTAACTTATGTACACTGACAGTTTAACTGAATTTTTACATTGTCAGTCACCGGAAGATTAATTGAATTGGATACACTGATACTGTAAAATAATTTTTACATCATATCTGTATTTTAACCTATTGTAGTTTCCTGGTTACTAATCCCACTTTTGGTGGACAGTAACTGTAATTATCTTTTAGATGACTTGATACTGTCAGTGCATATATATAGAAGTTAAACTCCAGATATATAATTACCGGTAACCGGCCATACTAAGTAAGAAGTGGGATTTGTAATTTGGAGAATTTGGCAAGTTACCTGCTACTATAACACGTTAAAATACGTACTCTAATTTTTTTCATATAATGTCAGTGTATACAACTAGAATCTTACTAATTCAGTCTGTTGTCTTTGAAAAGCAGAAAAAAGGGGAAGAAAATGAGAAATGTTTTGGACTTACCCAATTTATCAACCATGAGCTACTGAATCTCCTTGGTTTCTTGATCTTAAGCCACATTATGCTTGGGAGCTGCAGCAAGGAGTAAAATTTAAAAGTTGATTATAAAAGTTGGTCTACAAGAAAAAAAAAAATCTATAAAAGAAATAGAAACTTGACTTACAAAGTAAGAAGTAGGAGCAAAACCAAATCCTCCAAAGAAACCAAGAAGATCACCAAAGAAAGGGAATGTTACACCAAGAAACAAAGTGAAAGCTGCAATATTAATAAGACACTGAGTATAGCGAAACAGCGGGCCAACAACTGGTTAAATTTCACCTTAGAGGCGTCAAAATATGATTTTGCGACTATTGGATTAGAAAAGATGTAACGATAAAGTGCCTCACCAACGTATGTAGTACGAACGAAGAATCTCAGCAGTACTCCAGGTGGGAAATTCCAAGTTTTCACCATTTTTTGCTCCATCAAATCAAACACTGGCATAGCATAAACCTGCAACAACAATTTTTCTTGTTACCTCTAGCTAACACTCATCGCACGACTTGCATAGAATGGCCAAAAGTAGATTGACCTGAACAAGTACATCTGACCTTTCGTCTTGATTCATAATCAAGAAAGACAGGATCTAAAGATACGCAATTCTTGATCTTTTTAGAATTCTGCTGATCAAGTGAATCAAATATTTTATTGATGATTCACACGGTTTTCTACCATATGCAGTCCAATTTCATTGTTTTTTACTTAGCTTAAGAGTTAAGAGAACAAAATGCATAACGAAACGAGCTACATTGACTCGTGCATTTGATGATTTTGTTGAAAAATGAGTACCTGATAGCTGCCTATGACATGAACAACCACCATCAAGTTAGCAGCTGCAATGAGCCAAGATGGCCTTTCAAGTCCCACGAGCACGTTGTCATCGACGTCTTGGCCAAATGCCCAGTAACCGATGAAAGCAACGGGGAAATAGCAGAGGGCATTGACAAAATAGGCCCATACAGCACCTTTCCACATTGGTATTCTGGAGGGCTTCTCGGGCGTTGATGGAATTGTGGCCTGTATCTCAAGTACCACGGCGTGGCCCGCATAAGCAAATGAAACTTGCCCTAACGCGTTGAAGACTCGAAACATGTAGTCCATTGGACTAGTTTTCTTGTATGCGTAGCTCACGTTCGGGATTCTGCCTTTGCCCACACAGCCCACCCATGCTATAGTTGAATAGCTGCCACACCAGATAAAAAATCCCAATTGAATTTTGTGAGTGTCAGTTAATTTGATCTATATTGCTTGGACTCTTCAAAAATGTTTCTGCACCCATGTCGGATCCTCCAAAAATGCACTATTTCTCGACGATCTGACACGCACACGTCCACATTTTTTTAAGAGTCCGAGCAACATAGAATCTAATATATAGTAAGAATATTGAGCAGAGTATGCTATTGAACTGTTCTCATAAGTAAAGTATAGTCTGATACCATGATTTTCAACTTCTTTTTGTACCAAAAAGGTAGGTAAAAATAGCATACCATAATAGTTAGTGCAGAATTTTTTTAATGTGGTTTCAACTAAAACAGGGAGATCAGAACTTATTAGGCTAATCTGAAAGGCTGAATCAAGAAAATTAGTTACCTCAGTGACATGATTGCAGCAGCTAAAGAAACACCAGAGACAGCATTGAAATTTGGTAACTGTGACAGAAAGAAATGGATGGCACCAAAGATGCAAATCCAATAGGATTGTCTTATTCTGGTGCAATTAGTACAAGCAATCTCCATGAATTTCTGCAGGCACTTTCCTCCAGTAACCATGTACACAATGTCACAACCGACCTGAACAATCAGCTGCTGTGGAAGCACTATCCATGCCCCAAGTTTTGGTCCAAAAACATGTTTTCCAAGATCCTTGTACCGATCGAAACGAACTCCAGGCACACATTCATGGAGTTGTATCATTTGCCACATTGTGTTTAAGGTTATGCACCATGATAAGATCATCACCACTGTCCCCGGACCCCTGATGGACAAAAACAACTTCACTTCAACCACAACAGAATAAATCCGTCCAAGACATAATTAAGTAATAATAGCATGCTCTCTCTAACAGCCTAAGTTTTTAAATGAGTTAGTCACATAGTTTCACTTCAACATGGTATCAGAGCAGGCAGAGGTGCCCATGAAAAAAATCCCGCCGGCACGTGTAGAAATATGTACATAGAAGACATAATTAAGTAATGAAAGTGTGTTTTCTCTAAAGGCTTAAGCTTTTAGCTGAGATGATCACATAATTCAACAAAATCAAGCATTTTTTTAGGATGAATCCACAAGTGTGCTCTGTGTAACAGCTTAAGTTTGTAAATGAGTTAGTCACACAGTTTAAACATGGTGTCAAAACTGTTAGAGGTGCCCTGGAAAAGAATCAGACCAGCATATAAGCAAGTATGTTAAAGACATTATTAAGTCATAAAAGCTCGCTCTCATGACTTAAGCTTTCATACGAGATGATCATACAATTCAACATAATCGAACAACTTTTTAAGATCAATCCAACAAAAATATAGTGAGAAATAATTTAAATGCTTAGTGCAAAAACATAAAACTATGAATGTTTAGTATACATACCATCCTAAGTAGGCCATGGCATAAGGCAGACTGAGAACACCAGCACCAACCATGGCTGTGACTGTGTGAAAGGTTGAGTACCACCATTTCGCTTCGCGAGGAGGACCATCTTCTGCCCATTTCTCTTCCGAAGGAACTTCCTGCAAAGTCATGAATAAAACAATTCAATTCAAGAAACAAGCTTGTAATTTCAAGATTATTTTGCAATAGTTAAAACAACTCCATTCAAGAAACAAGCTTGTCATTTCAAGATAATTTACAATAGTTAAAACAACTTCATTCAAGAAACAAGCTATTTATTTCAAGATAATTTACAATAGCTAAAACAACTCCATTCAAGAGACAAGCTTGTTATTTCAAGATTATTTGCAATAGTTAACAGACAAGGATAGTGATAGAAAGCTCACCTTTGGAGCTGGTGGAACAGAAGATGAAACCATGTTTGCAAATGAAATTAGAAATACAGACAAGGAATGTGTGAGTTCTTGAGCAAACAAGAGCATGTATTTGTACTAGTTCTTGCCACTGATACTTGAGTGGAATAAAGGTTAAAGAAGTCACTTTTAATGGCTTCTTTTCCTATTTAATCTGTAATTCTTAAAATACCAAAGAATTTAACTTCTACACATCTTTGGTTCGTGGACAAAAATTATGTTTAGATTATAATGTACGGATTTTAATATTGCGATTAATAATTCATGAAGAATTTAATACTTAGGATTTGTTTGATTCATTGCATTGGAAATGAAATATACCATAAGTATGATCTGAAACATGCATTTGTTTTAAACTGGATAATTTGAATAAACTTTTATTTTTAATTTTAACCTTTTATCTTTTTATTTATCCTTAAAAGGGGCTTTGGTAGAAGGGCTATTTTGTTATTTTATTTGTTTTATCTGAGAGAAGGAGAGCCTTGACGTAATTGGTAAAGTTGTTGTCATGTGACCAGGAGGTCATGGGTTTCTAGCCGTGGAAACAACCTCTTGCAGAAATGCAAGGTAAGGCTGCGTACAATAGGCCCTTGTGGTTCGGCCCTTCCCCGAACCCCGCGCATAGCGGGAGCTTAGTGCACCGGACTGCCTTTTTTTTTATTTGTTTTATCCAAGGATAGATAATCCGTGGATTATTATCTTACATTGGATGTGGCATCAAATTATACTATTCCAAGATTCTGCTATTGATAAATTATACTAGTATTACTTATACCGAAAATAAAAATGCAACCATACAAAGCATAAAATAACACAAAATTCTATACTGGGATTATGAAATCCCTATAATCAAACGAGTCCGATAGTGTAACTCTTTTACACTAGTATTAGATTACTTAAAAGATAGCTACAGATAATATTCATAAATAAGTGAAATTAATAACTTGAAAATTAAGGCAAAATTAAATGTTATAACAAGTCAAAATAGCGATAGTCTATGTTGTTCGAACCCTCCAAAATATTATTGTATCCGTATTGAATCTATAAAACATACATAAATATTAGAGAATTCGACACACACCTATCGATATGTTTAAAGAATCCGAGCAACATGAGCGATAGTGAAAAAATTCTTTACACAGTTAAAGTACTTGCAAATCCATAAAGAAAATGTCAGAAATAGAGTACAACATTCAAGTTTTGTCTACCGAATATTAGTGCACTACCAACTACTACAAAAAAAAGAGGGAAAAGTTCTTTTCCAAGCAGCATCTGCTATGAGAGCCAATAAATCACACTTTTTCCTTCTTTAGGTGTGGGTTACTGCTGGATAATTTAATTAAAGGCTCGTATCACTCTTTAACTAATGTTTTCATCAAGTGAAGGTCAAGATTCTTGAACCCCCTTTAATTTTTTTTCTTTTGAGTTAATAGCAGTTTTGATCCCTCAATTATTGATACATTATGATTTTAGTCTTTGTAATATTTAACTAAGCACATTTGACCTTCAATTGAAACGTGCACTTTTGATCCCTCTACTTGTGAATATTCACAAATTTATCATACTGTCAATTGTTCCACCACTTAATGTGTTATGTTAAGATTGTATTGTTACTCTTTGACAATAATATAGTTTTAGGAATATTCCAAAATAACGTATTTCCTACTTAAAGGGACCAAATTCATTCATTTCAATTAATTGAAGGTTAAATATATTTTGTTAAATATCACAAGGACTATATTCAAAATTTACCATTAATTAGGGGACCAAAAGTGCTATTATCACTTCTCTTTTTATGCAAAAGAAATACAAAGCTCCAACAAGGTCATTTTCATGTAAAAGACTTTAAAGTGAGGAATTTCAATATTTCACGACTTGACTAATAAAAAAAAGTTTTAGTTGGTAGGTGATTTGTGCCAACCTTGGCATCATTACTAAGGTTAACTTTATAGAGAAGCAATTTTGTACCACATAATTTTAATAAAAGATGAGAAGACGTATGTTCATTAAAAGACTTTGACATTTTTGTGAAGTGTCCCAATTAGCTAGGGATCTACAAAATCAATCATGACATAAAATCAAATGTAGCACGGGGGGATTAATTTGACTATAAATTATTAGTGTCTGTAAAGTATATATTCAACCACAAGCTCCACACTAGCAAAAAGCCAAAAAAAAAAAAGGAGGTAAAAGCAAAGAATTTTCCACTTTTAGAGGCTAGGGAAAAATTAATAGATAAACCTCCCACCATATCAGTATCCATAGACACAATTAGAAGAGAATAAAACAGATGTACAGATATAAAATAGAGAGAAATCACTTTCGCACTTCACTTTATGTGATACATTTACTATTTGGAGAGCCAGAGGAATTATTATTTTTTATCAAAATTTTTTTATATGCCTTTTAAATATTTTGAATTGTGAATTATAATAGCTCTAGTATTTTTATTGTAGTTTCTAAATATATAAAGAAAATTTCATAAAAACTTTAAGATTCTTATGTTCGAATTTATACTGAAAATTAGATAATTTGACTCTCGTACTCAGGGGCGGTGCCACGTTAGCTCGAGGGGTTCATCCGAACTCCCTCGGCAAAAAATTACAGTGTATTTTCAAAGTTAAAATTATTTTATTATGTATATATAGTAGAAGTTGAACCCCTTGAATTCTTCGTGTATTTACCTTTTAGAATTTTTGAACCCCCTAGATGAAAATTCTGGCTCCGCCACTACTGTTGTACTCCGAAAGGAGTAATATATAAACCTCCCACCGTATCAATATCAATAGACAAAATTAGAAGAGAATAAAACAGATATAAAAAAGAAAAGAGGAATAAAGCCAGAGATTCTCAAAACTATACTTAAAATTGATTGACAGTAATCATAAGAAAATAAGGCATTGGTTACAAATTATAAAAGTCATTTTAATTCTACACTCGCATACCAAAAGTAAGAACAACCAAAAAATCAAGTCACATAAAGCAAATACAGCTCGCATGCGAAAAAGAAAAAAGAAACGAAAGGGAGAACAAAAACAACCAAAGAATGGCATACGGTGTGACTTAGCAATCAATAAAGTGAATAAAAATCACGAGAAATTAGTATTCAAATCTCCATAAAGACAGAACACATTCGATAATTTCTTTCAATTCGACTAAGCTTAGGTAAGAGACGGATTTAGAATATAAATTCTATGGGTTCAAAATGCCAGTAAATCAATTGACTATTTGAGTTACTGGTTTGAAATTTAATATTTGTACATATTCAGTAATTTTTTTTAACACATGCATAAACACGATTTAAGTCAATTCTACTGGGCTCGGTTGAACCTGTAGCTAATACTATATATCTGTCCTTGGCCTAGATAGACAAAGTTACCAGATATAATTTATAAACCTACGTTGGTGGGCAGCGACGAAGACAAGATTTCTACTAATTCAAAATAAAAGGGAAATAAACACACGAAAAAGTTCTATAGATTCAACGTCTACCATATATATATATGATTTTCTAGAAAAGGGGATTAAGATGAACCTTCTTATGTCCCTCTAACTCTGCCCCCAATGATAGATTTTATCGAAATGCGCATAAATTTACCCAAATATTATTTTGCAGAAAAGGAGGTGAAAGACTTAGGAATAGTAGTAACAACCTCTGGCAACGGCAGATGGTTTTCTGCATCAGTTGAGCTCATTGCAGTAAGAAGAAAGTGAGTAAATATATTCAACTAAATTTTCTTTAGTTTTCTCAGGACCCTCTTCTCTCTTTTTGCCTTGTCATAACTCACAAATTTATTATGATGCTCTTGTTCCAATGCAAGTGTTAAATTCCAGTGTGTTGAAAGTTGGTGTATTAAACTCACGTACTTTAACATTTAATGATAGTGTCATCTAACAGAACTTAACTGAAATGTGTCATCACCAAATAGGATGTTTCAGGGACCAACTTTTAACTAATACTAACAATATACAGTTTTAAACACTACATTTCGGAAAGCATTAATAAGCTGTTTGACCAAATTTTCAATTTTTTTTTTTTTTGCGAAGTATTTTTGTTAGAAATAATTTTTGAAAAAAATACTTCTGAGAGTAATAGTGTGTAACAACAATAACAACAACATATCCAGTATAATCCCACAAGTGAGGTCTGCAGAGGGTAGAGTGTACACAGACCTTACCTATGACTTGGGGGTAGAGGGATTGTTTCTGACAGACCATTGGCACAGAAAGAGAGTAATAGTGTATGCTTAGCTAATTAATTTGAAAAATATATTTGTTAATATTAGAGCATCACTATTGCTTGGACAAAGTTCCAAAAATTCTGATGGGAAAGCCTACTTTTTCTAGGTTAAGATTGAAACACAACAATGAATATTGAGTGGACTTGTGTCTAGAGAAATGAAACCAACCATAAAAGCTGCACTATAGAACACTTAAGAGCTACATTTTAGTTAAATCATTTCCCATATTATTTTTTGGTATAAGAATCCAACATGTGAAAGGAGTTAACTTTGTGATTTGCCTTTAGAAGAAAGGTGGGTCATTTACATTCATCATGTTCAGTATTCACAGAAAAATAAAGACCTCCCTTTTTTTTTGTCTGGATTTTGTTCAAAAGGCCCTCTTATTTTTTTTTGCCTTTGTCTGGTTAGTACCTTGCCGGGCCTTTTTTATTTTTTATTCCAATGAACTTACGGTAGTCTCAAATCTTACAGTTTTAGGTCCACAAATTTGCCCAAAAAAAAAAAAAAAAAAAAAAAAACCTCACACAACTAATGTCAATTTGTGAGGCGCACATAGTGGTTTTCTAAGTTGGCCTTGGCATTATGCAGCACTCTACGTCTAGCTCAAATTTGTTTTAGCTAATTTACAACCCAATAAAGTCAATAACTCATATTCCAAATTTACAAGGAGAAATACTAAAATGTAACCAGTTGAAAGACTAATGATAAGAGGACCAAGGGGTTTTGCTACTGGTGTAATGAGAAACACACCCTTACCATATGCAAGAGGGAAAGGCAGCGGTATGAGTTGGAGATATAAGGAGACACAATGTTGAGGTACAAGAGGCGAAACTAGGAATTTAAGTTTATGAATACTATATTCTAGAAAAAGCAGCTTAATAATCAAAATAAATTATTTATTCATATTAAGTAAATTTTTCTATACAATACAGTCTGGTCCAAAGTTATTGGGTTTTGCTGATCCACAAGCACAATTGTAGGGGCAATTCTGCGAATTGCCCTTCTTTTGGGGTGGTATTTAAATTTTGCCCCTCATATTTGTGGTCTTTAAGTTTTGCCCCTCGCTTAGATACCTGAGGTTCTGGGTTCGAACCCCCGCTCAGGCATAAAATAAAAAAATAATTTCACAAGACAAGGCTGGGGGCAGTGTATGCTGGATCCGGCATAAAGTCCGTAAGGAAAAACTAAAGTTATGCCGGAAGGGGCATAACTTTTCCTCAAGGCATAGTTTAGTTATGCCTTATGGGGCAAAATTTGTCCTTAAGGAACTATGCCTTATGGGGCAGACTTTTAATTAAGGCATAACCAAAAGTATGTCCCATAAGGCAGAACTTTTCCTCAAGGCATAGACTTTGCCTTGTAAGACAAACTTTTAGTTATGCAAAGTTCCGCCTTATAGGGCATACTTTTAGTTATGTCTTATGGGGCACACTTTTAGTTAAGGCATAACTAAAAGTATGCCCCATAAGGCGGAACTTTTCCTTAAGGCATAATTAAAATTTTACCTTGAAAAGTAAAATAAAATAAAATATATGCATCAAGGCAAAATCTGCCCCCTCCGGCATAACTTTAGTTTTTCCTTAAGGATTGTATGCCGGATCCGGCATACACTCCCCCAGCCCTGCCTTGCGAAATTATTTTCTTATTTTATGCCTGAGCGGGAATTCGAACCCAGAACCTCAGGTATCCAAGCGAAAGGCAAAACTTAAAGACCACACATATGAGGGGTAAAATTTAAAGACCACCCCAAAAGAAGGGCAATCTGTGCAAAAAAAAATGGAATTGTAGCTCTGCCCCTACTTGCAACATGAAAGAAACTTCATCGAGAAAAAGAAGGAAGAATGACGCCAGAATATCACCAGAAAGAGGTTGCATCACCATAGAAAATGTCACGAAAACGGCCACCACAAGTTGGCGTTGCAAGGTGGCTTTTCGATAATAGACCCTATGTTATCTGGGAGAATTCTATGATCTCAAAAAATTTGAAGTTAAAAGTGAAATAACAAAAATGAAACTTTTGTTTCTTCAACCTGTAAATCCATTAAGAGTCAACAGGAATAATGTACAAGAAACGCCCAATGTGAATTTCGGTTTTGGGGATGAACAACAACAAATCATATTAGGCAGCCAATTACTTTCCACACTGAAGCTACTCAGTTCTAAATGCTCTCCGTTTTGTAAAGTATCGTTCTACGCGAAAAGACGAGCTTAAAATCCGACAGCTAAGCAGTACGAATTTTGGCTGCTTTAGTCAAATTTAATAATTTCAAGCATTTCTGCAAAGGTGTTGTCTAATTCGTCGCCACTTTCAGTTAAAAGAACATCTATTTCATCACGATGTTCATTTAACAAATCGTCCTCCGGAATGCTTGACACTCCATGTGGTGATGAAGCTTGTGTCTGAGACATAAGTTGTGACCTTCCAGTACCTTGCATGTATGCTACTGCTTGATTCACAGCCGTCCCAATTATTGGTTGCTGCTGCTCTATGTGCTGCATTTGAGGTACCTACGGGTTGCAAAATCAGAAAGATGACCCGCCCATTTATTAGTTTAGCCCAACCCATATCAGCCCATCTAAGAATAGAGTTGATATGTAGTTCAAATTGACCAATAGAAACCTTGTAAGAATATTTTCAAAGACATTTGTTCTAATGTTTGATACATTATATATATATATATATATATATATATATATCCATGATAAAGTAAAAAAATAGTTTTCTTAGGTACTTAAAAATTTATAAAAAAACAAACAAAGAAATTAAACTTAGTATGAATTGGGCGGGTCGGGCTATGACCTGCGTTTTAGCCCATTTCTGCCTAAGTAACTTTTGACCCGCCCACATCCAGCCCAACCTGCCCATTTGACACCCCTAGCAGTACCTATTGTTGTTGTTGTTGGCTTTGTGGAGTCTGTTGTTGATGTATTCTGGGAACCTTAGACTGTTCCTGCAGAGGACCCTTACTTTGCCGCTTAAGTGGGAGCCTCCGTGGTTGCTGATGTGGCAGCTGTTGGAGGGACTGCTGCTGCTGCTGTTGCTGCAGTAAAAGGGGTTGCTGCTGTTTTAGCTGTAGACGGTGCGGTTGCTGCTGCTGCAATTGAGGAAGCGGTTGTTGCTGCGGCAGTTGCTCAGCCCGTGGATGATGTGCTGGCAGCTGCTGATTGGGTATCTGCATGTTCAGAAAAATCCGAAGGTCCATAGAATTTGAGATATCATAAAAAAATAAAGCTGCATTTTCTACGATCATCTAATCAAAGATGCTAAGTATGTCAAGGTTTATTACCTCATGAGGAAAAATGATTCCAAATAAGTGGTCAATTTTATCAACATAGAGGTACATTGTCTGTGATGGTAGTTGAATTACTGCATACTAAACAATTTATAAAGAGAAAAATGTCAGTTGAGATTTCAAACTGAAAAAGCTGAACAGGAACTCCTTATCAAGTATAGCATATTTTAATTGCACAAACTATAGCATATTTTAATTGCACAAACTTTTCAAAAGATAGTTCACAGAACAGCATGCAATAGCACATGTAACAAGTTCCCACCAAAAAAGTCACCAGAGAAATGCCATTGGACCTTAAATTCAATAGTGAATGAATTCAAATCTCATACATTGTAAATTAGAATTGCCACAGGGCAAAAGAAGATCATTTCATCAGATAAATACTACTAGTCAGAAAAGAAAAAAAGAAGAAGAGACATATACTACTGGTTAAGTTGCCAAATTCTGTAGTTTTTCTTAAGGAGTGAGAAATTAACGATGCAGATGAATGTCTTAATGATCTGACTCAAAAATTGGCAGTATCCTGATACTAAAACTGCTTTAGTTCATAGGTGTTAAGTAAGGAAAATTCGACCAATGCAATTTCATTTTTATTGACATGTCGAGCCGTCTGCAGATTCTGTATAATTATAACTGAACTATGATTGATCTCTACTTGCAAAATCATTAAGACTCGAGAAGACTTACATCCTTCTTTGCTTGCACCTTGCTAAGAAGTGCATGCTGCTCCATGGCCCAAAAAAATAGACGATGTGCCCTTCCGGTGCACCGCCTAACACTTGCATAAATGTCACAAAATTTCAGGAGCTGTAACTTGTACTGAACAGGAATCAATATCTGAAAAATGAAGAAGATCCAACAAGATAATATATTTTGTCTCAGAAAAATTACCGGTCTATCATTTGCTCTTTGGTAATAAAGCCGATAATTTGCATTGTTGGGGGCCAATTTGCAGCAAGCCTGAGCCAAGAAAAGAAAAAAATCAGTTCGAAGTGTTAACGTAGTCTAAATACTTTGAAAATTTTATGGTTGCAAAAAGAAGACATCAAGATAGACAAAGAGGAAGAAAAGGTAAATTTACAAATAAGCCAAGAAATTAAGCTTATATAGTTTACATCATGGAGTATGCATACTTAACGAAAAATAGGACAAAATGGAAAAAATATTTATATAGGCGATACCAATTTGTTGAGAAATATATTTTAGTTATGTTAGTATGTTTACTTTAGGACCTATGCTTTAAGGGGATCTTTTTTTTGTAAATATCTTGACTGCTGAAAACAGTGTCAGTGTGCTAAAACTATCTCTGTACCATCTAATGTTGAAACAACAATGATATACTCTCCTACACATGAGAGAAAATTTTGTAGCTTCACTCCACAGAGGGGTTATTACCGGTGCAATCAACTTGAATTGTGAATGTTGGACAGTTAAATCAAAGCATTAATGAAAATGTACTTACGATTCAGAAGCTGAAGCACTCTTGAACCCCTGCCAAAAGAGAGAATAAACCACAAGATCTTAATCAGCAAAGAATCAAAAAACAGTTTAGAACATGAAAAAGGAATTACACAAGAAAAAAATTAAAAAATAACCAAGAAATCCCTGAGGGTCACTGGCTCACGGTTCGAAATCGGTGGATATTGAGCCAGACACTCTATCCTTCTCCACTTAAATACCAGACATTTGTCTGAAGCAAGGTTCGAACCCTTGATGTGTGTCTAACCTACACATTATGCATCGCGCTCTTACCACTAGGCCAAAGCCCTGGTATCAGGAATTACATAATATGATAATACTTTATCTACTAGTGAGGATTGGAGCGTCAGCCTACAGGCTCTACATCTATCTGCCAATGAAACTATTAAAAGGAAGTAATAATACTCTCTCCGTCTGAATTTATGTGAAGGTGTTTGACTGAGCACAAATTTTAAGAAAAAAAGGAAGACAACTTGTGGTCTAAAATTAGTCATGGATATTTGTATGGCTATAAATCATCTCATCAAGGATAGAATGGGAAGTATGAAGTTAAATTGTTATTAATTATAGAAAGATGACGCTCTTTTTGGGATTGACTAAAAAGGAAAAAGTATCACATAAATTGGGATGGAGGGAGTAACAAGCTCCCGTACAAGACAAGTTTAAACACACCTGTAGTCTCGTAATATGTAAAGGTTGACCCTGTCTATTGCCATATAAGTCTCCCTGCAACGTTTTCATCAAAAAGTTAGCAGTGCTTCATCCACGTCATGTCAAAATTGAGTTGCCTGGAGTTAATCCTAAGGACAATGATTGGAGAAAAAAAAGAACAAAAGAACAAACCATGTGGATGATTAAAAAGGTTAATCAAAAGTCGATTTTGAAAACATATACGGAAAAATACATCTGAATAGTTATCAGCAATAGATCCCATTTATCAACATTGTCAATAGCTAGAATTTATGCAATTCATAAGGAAATCACCACACTAAACACATTCTGTTGTTCATAGTAGGGTTCTGAGAACCCCAAAGTTCTACTTCGTTGGTTCTTTAACAGGCCTTGTTACATTTTCTTTGAAAAGACAATGCAGACAAAGGTTTATTTACCTATTGCATAACAAATGTCTTTTTCTCCCTAACAAAAAGGTCACAAATTAGGTATTTCACAGAAGTTTGGTTATGGTTCAAGTAAATAAAACTGCAGTAACATTCAGAAAGTACTAGTTGTTTTTCACGATATATATGAAGCAACTCTTGGCACTCCTCCAAGATGTCAAGGAAGATTAGGTCATTAGAATAAGCATAGAAGAGTAAAGAAAGCACCATATTTTAATTAGAAAAAGTAAGACACCTAGCTAACTTCTTACTATTGCCCTTCTCAGCTAAAAGCATTATGTCTGGTTCAACAGAGAAAAAAATAAATGGCCCTTTCTGAGTAGTGACTTTCTTGATGTGCCAAAAGCCTGTTAATCATGTTCTGCTCACAGTATTTAGCCTTCTCCACCTTGCCATCTTAGGATGTCATGTTAACTACTTTGGTTTGAGTGTCTTCTTACAAACTAATTAATTCAATATTCATCTTTTATCAGAAAAATTCAGTACTCATCCAGTGGTATAAGCTTAAGCATCATCTTGCAACTATATCTTATAATACTCATCTACTCAGTTCATGTTTAGTATCGTTCAATATTTTACCCCATAGATTTGGAAGCATAATAGAGTGCATTTTGCATGGCAAACCCCTACCCTCCCTCTAAATGTGCCATCCTCTGATTTCTCGGCTTCACTTTCTGCTAGCTTATACTGTTCATGCTCCTAACACGAACTCTCTGAAACTGAGTCACCAAAGAAAGCAGCAAAATGACTAAGAACTGGAACACATTACTGAATTTAGTGGGATTGGGACACATTTCAAATTAGTTTAATTTCTTTACTGCCTTTTACAAATTTCTGACATGACTGGTCAACATTCTTTTTTGTTAATTCTGGTCAAATAATTATCTATTGAGCATCTCATATCATGGTTTGAGTAATCGGAAACTGGATATCAGGGTCAGCCTAAAGCATCAATTCAGACTTTACAAGAACAAATCCATCAAATACAGATGGATGAAACTTGGATGTGATATTTGCATGGTTGGTGTCCAGGACACGGAGCAAGACATTCGCAGTCGATTGCAACCTTCAAAGTGACTTCAGGAAAGCCCCTTAAAAGGATTCCGTCAGTAATCATCATAAATATGTGCAGTAAACAACAAAACTCTACCACCAAACAAATCTTTCGGCTTATGAACTTTGTCGCTACACTACAATGACGACAAGGTTACATCAAATAACAGAAAATTCTTGATAAAGTGGTTCTTTTTCAAAAGTTGGACATCTTAGCCTAACCATATGATCGCCAGATCACTGGGAGAAGAAAAACTAACCACTACATCTCGACAGCAGAGATAGTAGGGCTATTAATTAATGAATCAGAAACTTCTTGATTTTTAAATCAATGTATCAACAGCCGGTACAAAACATCAAGAAAAACTAAATATATGGCACTCTTTAAAATAGTTCAAATTTAAATCCTATCTGTTAGTTAGACAGTAAAAACTTTAATGGAAGATTTCCTTATGGAAAATAGAGTCCGCCCCCCATCTTCAGCTCTTTCTACTTATTAGTTGGTCTTACCTCCCAGAATTTGACAAACTTTGATTGAGCTGATGGTAATATAGCCGATGTTTGCTGCTGAGATAGAGACATGTTAGCCTCTGTACTGTTATTCCTGCCGAGAGGCAGCATTTCAGGCTGTCCTTGTTGAGTCATCCCTGGAGTAGGCATCATTGTGCCAATTCCCGAAGGCATGCCAGTATTCCCGCTTTGCATTATTTGAGACCCAGGGAGATTTCCTTGACTCATTACAGGTGCTGTTTGACTGCTTGCACCAATACCTCCTTGGATATTACCCAACAGTTGGGACATGCAAAGGTTTGAACTCCCAGACATACTGGGAGCCATCGAAGTTAATGATGCAGGATCGGAGTTTTTATCTATCTGACCAGTTCCGGCAAATGGAGAAAACCCAGTCATTGATGTGACACCTGGTTGCCCAGATGATAATACAGCTGGAGCAGCAAGTACAGCAGACGTCACTCCATTCAATATACTGACATTTCCAGCTGCTCCACTAAATGGATGTAAGGACTGTGTCACCACACTGACAATAGGTATTGTTTCCTTAGTATTCTCATTAGTCGGGAGCATCTCCTCAGAAACAGAAAAGGGTAAACAACTTCCCATGCCTGTAATGAGTTGATGTGGAGGTGCAAGTCCAGTAACGGAGGTTACCGTGGTGGTCTCCTGAAAATATATGTAATAAGGTCATGAGATCCACAATGCTCTATGTTATTTTAGCAAAGCAAATAACTCATCCAAATGACAAGCAAAGAAACAAGTTATTGAATCTTACAATGTTTACAGCTGCAGCAGGAATATTTCCAGCTGAAATTGGTTCTTGATTCATAACTGAAAGGATCATGGACAAGAGTCAGCTCTCCTTCTACAAAACTCAGTGAATCAGCAATATATCATAGGATGCTCTATATGAGATTTCTGAACCAATATCTATCAATATCGAAGTAGTCTACATATGTTACGCAAGAGATTCATTAATTTGGACCTACATTATTTGAAATGAAAAGTAAGACGGTATTCAAGCAGAGACACAACTCGACCCAACTTCAGAAGAGCACAATAATAGATGATGTTAAGAAGAAAAAACGTACGTCTGCTTTCATGCCTCAAATAATTGAGACAAGGGGATGGACATATACTAGGTCTAGCTGTATCAATTAAGCAACCAGTCATCTATTCGACAGGTCTAGCGCAACAAGAGCAATTGAAACAAATTAATCAGCAGCACCATAAAGAAGAACAAAATGGAAAGAATAGAGTGAAAGGATTCACATTAATCCTGAATTGCGATTGCTATTGTTCACTATCATCATCATCACCATTGTTGTTATGCTGCTACTATTAACACTACTATTATGACTGTTGTTATTAGTATTGTTATTTGGCTTTTTCTTTTGTCTGGGTTTGATCAAGAGCATTGAAAAGTTTAAGATGTTAAACCCAAATTATATTCAGCTAATAAACTTCCTCCAGATATACTGTGATATTGCTGACCTTCACTATGGTGTCAAATGGCTGGTCTATTTCATATTTTCACAGCTCGCCCCGACCCAACTTGCAGATGAAGTGTACACTTTTTTGTCAATTGCTCTCTTTCATTTTATGCATTCAGTTATTGATTTATCCTCTACAGCGTACTTCTTACTTTATATTCACAAAATAATCTTCTTTCAACAGAACATGGACATTTAAAATGACTCAGGCATATCTATAACAATATCCGGAGTAAACATTCATAAAAGGCATGTATGAAAGAAAGAGTCCAGAATTTTCCTGACCTGCTGGATTAGAAGTTGCTGCTGGCCCAGAAACCGGAGGCACAGAAGACGTAGCCATTTCACTCTGGTTTGGCGCCAAACTTTCCATTTCAGTGCGACTTAAAGCAGCACAAGCCTCGCTGAAATTTTCCGAAATTAATACAAGATAATTTGGATTCTTAGATGTATCAACGGGCGGGTCAGCTGCTTCTGGATCGCATTTTCCCTAGATCAATACAAGTTTGCACTTAGTATAGTCAACTAAATTGAAGGGGCAATATGTTTCCTACTTCAAATCACCAGCACTAAAATTATACCAATTTAGCATTGCATGCCAAGTCAGCAGGATTTAAATTTATTCTTCTGGATGATGAAAGAATCTAACTATAGAAACCATCTTAGTATGTCAAACGAGAATATTAGCATGGGGAGTTTCAAGATAACAAAAGAGAAGCCAATAACTTATCCATAATGCCATGAAAGCCATCACAGCATCTAAGATACATATACTTTTTATAATCAAGTTTTCATACTTCCCGATGATGAAGCTAGAAGTTTCCCCACTCCTATGGGATGTTTCACATTCTCAATTTTGGGATCCTAAAGGGAAGCATCATTCTGTCAACGGTGACAAATTTAAATGGGCAACAAAAAATTTACAGGAACCTACTTTCTGGAGCACTTGGTAAATCTTACTTATGATGTAAATCTTACTTTGATAAACAAGCACAATGACTTTGAAATAATTGGGAGTATAAACTTCACCACAGATCACCTTTCTCTATTCAAGACAAAGCAATAACAAGTGATAACGTCATGTATACTATTAAATTAAACAGTGGCGCAGCTGGAGCTAAGTGGAGTAATTGAATTCCCTTAGTTGAAAAAATTTAATATGCAAAAAGGGCAATAACGGTGTTGTTTGGTATATATAAGTTGTGGAATCCCCTTGATATAAGGAAAAAAGTATAGTGAAGTTGCAACGGACGTTCAAATATTGCTTTAGATCACAAGTTCAAATCCCAAATGTGACATTTTATTGTTTTCTTGAATACCTGCTCCTGATGGAATAGCCACCCAGAGGACAAAACTTAAAAGGAGAGTTCCTCTAACAGCATTCCATGCAACTTAAAACTATGTGCACTTAATGAAAGAAAAGAAAACGATATGGTATCATCACTTTACTGCCTGTCTCCTCAACATAGAACAATAGTAGATGAGGCCCAAATTTAGCAACTTCTTAATTCAGCAGAGGAGACACAATTAATCCTACAGGAGTTTGAACTGACATGCAGACAGTAATTACTGTGTATCACTAAGACAAGCTAAACTTCAACATATTGTCAACAGGTTTTGACCCTAAAAACAAGGGGTTGCTCAGTGAAAAATTTGTCCATAATTACCGCGTTATATATTGCCCTAACTTTCAAAAGCTTCCTCGGGCATATAACTGACAATGAAACAGAGCACTGCAAGAAAAGAAAAAAATTCAGCGGAGGAATATGAGGGAAGCACCATGGTCTTGAAGAGAAAAGGACTACCAATTAGTACCTGCGGAAATGCCCTTGCAACAGTCTCCGCATCAGCTAATACATTACCAGTATGAGCTTCAGTATTTCTAGTCTGCTCCAGATTCTGCATCACTGGACAATATATTGGTCTAGGCAATGCACACGGGTTGCTTGCAGCCACAAGTATACAATGTCTTCGCCCATCAGCATTTTGTTTCGATTCGTTTCCATTCAGTGAAGCAAACATCTGAATGAAACATCAGTCAAGTGAAATATATATACATGCAGTATGAGGAGGAAACAAACTTGTTTTCCACAGAGAAAGGCTATGTATAACAGAAGCAGTTCAGTTTACATTGTGATGCAACATAGAACAAAATTCCATCCACTACATGATCAATTCCATCCACTACGTGATCAATTCCTCTTTTTTATGCTTTTATTGAGCCGGGGGTCTTTCGGAAACAGCCGTCCTACCTTGGTAGGAGTCAGGTCTGCGTACACTCTACCCTCCCCAGACCCCACGATGTGGGATTTCACTGGGTTGTTGTTGTTGTTGTTGTTGTTGTACATGATCAATTCCTCCTACGGTACGGTATAGGTTGATAACAAACTTGGGCTGTTAGAATTGGCAACCATTTGTCTGGTCGGTTTTAATACCAAACAAACCTGACCAACTCAAAGCAGAAAACAGCCCATCGGCATTTCTGTTTCAAAATCAGAAACATCTGTGACTTGTTGGCTTTGCCCCAAACCCACCCCCTCTTCATCCTTCAATCCATTCCTTGGATTTTTCCGGTCTTTTTTTAAGTTTTGCTTTTCCCCAATTCACAGCTAGTTTATACAGAAGAACCTTTAAATAGAAGGTGAAGAGGTTTAGTCAGTTTAAATCTGATTTAAACTAAAAGCACTTTCTTTTAATAAATATTCAATGTATTAATCACCAAGATAGCGCCAAAGCATGTGAACAAAAGTTCATATACATACAATCATGTATATAGACTACTCTTGATCTCCTGACAAACCTACTCATCGATCTATATGAAAAAGGAGGTATTTCTTTACATATTCACCAATTTGAAAGTCTCTAATATGTTTTAGGACTTTATGATATCTTCTAGCAAAAAAAAAAATTCAAATAAAAGCACTTTCTTTTAATAAATCAAAATTCAATGTATTAATCACCAAGATAGCGCCAAAGCATGTGAACAAAAGTTCATATACATACAATCATGTATATAGACTACTCTTGATCTCCTGACAAACCTACTCATCGATCTATATGAAAAAGGAGGTATTTCTTTACATATTCACCAATTTGAAAGTCTCTAATATGTTTTAGGACTTTATGATATCTTCTAGCAAAAAAAAAAATAGCAAAGCCGAACCTCCCAAAACAACAACATACGCAGTGTAATCCCACAAGAGAGGTCTGGGGAGGGTAGAGTATTTGCAGACCTTACCCCTACCTTGGGAGGTAGAGACGCTGTTTCCGGTAGACCCTCAGCACAAGGAAAAACATATCAAAGCAGATGGGAAGAAGACATAACGGAAATGAAGAAAAAGTACAATAGAAACTCCCAAAAAGAAAACCAAACTCAATAAACACTCTTCTTTTTTCCTGAAGAAACAAAACCAAAACCAACTTCACAAACAAATACCAAAACCAAACCTTTGTCTAATGCAAACGCCACCTGGGAGAAAAGGTATGCTTCAACATTGTGAGAGTAACAATAAAGCTTTTAACTTATCATGACCTAATAAAGCACTTGTAAATTTAGGTTAGCAGACATTTATGCGAACCAACTAATGCAACTACTAACATGTTAAGCCTGTTCAGGAACCGGGGGAGGATATAAG
The DNA here is from genome assembly GCF_019175385.1 of Lycium barbarum. Lineage (NCBI taxonomy): Eukaryota > Viridiplantae > Streptophyta > Magnoliopsida > Solanales > Solanaceae > Lycium > Lycium barbarum. Next base: position 137,656,166 of record NC_083341.1, read on the forward strand.
AGAATCAAAACGAGAACCTATTACTCTCTATACTGTTTAACTGTCCCACCCTCCACCTTATCCCTCCCATACAGAATGACCTCTTTCCTCAATGGAAAAGGTTTATGATCTTCATAATATCAAGTTCACATAACATATGTACACTCTTTTACATCTTCCAACTACTACTTCAATGTACTTCTAACAAAGTCAAATATATTAGCCCTTTCAAACTTTCTAATCTCGTTTTTCTTGTAAGGTAAAGTAACTTTCTAATCCTAGTCTATGCACAGGTCAAACTATGTCTACAATGTGTAAAAATGAGTATAACTGATTGTTACCATATGACGCACAAGTCAACCCAGTATATGAACTGGGAAAAGTAAACAAATCTGATCTGAATAAAGATGAAATAGAGCCTCCAGCCAAAAAGAAAACCGATGAAAAACAGTTGAATCTATGTAATGAGAAGGAAAGTGCCCTTCCTCAGTTTATGTTGGTACTTCACAACCGTAAGACAAATACATTTCTGCTGATTTCACTCCTACATAAAATCTTATATGAGCAACAAGCCGTCCAAATAAAACAGAAAGCAGCAAATAGAAGCAATATTTACTAGCTATTTATCTTTGAAAAAAACTACGATTTCTACACTTCCACAAACTTTTAAGTGAAAACTGAAACTTATCATCACGATTCTGAACAGCAATAGCATGGTAAGGAACAAAAACTATGCCTCAATCCTAAGCTAGTTGGACTGGCTAATGGTACAGATTATAGCAAAAGTTTAACTGATAAATCACACGGACCTCACAGATAACTCCCCAGAGAACAAAAGGAAGCACAATGGGGAAAGTGTGTAAAAGAAAATAAACAAGTAAGAGATGTTTAAATAATAACAAGCAAAACAAAACTAGACTAATAATACCAACAGAAATGCCAGATTCATTTTCAAAACATCCTAAACAGTAAAACACACCGTCAATGCTGCAGCAAGGCCTTCTGCAACTGCAGCATCATCAAAACCACCACCTAAGAAAGGTATAGCTGATAGCCGCTGGAAAAACATATCTATGTCTTTTGTCCAACCACTTCGTTGAAGCAGGCAACCTGTGTTAGAGATGGTGAAAGTGGAAGATGAAAAAAAAAACGTTATCCAAAGAAAAAGAAAAAGATGTTCATTCTTAGGCAAGGAGAGGTGAAAGAAAGCCTCAAAACTTTGAATTAGGACACATCATCCCCGTCAAAGTTTATGTTGAGGCCAATCGCTAACTTTGTTTTGGTTAATGGGGGTGGAGATGGGGGTCTCACTGAATAGCTGGTTTTACATAATATAGTGTCAGGATTAGCAGAGATTATTAAGCAAGACGAAAGCATGCTTCAGCCCTAGCAAACTGGAGGTTTCTACTTCAGAAACAACAGCCAACAACTAAAGTTTGTTTAAATGAAAAAATCAAATTTACTATACTATCAATGAAAAAATCAATCTGGAAAAAAAGAAAATTATTTAAGTGAAAATTTCAGATTTACTATACTAACCATAAAAGAGTATTTGTCTAAATCATGGCTCATGAGGATCACACAAATATAACAAATTCTTCTGTCGCACATAAAGATTTGACATGCGGAAATCACATGCTAAAATATTTCTCTAAACATGGAGCACACAAGGATCAAAGAAGAAGATAGTCCTAATAATGATGGAATGATGCCAACTGTACAAAACAGTCACTAAAATGCCCATAAAGATTTGTACAAAATAACTACGTCTTGCTTATTTGATTCCCTTTTTTTTTTTTTAAATCAAGATTTTATATTAAATAAAGTAACATATTTGATTCCTTTTTCTAGTTGAGATTGAGACAGGGTCTGAAGATTTCATACTTAAGTTGCAATTGTGTCAGCCAACATGAAAAGCTATTTAAGAACAAAATGGATACAAACCACTGTAGGGACTGTGCACATTAAAGACCACCAATGACAGCTCTACATCGCCAGCAAATGGGTTCTGGAATTTCAACAGGGGAAACATAAAATTAGCTAGTAGCTAAAAAGAAACATAAGAAGTTGATAATTGCCTTCAACTCAAAGCCGTAATGGAATATCATCTCCCCCTAGTCAAGTATACAGTATCTTGGACATTACAATTACCATTATGGATTACTAAAGACGAAAAAGTGGTTTACAAGATGAACAATATGAATTTATGAACCTGTTCTGTCGAATCAGCTTCAGTGAAGGACCTGAAAAATTTACCAAAGCCTATTAATCAAACGCAACATATATTGATATCCATCAATTAGTTTACATTTCAAATCAAGATACAGTTGCAAAGCATCAAATTAAGATTTAAAGGAAGCAGAAAAGGCTATCACGACAGCACAAAAGAAATATTTAACACTTGGAAACTGAAGGTCTCTAGGGGAAGCAAATCTTTGAACAGTTAAGAAGCATCACGATTGTTGATGTCACAGAACAGTCAATTGAGTTCACAATCATCATATGAATATTCTTGGGAAAATCCCATTCTCTCAATGGGATGAGCATATGAAAATGTCTACAACACCAACACTCCAGCAGTAACAATATTCTAGCAACTAGTTTGATTGAAAAACTAAAACCAACAACGATGTTGAAGAACTCCAAACCAGCAGCATTTTCATTGATCATTCAAGCTAAAGCTAATCAGTTGACTCTTCTAGCTAAAAACACTGAAGTGAAACAAAGAGAACATTGGAGCTGGATGGACAGTAATTATTTTCTCCGTACATGATGAGAAAAAAGCTGATGTGAGTCTTAAGAGACTAAGATCACCCCTATACAAGAGAGAGAGAACCAAAAAAACACAAAAAGGACATAGAACATCTCAAAACAAGGAAAGAAAATAATGGAAGCTATTGGATACTATAACTCAAGTTTAAATGTTATAGAAGGTAAGGAAACAAGCCTGATTATATGTTTCAGTCTCTACAAGAATTTTAGGCCAATAAAACCCCAAGGCTGCTGTCCCTTCTACAAGTACAATTAGTTGTCTGTTTCACCATATTTTTCTCCTTGGCAGCCTGGTGCTCAGAGATGGGAGAAGATACATGGCTCATGATGTAATCCAGGGGTTAAATAGCAAACAGCCTTCACGAAAAATTAACCAAATCATACTGACTAGAACATGTTAAAATTCCCATCAAACTAGGAAATGTGTTAAAACATCCAATCTTCTTCATCCAAATCTGTCCAAGTTGACAAATTTTGAAAAAGCATTTACTACTCCGTAATAGCTGTAATGTTAACTTTCAGATTTAAGATCAGAAATTAATACTTCTCAAAGTTTATATATTTCCTTTAGGCTTTAAATTCAGCAAGCTGGCAAGTCAAATAATGGGAAATACTAGCTAAGAAACTGGAGGTCCCCATAAATTTATCGTGTCCCAACAAATGCAAAGAGAACATTACAAAGCATTTCACCTATACATCAATAGTTGAGATAATCATTAATGAATCATAAACTCATTTTTGATTTAGGGATCAAGATGACGAGGAAGAAGAGGGTCGGGGATGACCGACCTAGGATCAGATGGGGGAGTTTGACCACGACTAGTGCTCTGGAGATGGGAGAGAAATTGAAGGATATGGGGGCCTGGAATAGTAGTGGGGATGCGACCAGTATGTGGGATAGGACGGCTAGTTGCATTAGGGTTGTAGCAAGGGAAGTGTTGGGGGTCTCGACAGGTAGTCGTGGTCGGCATCGAGGGGACTGGTGGTGGAATAGAGAAGTGCAAGGGAAGGTGGAAGCAAAGAAGGTGGCGTATGCGAAGTTGATAGAAAGCAAGGATGAGGTGGAGAAGTGGACGAATAGGGAACTTTATAAGATAGCGAGGAAGGAGGCGAAGTTGGCGATTTCGACGGCAAAAACGGCAGCTTTTGAACGCCTTTATGCTGAACTAGAAGAGAAAGGCGGGGATCAGAAATTGTTCAGGCTAGCCAAGTCGAGGGAGAGAAGGGCACGCGATGTGGATCAAGTGAAGTGCATCAAGGAAGAGCATGGAAAAGTATTGGTAGAGGAGACTCTCATTAGACGGAGATGGCAGTCATACTTCCACAAACTCTTGAATGAAGAAGGGGACAGAGACATTGTGTTGGGAGATTTGGAACATACAGGGAGGCGTCACGATTTTGGGTATTGCAAGAGTATTAAGGTTGAGGAGGTTAAGGGTGTTGTTCGTAGGATGCGCAGGGGAAGAGCGACCGGACCTGACAAGATTCCTGGGGAATTTTGGAAGAGCGCGAGCTCGGTAGGTTTGGAGTGGCTGACTAGGTTTTTTAATGTCATCTTTAAGACCGCAAGGATGCCCGAAGAATGGAGGTCGAGCGTAATGATCCCTCTATACAAGAACAAGGGGGATATCCAGAGTTGCAACAACTATAGAGGTATCAAGCTGCTAAGCCATACTATGAAAGTGTAGGAAAGGGTGGTGGAGATGAGGGTGAGGAGAGGCGTGTCTATTTCAGAGAATCAGTTCAGATTCATGCCGGGACGCTCAACTACAGAAGTCATCCATCTTGTGAGGAGACTGGTGGAGCAGTATAGGGAGAGGAAGAGGGACTTACACATGGTATTCATCGACCTAGAAAAGGCTTACGACAAAGTTCCAAGAGAGATCCTATGGAGATGTTTGGAGGCTAAAGGTGTACCTGTGGCGTACATTAAGGTGATCAAGGACATGTATGAGGTAGCCAAAACCAGGGTAAGGACAGTAGGAGGGGACTCAGAGCACTTCCCAGTTGTGATGGGGTTGCATCAAGGATCAGCTCTTAGTCCGCTTTTATTTTCCTTGGTGATGGATGGATTGACACGACAAATTCAAGGTGAGGTGCCATGGTGTATGCTTTTCGCGGATGACATAGTCCTGATCAACGAGACTCGTAGCGGAGTTAACGCTAAGCTGGAGGGTTGGAGACATACCTTGGAGTCTAAAGGGTTTAAGCAGAGTAGGACCAAGACAGAGTACTTGGAGTGCAAGTTCAGTGAAGCACCTCAGGAGGTTGGCGTGGAAGTTAGGCTTGGTACCCAGGCCATCCAGAAGAAAAGTAGTTTCAAGTATCTTGAGTCTATCATGCAAGGCAGCGGGGAGATTGACGATGATGTCACACATCGTATTGGGGCAGGGTAGATGAAATGGAGGCTCGCTTCCGGAGTGCTACGTGACAAGAAGGTGTCACCAAAACTTAAGGGCAAGTTCTACAAAGTGGTGGTTAGACCGACTATGTTGTATGGGGCAGAGTGTTGTCCAGTTAAGATCTCTCACATTCAAAAGATGAAAGTTGCCGAGACGAGAATGTTGAGATGGATGTGTGGGCACACCAGGAGTGACAGGATTAGGAATGAGGCTATTCGGGACAAGATAGGAGTGGCCTCGGTGGAAGACAAGATGCGGGAAGCGAGACTGAGATGGTTTGGGCATGTGAAGAGGAGAGACACAAATGCCGGAGGTGTGAGAGGTTGGCCATGGATGGTTTCAGAAGAGGTAGGGGTAGGCCGAAGAAATATTGGGGAGAGGTGATTAGATAGGACATGGCGCAGTTACAGCTTATCGAGGACATGACCTTAGATAGGAGGGTTTGGAGGACCCACATGAGGGTAGAAGGCTAGTAGATAGTCTCGTTATCCTTCCTTATTAGTAGGCACGTTATCGCAGTATAATTTCTTGTGCTCTGATTTCTGCTATTATCTGTTATTTCCTGTACTTTATAATAAGGGCAGCCCGGTGCACTAAGCTCCCGCTATGCGCGGGGTCCGGGGAAGGGCCGGACCACAAGTACAGGCCTTGTGTCGCTTTTGTTATTCTATACTTTGATTATTCTATTTTATCTGTGTCGCTTTCGTTATTTGCATTTCCATATCGCTTTGAATTTCTTAGCCTTATCTGACCTCTTTTTATGCTTTTTATTGAGCCGAGGGTCTTTCGGAAACAGCCGTCCTACCTTGGTAGAAGTAAGGTCTGCGTACACTCTACCCTCCCCAGACCCCACGTTGTGGGATTTCACTGGGTTGTTGTTGTTGTTGTTGTTGTAAACTCATTTTTGAATTTTAACATAGTTATCTTTTTCTGACACCCCTCAACACAACAAAAGGAAATAAAGAGAAAATACAGGTAGCCACATTCGGTTTCTGCTACAAAAACCCCAATCAGAAACTACTTTATGGCGGGGTAGCCTCTTCTACGAGCGCATTGTATTTCATCAATTATCGATATCTTCATACAATGATAGGATGATTAATACTAACTGAAATTACATGTTGCTCCATGAAGAAGATCACATTCTTCCCTTTACCACTACATCAATTTATCTCACTACAATCTACATAATTCCACGCTTCTAAAACTTGATTCAAGATTCAGTTAAAAAAGACTGGGCGACAGGCCAGCATCCTTGCCTCCAAAATGGTCAGATTAACCTCATATGGGCTTGCTTTAATACCCAAGGCTTCAATAATTTACTAAAATTAGGGGGCAGAACTTCCATCTAATAATCACCCTTGAAAAGGAAAGCAATATTCCTTACGAATAATCCTGAACACTGAAAATTTATTCCTTACGAATAATCCTGAACACTGAAAATTCTATCCCTTATCAGGAGTAAATTTATGTAAGGCGCTCTTTTCTTGTGTTCATTTATTAAAGTACACCTAGGTTTTAAGACTTCAACGCCATCAATGTCGACTAGTGGAACTTCTCACAAACTCAGATGCTATTTTGACATAACCATCACTCATAGAAGTGTGTGTTTGCGGAAAGCGTCCTCTATTTTTTACATCATGGAATGGGATTTTGGCCTCTCATCTTTTGTGAATAATCCAATTCAGGTTTATTCTAATGAAATTTAGATCTTAAAAAGGTGCATTCTAGCATGTAACAATCTAATTGCTGGATATCGACTAATTAAACCAAATGTACTCCTTACACGATATGCAGATTACCAATTTCACTAAAATTAATCGTCACCACAAATCAATTCAATAAAACACCAAACAAAAACGGAAATAAGTTTCACTGCATTGATAGCGATAAAATCAATGACAAATCAGTTCATTAATTAGTCAAGAGAAAACGATCCATGCAAACATAGATCGGATGGAATGAGGGGTCGTATGTGGATGCGAAGTAGTACCATATCGTTTTCTCGAGGTAATCGGAAAGGATTGTTTTCCAGTGAGGTCCCATGGCGGCAGTGCCTTCAACGACAACGATTAGCTGTTTTCTCATCATTTGTGTTTTGCCAAAGATTCTATAAAATGATTGTTGTTCTCCAATTATGGCTCTATTTATAAGATAGTATACAACTTCAGGGTTGGGGATGGAATTGATAATGTATGTCTAGACATCGAAATGTTGTTGGATTTAAAATGGGCCTCTAGAAAACGAAACCAATCCATGTTCTTCAAAACCCTAAGGTCCGTTAGAGTTTGTTGGAGGCTACTCTACCCTAAGGAGTACATATTCCATTGAGGAGGTATCTCGAAAATCCCATAAACTCCTGGAATATTCACCAAGAAATCAAGGCATCAAAGTAATCAAGAGACGTTCTTCCTCAAGATCAACTCAAAATGTTTCCCGACGTTCTCGGAGATCAAACATAACTCAAGGAGGTCCAAATCATCCAACATTCGAGAAATACGCTACTAACAGCCCTCAAATCACAGAGAAAATTTAGAAGAGAAGAATCAAGAGAACAACAAAATTGTACTCAACGGCATTCATCAATAATATTACTTTTTGTTTTATTTTCTATTGCAATTAATTTTCATAACTCGGAAATTGTTGCGAACAATATGAATGGTAGTTTCATACCTCACTTTCACTTCCGCTTTCCGGTCTTCACTCGCTTTACTTCCCATTTCGTTTTTGCCTAACAGTTCCAACAGTCTTGTTTTTATTTGTTTTATAAATAGCTTATTCAACTTCAAGCGCATCTTTCACCTTTGCTTTTAGTACATCTAACAAGGAGCCAATGAGGGAGGGAAAAAGAAAGGATAGATAAAGAAGTCCCTACCTAGTCATTGAATCAAATGTCAATATCCCTGCGGCCTAATGCCAAAAGTCAATATCCTGAAAGACCCGCAAGGGTGGCTCAGTTAGTTGAGCATGGGGCTTTCATAATGGAGGTCTCAGGTTCGAAACCTCCTGCCTACGACAGCAGGGGATTTGCCTTCTGGTCGAGCTCGTTGCATCGGGCTTGCCCAGTGCGGGTTACCTCTCCTGTGTGGTTTGCGAGCTATTGCACAGGAGCTGGGTTTACCCTGTCCGCACCCGAAAGGTAGCGGCTGCGGGTTCCCATGTCATCAAAAAAAGTCATATCCTGAAAGGACAAACTAATGGACTAATGGTCACAATCCAAACCTTAATTTCACGAATTTGAATTCGTCCAATTGTGTATCTTTCTCTTATTAATTATGTTAATATATTTTATATGGGTTTCTTTAATCCAGCCCGAATCAAACTTGGAGGCCAAAGCCAGAAGAAAGCTCATAAGTCACTAGGCTAAAGTGAAGATATAGTCAAGAGACGAGAATTAACAGATCAAACAAGTGATTGAGGTTAAGCAGTTTGAACGAGCAACGTGAGGTGATCTGTGATCACAACAGATCAAACAAGTGATTGAGGTTAAGCAGTTTGAACGAGCAACTTGAGGTGATCTGTGATCACAAGATTGAGTGACTACAGAAACGAGCAAGAACCAGATAATGAGGGGTAGAGACTGTCTACCATCAACTTTCCAACTTTGTTGCATGGATGCACAGAACACAACAACTAGGCACCACACTGAAAAGCCCTTTACGTGTGAAACCATCTCGTAATCATTCTATAGTCATTGCTTCCTCAAAAATGATTTTATCAATGTCACAACCGATCACTATAAGTAAAATGAGTGTTTGGGCACCTAGCTCTCAGAGAAAGGTTATAACAAATTTGATGGCTGCAGATGACCACCAAAACTGGCAAATCCAAAATCGCACATTGAACCTTTTTTCCAGTCAAACCAATAACTTTTCCAATTTTCATATGTCTTTTCCTCTTGTACGTGATTTCCCCCTCCTCTTCATTGTTCTCTTCTCTATGTCTTGTAAAAACCTTTCGCATAAAATATTTCTTAACTCAATCACGAAATCATGTGCCAAACAAAATTTATTGACACATCACAATAGGTGTGGAAACGAAGTAGGGGAGAAAGGTCTCGCCCAACAAGATCAAAAGGGTTGCGTCTCGGCGTCCCTTCCTTTTTCCTTCTTTTCGCTAATAAATTAAGTGTCGCATAAGTAAGTCTTGGAAGAAGTTGTGGTCAGACCGGTTGATGGGTCGGGATGGCCATGTCAAAGTCTGAATTTAGTTAAAAATAAATTTGCGCTCTTTTTATCTTTTGGCATACAACAAGCGCGTGACCCTCTCTTAACAAAAGCGACAAGACACAGAGAAAGTTATTGTGGATTAAGCACCAAAATTTGTTAAAAACTATCTGGTTTAAAAGTCCTGATTTTCAAACAAAAAAAAAAAAAACTTCAAATATTCCAACTCCAAACCCAGAAAACCCCACTCTAATCTCTTCAATAAGCTCCAATCAAGGTCTTTGTTGATGCAAAAGAAAGCTTACGGTTAACGTTCGACTTTCTACTCTTTTTTTTCAATGTATTTGTGCTCATACGAATAGAAATTCATTGAATATTAACTAATTAAATCAAATCACACAAGATGGAATACATAATCCTATAAATTTGAACGTAATTAAGAAATTAAACATTATCCTTTCCTCGCGAGCCACTTAAGCTTTTGGATGAGCTACTCACACAAATTAGCGCTTAATGACGGCTCAATAAAATTAGTAGCCTAAAGACAATTTTTAATATAGTGTAGTTAAAAACATAAAACCTTTAAATTTATAAAATATTTATTGCTATTAATTATATTAGTAATGATTAATTCAAGTTAACAAGATGTTAGTCATGTGTTTGCAATACAATTCGTTGGATGTTGTTGTATAAAACTTTATTAGTACTAATATGAATATGTGAATGATTTAATTCAAAATACTAAAATATTTCAACTATAAAAAGCATTTTCTTACCTTTTTTTTTCTTTCACAAATTTCAATATTGTCTGAGCAAAAATAAAATCATAAAATTCATTTTTGGGTTCTAAAGCAAAGGCTTCACTGGCCTTCCCTTCAGCCACCCCAGTTAGCACTCCACCATATTACTAAAATTGACTGTCAACACGACTCAATTCCAATAAAAAACACTGAATATGTTGCTAATATGAGTAAAATTAGATCGCATAAATGAGTACCTTATGATGTTGAGTCGGCGTAATTCGAACCGACTCTTTGCCGGAAAGTTCCAATTGCGGCAACGATGTGTGCTTCGTAGAAGATTGTAGAAACTGAGTAGCAATTTATATTCAACTCCATAAGCACCAATTTCTCACTTCGTAAGCTTTGCTTTTTTATCATATTGTGGTTCTCAATGATTAATTAGTATTTATACCTTTCCTAATGAGGGAGGAAAAAAAAAAGACGAGAAGATCCTATCGAGAATTGATTAATTGAATCCGTTACATAATAGATCCAAATGATATTAACAAGCATTCAATGAGAGTAGAGCCCGTTTGGATTGACTTGCCTATAAGTTGTTTTTTTTTTTTTTTTTTAAGAGTATTTAGCTGGCCAGCTTAAAGTCATTTGTACTTAAAATAAGCTCAAAAAATTAATTGAATTTGTTTGGTTTAACTTAAAAAAAGCAGCTTATAAGCTAGAAACAGCTTATAAACTGCTTTTTTTAACCCCATCCAAACAGGCCCTTATTGCATTTTTGGTCCCTTGATTATCGAGATGTTTTTATTTTAGTCTTGATAATATCTTCTAATAATTAAAATTTTACATTTTTGACGTTTCTTGTAAATATTTATATATTTACCGTAATTATTGATCGTCTCACTGCTTAATCGCTTCTTTGATATTGACTATTCCGAAGTTCAAACTTCTAAATTATATTATATTTATTTTCTTATTTGATGATAATATAGTTCTATAAATAATTAAATATAGTAACATATTTTCAATATGAACGGACAAAATATATACATTGTAATTGATTGAAAGTTAATATGTTGAGTCGCATATAATAGAAATCAAAAGCAGAATCTACCAATAATTTAGTGACCAGAATTGTTATATCAATGTGGATGACCAAAAAAAAAACATAGTGTCCAAAAACAATCAATAAAGAAAGCTGTATTTTTATTTATGACTGTCATGTGTTATTCCTTTTTACTGATCTTTTATGAAAAAGTTATATAACTAAAAATAGCTTTTATAAATTTATTATGACCTACAAAATTAAATCTCCCCATCTTTCTCTATTTTTTATTCAGGTTGAGAATCATGTAGAAATAACAAATTCAAGTGTGAATCTCTTTAAAAATTAAAGTGCTTGTTTTCCTTTAAAGTAAACTGTACACTAAGCACCTGCTCTTATTTTAACTTGGCTCGAATTGAATTGATAATGATTAAAATTTCTCTTATTTGATATCTAAGTTGCAGGAAGACTGAAATACTTAACTTATATTTCTCATGAAACTAATTTTAATGGCACGCTCTCTCGCTTTTGTTATAACTTATATGTTTAAAATTGTGTATGACAAAAGTGTGTTTCAATTTTAGTTATTAGTTAAATCCCGTAATCAAGGCCCCTAATTTTTAAGAGGATTGATTTATGCCCTGTGAATTATGAGACTAATTAAGCAATTTAAGTATTTCAGCAAAACAATTGTAACCACAACTGTTATTAAGAAGATTATACACATCTTTACACAAAAGTAAAAAAAAAAAAAAAGGGGTACTATTGTTTCAGTTACGACCACAATTCCACAATTTTGTCTGAAGTTATGCTTTGACAAATCATATCTAAGGCAAAATGTTTGAATTAGAGATACATGAGATGCCCGAATTTCAGGCTAAGCCTGACAACCGGTCCAGTTTAACCGGTTCAAACCGGTAACCGGACCGGTTAAATCGAAACCGGAATCGGTGGAACCGGTTTACGGTTACCCGAAAAAATATTACAGGTCCGGTTTTGTATTTTTGGAACTGGCTAACTAGTAAACCGGAACCGGACCGGTTAAACCAGTCAAAAAAAAAAAACAGTAGCCATTATTTGAGTGTGCTGGACCGTTGGGCAACGGTCCATTTTGCAAAAATGGCCATTGCCAACGGCTCCAAAATCCCCTTTTGGCCCCCCAACCCCCTCAAACTTTTTTTTTTCTTACACTTTAACCTATCCCCCACCCCTATATAAACCCCTCTCCATTTTCAATTTTAATCTACACCAATTCACTCTTCTCTTTCTCTCAATTTCTCTCAATTATAGCTACTTTACAATAATTAACCACTTTAAATTTCTCTCAATTAAATATTATAAATTTTTATTCTAGTTTCACTTATTAATGTTGCAATTATAATATTGTTAGTGGAGTTGGTGATTTTGCAACAATATGAAGTAGCTCCAAAGCTTTAGTGGATTTGCAATTCTAGCCACCTTCACTTTGTTGGAAATTAGTCCGGCAATTTGGTACTTTCGTTCCAACTCTATCTTTATTTTCCGCTACTTAATTCTAGAAATCTAATTTGTTGCAAAAAAAAAAAAAATTGTGATTTATTTGAGTGTGATTTAAATTAATTATATTTAATAATGGCGAAGAGATTTAGACGTGGTGCTGATAGTAGTGGTATTGTTAGGGGTGGGTTTAATGAGGAAACATTTGTGAATGAAACACCTAATTTAGGCATTGATGTTGGTGAAAATAATCCACTTTTAGATCATGATGCAATGCAACAACATTATACCGACACTTTTAATGAAATTGATGATGATGATGATAATGAAACACAAGCCCCCGAAAATCTCATAGGAGATACAGGTCCTGCACAATCACATACACAAAACAAACCGCCAAGAACTCGTAAGCCAACTGCTAAAATTTGGAAATTTATGACTAAGAATAGGGAAAGACAAGTAGCTACATGTAGTTTATGTAAACAAGAATTTGCTTTTAGGCAACAAACTAATAAGGATAGTGAAACGGATACACTAACGGGTCATATGAAAGCTAAACATAAGGATGTTTGGGGAGAGCAAACGAGTTCAAATGTGGGGAGTATTCAAATGACGATAGACCCACGAACCGGTAAAATTTTTTGCTATGACAAGAAAAAAGAGCGTGTAGAAATAGCTAAAATGGTTGCTTTTGATGCTCTACCATTTTTCTTTCCTTCGGGTTTGGGATTTGTTACTTATATTCAACGTTGTTATAATCCGTTATTTGAGCGTATTCCTAGAAGTACTTGTAGAGCAGATGTTATAGATTTGTATAAAAAATATAGATTTTATTTGCGCCATGTATTTAATTCTTTAAATTGTAGTGTTTCTCTTACCGCTGATTTGAGTCTTAGTCTTAATAAGTTAGATTTTTTTGCTATTACATGTCATTGGTTTGATGATAATTGGGTGATGCAAAAAAGAATTATAGCTTTTTTATATGATGAAGGGAAAGGTCGTCACGATGGAAAAAATTTAGCGAATTCAATGTCTACTATTATGAGATTTTTTAACATTTATAGAAAAACACTTTGCATTGCTTTAGATAATGCTTCTAATAATACAAAGGCAGTTGGTCTTTTAAAAAGGGAATTAAACCCTCTGCTAAAAAATATTTTTCATGTGAGATGTAGTTGTCACATTTTAAACTTGATTGTTAAAAATGATCTTGAGTGTTTTGAAGATTTTATTCAAAAAGTTAAAAATGCGGTTGCGTTTCTTTTTTGTAATGCTAATAGGGCAAAACTGAGAGATTTTAAGAATTCTTGTGTGGAAAATGGCCTTAAACCTAGGAAAATTCAAGTAGAAGTTGGCACTAGGTGGAACTACACTTACATTATGTTGCAACAAGTATATGATTATAGGATTTCCATACAATAAGTTCACAACCATTTTAATACGAATAGTGATGATTGGTTAAATATTACCGATTGGGAAGATGTTAAGGAATGTGTTGAACTTTTACAAAAAATTTATAATGAAATTCTTGCTTTTTCTAAACAATTATATCCCACGGTAACCGGAATTTTAGCCTACTTAGCGGAAATAGCTAGAGTTTTACAAGAGTATAAAAATAAATCCGGTTATCAAGCGGCTATTTTTAATATGACAAAAAAATTTAAGAAGTATTTTTTTTCCCATCCTAACTTTATTTATATTGGGTTCTCTTTTAAATCCTTGTTTAAAAATGTCTTACACTAGAACATTGGTTAATCAAATTTATACCTTTTTAGAAGTTGAAGAGGAAGTTGAACCATCTTTAACTGACGCCGAGCTCGCGATTGATGCCTAGTTTAGAAAAGTTTTTAGTCATTATTCTAATTTGGAAGAAAATGCTACACCCGTTGCTCCATGCCCTACTACTTCTCAAAGTAGCAAAAAGGGCTTGTCGAGTTTGTCGCATTTAAAAGTTTTATATTCACATCCAACTCCTTCTTATAATGCAAACTTTGATGAATATCACCTTCATTTGATGCAGCAAAATGTGGATATCAAGGAACTAGATGATTTGGACGTCTTAGCATGGTGGAAGAGATACAAGGCAAGTCATCTGATACTTTCAAGAATGGCTCGAGATATCCTTACGGTTCAAATATCAATCGTGGCTTCTGAGAGTGCATTTAGCCAAGGAAGACAACAAATTGGAGACCGTAGACACTCGTTATCCGGATTTAGCTTGCAAGTACTAGTGTGCATTCGCGATTGGATTAGATCGGAGCGACGCAACCAAAACTCAGAAGCCGTGGAAGGCGAAGAGGAAGAGATTGAAGATTTGATAGCAAGTGGAGTGGACCAAATGGAAGTCTTTGAAGATATCTCCATGACCGAATATGATATGGCGGATATTAGCCAAATGATTGATACTTTTTTATTTTATTATTCTACTATTTCTTTGCAACTCATGTATTATTTGCAAGTTAAAAAAACTACAACTTGCAAATAAATGTTATCCATGAATAAATAAAATATATGGCTCATTGAGCTTTCTTCTATTTACTTGTGTTCATATTTTTACTTATATTAAGTTAGGAATATACCTAAAATATACTTATAAAATACATCTACTTAAATTAAAAACTACAAAGTTATATACTTGAAAAAAAAAAAAAATATACTAAGAATATACTTATAATATAAATATACTTAATTTATAAAATAGGAATTTATAAACTTAGAAAAAACTTAAGTTATAATACATATATATATATATATACATACAACCTAAGTATATTCTTAGTATATTTTAGGTATATGTAGTATAACTTAAGCATATAACTTAACCTCTGTACCTGACATATAATCATAACCATGCAATTTGACACTTAATATTAAAGCATCTAAAGAATTGTCATCTTGCAAAGATACCTGCAAGTTAGGATAAGTATTAAAATAGACTGGACCGTAAGGCAAGCTTGTTTGGACGGTCCCTATGAGGGATTCTTTCCAGTTTCGATTTCTGCCATCTCTTAAAGCTGCTATAAAGCTTTCTGGTAAACCTCTTAAGGTTAAAGGTTTGAATGCAACTTGTACTAACAGCTTATAGCTACTTGCATGGAGGAATTTAAATCTAATTTAATGCAGCATCTTAATATGGAAGCTATGTCTGATACATCAATGGCGTCTGTTGGTCATACCACTGACAATGATAATGAAGAAGGCGAAGAATACGATGCACCAGTCTTAGCAGGGGAATCGCAGAGTCCAGATAATACAGAGGACTTTGAAAAATTTTCTGCTCAATTTCTTAGCCAACCGGAAGAATCTTTCAGCTCTACAAAAGACAAGGGCAAGTCACCAATGACATGATTGGTGGGACTCGCCACTAGGCGGCTACTTTAATAAAGAGGGAATCTACTTTAATAAAGCAACTTTAATTATTAGGATTGTAATAATTAATCTATCATATAAAATAGATGTATCTTGGGCCAAACCTTTATAAAATGGTGAAATATAATTTAAACTTCCAAGAAATCTCTGGAGTTGAGTTTTATCAGTAATAATATCAGGAAATTTAGAAGCAAATTCTATACTTCTATGAATAGGAATAATTTTTCCCTTTTCGATATTATGACCTAAAAATCTGACTTTTGTTTGAAAAAGTGACATTTTTGGCTTAGATATGACTAAACCATTTTGAATAATAATTTTCTTGAATATATCAAGATGTTTAAAATGCATTTCAATAGTATTTGAAAATGCTAAAATATCATCGATATAAACAATGATAAAATTGCTATAAGCCATAAAGATATCATTCATAATTTTTTGAAATTCTGAAAGGGCATTCTTCAGTCCAAAAGGCATAACATTCCATTCGAATTTTCCAATCGGGACATTGAAAGCAGTTTTGTATTT
The DNA here is from genome assembly GCF_019175385.1 of Lycium barbarum. Lineage (NCBI taxonomy): Eukaryota > Viridiplantae > Streptophyta > Magnoliopsida > Solanales > Solanaceae > Lycium > Lycium barbarum. The sequence continues at coordinate 137,672,643 of NC_083341.1, forward strand.
ATCTGCTTCGGCTATTTGAATTTGCCAATAACCTAATTTCAAATCAAATTTAGAAAATATAATCGCATTATGAAGGCGATCCAGTAAATCCTTTTTATTAGGAATAGGATATCTAATCAATTTTAAAACCTTATTAAGGGGTTTGTAATTTATCACCAATCTTGGAACACCTCGTTCATGTTCAACATGTTTGTTAACATAAAAAGTTGTGCATGACCATGGAGATTTCGAAGATCTTATAAGACCTTGTTGTAGAAGGGAAGAAATCTCAATTTTGCATAATTCCAAATATTCGGATTTCATTTGACATGGTCTTGCTTTAGTAGGAATATTATCTTCAGAAAAAAATTCTTCATATGGAAGAGTGACAATATGTCTTTTTCTGTCCCAAAAAGCATTAGGATGATCACTACAAGTTTGTAGAGAAAATTGATTTCTTATAAACTCAATTTTTTCCTGTAATTTAGGATTTTGTAAAATATCTTCAATTTGAAGAGTATAAATTTCTTGTTTAAGAAAGTTAATTTGTTGATGTTTATTCATCAACCTGTCTTTGATTTCATTTAAAATTCTTGAAAAAGGTTCAGTTATAAACTGGAACTTAATCGGTTTTTCTTCATAGGTTCCTATAAAACCTTTATCATCCATCCATTGGATAGGAAATAATTTATGGATGAATGGAGTTCCCAAAATAACTTGGTTTGAAATATTTTTTACCAATAGAAAGCTTTCAGGAATACAAACTTTGTCTTGGCAAATATAAGCTTTGGGTTTATTCATAAGTAATACCCATTTTTTGGCCACTAGCAGACCGTAAACTATGAGTAGTTTTTTGAAAATATTTTGAAGGAATTAATCCTTCTTGAATACAACTTAAATGTGCTCCGCTATCAACTAGAGTCGTAAACTCTTTTTTGAAATTATAATCAATTAAAAGAGTAATTTTTATAAAAGGTTTAAAAGAAGTAATAATATCCAATTTTGTCAAAAAACTGGAACTGCGGTTACTACTTTCTCCTTCCTCCGTAGGCACAGTTGCTACGGTGTTATTAACTGGCAGGTCTTCCACTGCATTATAAGCTGGTGTTTCTATGATTTGTTTCCTTTCCCTTCTAATTGCGAGTCTCGATAATCTAGAGTGGTCTGGTGTCTCCTAAGGGTAGAAATTTCTTGCTTAAGGTTATAAACCTCTCGTTCTAAATCTTGAGTGGTTGCCGGTGTACTTATGATATTCCGGCGTTCTTGGAGGAGTTTCTTGACTCCAGCCATAGTATAAGGTCATGTAGGTTCTCTAATTTCTACAGCAGTTAGTTCTTCTTGGGGCTGCTGTTTTGAACCTATTTGGTCTATAATTTGGGACCTAAGATTGGGATCCTTGATATGTTTAAGGAGATCGAAAAGGTTATTACCATCTAAAACATAAAGACTGTTTTCACAAAATTGGGAAACAAGTTTATAAACCTCATCGTCTTCCATATTTTTAACACAAGGTTGCCCTAATTGGCATGGTTGACATTCGTCTTCCGAGCTGGTTGAGATATAACTCTCTTCATCTAATAACCTAATATCTTCATCTGAAGAGGAGTTGAAGGAATTATTACTTTCCTTGTCAGAATCATCCTCTGGTTCTGGGTCTGAGTTTAACAAAATCTTATATAAAGATTCTCTAAGGTCATTGTTATACCCTATTTTAACCGTAGTCAAAATAGTTTATAACATTCCGGTAATTCCGGGGTTAATTAAAGTCAAGGAGTCGCCACCTAATTATTTAGGGTGAATTAGGACACCTAAAGTTCATTAAAGTTATTTTTAAAGTTAACTCCGTTTTAATGTCTACGAAACTTAAGATTCTAGGTAAGGGTTCAACTAATCTAGAGGGAAGGTATTAGGCATCCTCTAAGATCCATTAACAATGGTTAACCGACCGGACTTACGTTAATTAATTAAGGCTAAAGTACAAATATAGCATTTAAAATTTAGAAGAATGGCTTATAAATATTGCTAAGGTTTTAAAGAAAAATATAGTGTTTGTTATTAAAAATAAGATTTGTGGAAAATATACTAATTTACATGAAAGAAGATTCTAAGTGCTATTTAAAAGTAAGACTTATGAAAGACTGTTAGTTCAATATAGACTATGCGAAGGTGGTTTTAGCAAGTACATGTTTCACGTGTTCAAAAAGAGCTAAAGTGAAGAAGTTATCCACAGAATTAGTTTGCCTTTTTATCTCCCAAAATAAACTAACGTTAGTGATGTTATGAAGAAAAATTATGTTATGTGAATGGTTTTGAAGTTGGACTTGATTCTTTAGCAAACTCGATGGGTTCAATTCCACATTTAAAAGTTAGTCGCATGCTAATCTAAAGTCATTATATCAGATATCAATAATATCAACACGCATCCAAAGAAATCATTCAAAACACATATTCAAACAAAATAATAAACAGAGTAAAGAGTTGAAAATTTTTTTTTAAAAAAAAAAAAAAAAGGGAATCGCCATGGGCGAGCCTCTTGCTGTAAGATAAGATTAAGGAATAAAGACACGTGTCGACTCCATGCACGGGTAATGTATTAATGCCGAATCTCAATTTGAAACTCCGTTTTGAGTGAATCCCGGATTAGGACTCCATTTTTCTCCGATGTGTACATGTAAAAAAAAGATAAAGATTAGTGACAAAGAAATTTACCCGAGGATATCATGGTTTAAACTGCACACATAACATGAATTTAACGTGGACACATAGGCAATTTTCCAAAACCAAACGACATTCAGCAGTGCCGAAACCAGAAGGTACAGTTAACAGGCTATAGAAGCCCAGTGAATAAACTTTCTTTATCTGATCAAAATGGCTAAACATGTGATAGAAAAGGAAGGGAAACAAAAAAAAATCCTTGTAACCAGCCACCCAAGAAATAAAGCTACTCCATTGCAGACATAAAGCTTAGAGTTCTTTTGAGCAGCACATGAGCAGTTGAATGGTTTCTTTCTTTTTTACTAATCAGGTAACAGCTAAGTGAAATTTTTATGCAGAAAGAAAATCGTTAAGCGAAGAAGTAAAAAAAAACCTGCCACCTTAGTTGCAGCTGGTGGTTCTACAAACTATTAACACGAGTGACATCCAATAAACAACTGAACACAAACTAAAAAGAAAAACAACTTTTAGCATCACTCTGATCTTCACAAACAGTAATTCCCTGCCTCTGGTATCGATACAACTTCGAACTTCCTAACAGTTCCGACGTAAATTGCAACAAAAGAAGGAAAACAGCAAGAATATTCTCGACAAGAGTCTCAATAGTTGCTTTATAATTTCAGCTAGGGACTATTAAATCAATTCTGCAAATCTTAACTGAAACAGATCCGAATGACTTTAATGAACAACAACACAGTAGTATGTTGACTCCTCAACGAATTAGAACTAGATTTTAGAGCCACTTGCTAAAAACTTGCAGCAGCAAGGTTGAGCTAAAGCTAAGCCCATTTCTTTACTCGTTTAACATATAGGCCTTATGTGTTGCTACCTGTTTTAATCATATACACAATATACCTAAGATATACACACCATGATGCATATATCAGATGTATATAGAATGTATACCTTCTTCTTACCTCGATAACCCACTGTATATCCTATGTATATTCGATTTTAAATAGGTTCTAAGTCCTGGAGATTCAGTCTAAGCATCCAAACTACAGTAGACGTCTTTCAAATTCATTTAGTAATTAATATCCTATCCTAACAGCTCCCAAACATCAAACAAATAACATGACAACAAAGAAACTACATAACTACTACAAAAATAGCAGAATAAGCTAAAATTTTAACTAAAGCGGAAACTAAAGACTAAAAGCAATAAGTGTATCAAGGTTTACCTCTTTTGTGTGCAGTGAACGGGGTGTCGACAGCCTCGAATTTATGCTCGAACTCGAACGAACCCGAACCCGATTAAAGTAACTAAAGTTTTAAACCGGAAAGTAAAAATAGAGTAATATGTTGGCTGTTCTTTTTCTTTAGAGTGAGTCTATCTTTTGATGATCATTTCCAGTCCCTCCCCCCTTCGGCTGAACTTAGAGATATATTTATAGTAATATATGACTAGGGTTTTTGTTTGAATTCGAGATTCTTGGCTCCAAATAAAGTCCAAGGAGCTGTTTGAATTCAAATTCGAATCCCTAAAAGTTGCTTCCTTTTCAGAAATTTCAGAAATATTTTTGGCCATTTATGTTGACCAAACCGTTGAAGAGGCGAGAGGGGAGCATTTGCACGGAAATGGGGTGTCAAAGTCTGTGATGGTGAAAACGGATTTGGGTTTTCACTGGAAATGGAGGAGAGAGGAAGAAGCGGAGCAGATTGCACGAAAATGGGGTCTGTTAGGTTCTGCCATGGCTGAAGAAAAGCCGATCCCATGTTCAAAGAGGAAAGAGAGAGATGAGAGAGAGGGAAAAGAAAGAGTATGCGGCGTTGGTTGAGGGATTGGAAGATGAAGAGAAGAGGTTGGGCCGGGTCGGGTAGGAGCGGTTGATGGGCTGGATCGGGTAGAGTTGTTAAGGAACGTGGGCTTCCATTTGGGTTATAAGAAATGGGCTTCAGATTGTTCCGAATTGCCTGGCCTTTTTCTTCCTTTAATTTAATTCCTTTTGGGCTTCTCAGTAGTTAACTTCTACAACTTCTACGTGATTAAATTATATATTATGTGATGACAATTAGTGATTAGTATGTAGAAAATAAAGGACTTGATAAAGTATAATTAATTTAACGAGCACAAAAATCCAAAAATAAAATGATGACGAATCATTTTGAAATTTGTGATAAAGTAATGCTAGTAATGTTGATAGTAAAATAGTGAAAATGAAAGTAAAGATATTAATAGTAGTAGCAATAAAAAATAATAGTAAAAATAAAGTATTTAGTTCGTCAATAAATTTAGAAGCCCAAGGAAATAAATTGGAATAAATGAGGGACAAAATTGGGTGTCAACAGTCATCATCTATGTTAAGGGCTTTAATTTTTTCCTTAACCTTACAGTTTTTATAAAAATGACCTACTCTGCCACACTTATAACAGGCTTTTGGATTTTTGGATTTAATAAAATCCTTCCTTTCTTTGAAAGTCTTTTTGCGCCTAGCTTTTTTCTGTAAGCGCTTTTCCTTCCATTGTTGGAAGTCTCTATGTTTTTTCTTATGCCTATGAGGCTTCTTAGAAGATTGTGGAATATCCAATCCAAACTGTCCACAAAATTCTCCTAATTGTTATCTTTCATTAAGACCATGGCGCTTGATTTGCTGATTGAGCCTAATTTCATTACATAAGGCTAATCCTTCCTGCATACAAGTACCAATTAAATTTCCATAAGTATAAGAATCATAATTAATACTTCTATCCCCTTTCCTAAGTGCTTTTCTAACTCTTTCTGCAAAAAGAAGAGGGAGTCCATCTATAAATTTGGACTTCCAGTGAGAGTCATTACTCTCTGGTAATTCCATGACCCTGCAAAGAAAAACATCTTTATAGCACCTAAATGAGGTTAGGGTCTTACATCTAAGGTTTTGAAGCATGGTACAGATAGATTCACTATTATCGGATCATCTTCCTGAAAAATGTTCAACAATATTAATAATCAGTGTATAAACTGCATTAGCTACTGGTGCTTCATTACCAGGCTCTTGCTTAACAACTCCTAAAATTGAATGACGATGTGTAGCATGTCACGCCCCGAACCTGGGCCTGGAAGTAACACGGCACCCGGTGCCTGACTGCATGTGACCGAGCGAACCAACTGGCTGGCTGAATCAACATGTGATACCAAAACATAACTAATTTATAAAATAAAACTACCACATGTTGATTAACTAAAAGTCTGACTAAAATATCGTAATGCGGAAATACTTAGACAATCTGAACATGTCTCAAAGTAGCCAACAGGGCTAAACCAAAACAACTGAACGACTGAGTATAACTGTCTACAAGGCTAACATAACAAATATCTGACTGTCTGAACTGTGTCTATGAAGCCTCTAAGAATACTAAAAGGTAATTGTCTAGAAAGCTGTGAGAACTGCATGACTGATATCGCCTCGAAGGAAACTGGGGCTCACCACAGTAGCTGATACGAACACTCCTAAGTAGCTGGATCGTCAACCTGTATGTCGTTACCTGCATCGCGAGATGCAGGCCCCCAAGCAATAAAAAGGGACATCAGTACATTTGAATTGTACTGGTATATAAAGCAACTGAAGCAATAAAATACTGGAACTGAAACTGAAACTGAACTAAACAGGAAAGCAAGAAGCTGAAGTACTCCTTGTTCTGGATGAAGAATCACATGTAAAACTGTAAATATAACTGTGGCCTAGGGCCCAAATAATGTGCACAAAAACTGTGGCCTCTGGCCCAAGCAATACGTATGCATAAACTGTGGCCTAGGGCCCAAAAATACAGATACAGGTGTTCAACATTAACAATTTACAAAACTGAGACTGGCTATAGCTGATAGCGTGATAACTGTTTCTGATTATGGGACTCATGCAAATAACTGGTTATACATTGACTGAGACTCATGTGATAACAATGCATAAGTCTATAAAGATTACGTGCTGAGTTCACGATGTTCAAAGTGACAACCATGAACGAATTCTGTAACTGCAACCCTAGAAGATAACAGTTCTATATCATATCATGAAACTAGGGCTAACTATATTCTGAGTCAAATTGCTGACAAGTATGAAGAATGAGGCGTAGGGGGAATCATGAATATTCCCTAACGTAGATAGTTAGCCTCACATACCTTAATTCCAGCCTTTGAGCGTAATACAATGTTCGTCAACCCTTTCAACTTTGATCTATATCAATACAAGTCAAAGAGATTCTATATCAGCAATAATATTCATGCTTTGGTCATCTAAGCATTTTATCAAACACTTAGTGGGCATAAAGCTCCACAATCTCCATTAATGGTGTTTCTTCACCGAATTCCCATTCTATTACTTCTAGGTGATTCTACAATCTCAATTAGGTGTAATTAACATCATTCTCCATCACCCATATCATTAAATCAATCTCAAGTCAACAATCCAAAACCCTACTATAGTTCGTGTAATTCTCTTTACTAAACCCATTTACTATTCTCCCAAGAACTCATCAATTCACTATTATGAATTATTAGAGTGTAGAAGCATTACCTTTTTGACGTTCAATCCTCTTGAATACGAGGCCTAGGGTTTCCACGCCCAACAATAATGTTCCACTCACAACTCTATTGATTAGAAGGGTTTACTCACGTTAGAAAGAGATTAGGGACTTGAATTCAACCTAGAATCATGATAAAACTTACCTTGTATGGTTCTTGAGGCTTGGAACTTGTTCCCTCTGACTTTAGGGTGATTTTTCGTGACTAGGGTTGTTAGGAAAATAAACCCCAAGGTTAAATATAACTTAAAACGCGAAATTCCAACTTTTAACCCGAAATCGACCTGTTTCGCGATGGGTCCGAGATGCGGGTGCATCGCGCAACATTCTGCAGGTCACTACCCGCGAAGCGGGGCCATCGCACGCGCTCTCACGCGCCCCGAGAAGCGGCGTGTGTCGGTTTTGCGCAGTGTTCGGTAAAATGGACATAACTTCTTGTACACAGCTCTGTTTGGGCTCCACAATATACCGTTGGAAAGCTATTTCAAAGGGCTACAACTTTCATGTTTTAAGTTTCCTCAAATTCCCAACTTCTGTTCACCAAATTTGACTTGAAGGCAGACATATCGAAAACTTAGCCGATTCTATAGAATTTTAGGTGCCTTACTATTAGCCATATTTAGATGATCATATCTCCTTGCTCCGACCTCTTATTGGCCTGGTCCTTATATCGTTAGAAAGGTATTTCTACGTACTACAACTTTCATTAAGGGTACTTTCCCAAATTCCCAACTAATCATGGAGTTACGGCTGCCCGAAGTAGGCCTATTAACCATTTTCGCAAAACGTTCAAACCTTCAGTTTTTCCACTAAAACTCTAATGATATGAGTCTAACCTTAGTTCCAAGATACGGGGTGTTACATAGCAGTTAGATAATTATCCCACCAACCTTTTAATTGGCCAGTGAAACCGGCTATAATCATATCTGCAATAACTCTTTCAGTGTTTTTATGAACCTTGCAGCTAGTGCTGTAAATTAACATTCTATGAATAGTACAGTAAATTTGACGTTCAGTATAACCGTCAATATTCCATTCATATATTTCCTTACCACTATAGCTGTTGGAAATAACATGTTCATGCTCCTCTAACAAAACATCTTGAGGAGTTGGTCGAGGATAATAGTACATCCGCTGGGTAGGCTTAACAGCATAATATTCATCAATTTTATTAATATCTGATGCTATACGAGCCTTATAGTCAATATCTGACAAATATTCATTGTCATCTGCTATTAAAGGACTGAGTTTTAAACCTTTAAATTTTTCATCTAAAAGTTTTTCTAAATCTAATAAAGGTTTTAATTTGAAATCATGAATCTCAGGAGAAGGCTGTATACTTGGAGTAGCAACAACTTCCTTCTGTTTTTCCTTATCAGAAGTAGATGCCTTATTAAGAAAATTTAAAAGTTTGTCAACTTTTTCATGGAGTGATAATATTTGTTCACCTAAGATATTCATATAAATATTGGAATAATTTTGTTGCCTAACCATATTATGAATATATTTGGTCATGACAGGCAAATTGTCGCTTTCAATCAATTTTGAAAAAGCTGCATAATGTAAATCTTTCCCTATTTGAAAAGATTGCTGTGGAGGAAATATAGTATGAACAGTTTCCCCACTAGCTAATTTATAATCTCTTTCTAGAACAGAAATATAATTAGCAAGATATTTTGCCATAAACCAAGGCACAAAATATATAATCTTATTTGCTTTAGAAAGATCTTTATAAAATTCTTCTTGGAAAACTATTGTTTCCTCTGGTTTAAAATTATCAAAAAACCATTTTCTAAATGGTATCCATTTAGGAGTATAAAACTCTTTACTAATTTGTAATCTTGCGGGTGATCCCCGACTAAAATCTATTTTCTGGACTTGATCCATTAAATAGTTTGAAAATCCATATCTGACTCAGTTAATTCTGGGTCTTGTACACCAGTTACAATATTATCCTGGTTGATTTTCAAATTATCAATTCTATTAGAATTAGTATCTCTCATTTGAGAAGTAGAGGCTCTTGATGGAGTCTGCACTATATAATCAACAGGAGATATATAAGATCGATTAGAAGACATAGATCTAGGTATACCAGATCGAACACTATTATGTTCATTATTTTCTAATAAAGATTCCGGTTCATGAAATCAAATCTTCCAGCTCTACAAAAGACTAGGGCAAGTCACCAATGACATGATTGGTGGGACACGCCAATATAGGAACCGATTGGCTAAGAAATTGAGCCGCAAATTTTTCAAAGTCCTCTGTATTATCTGGACTCTGGGATTCCCCTGCTAAGACTGGTGCATCATATTCTTCGCCTTCTTCATTATCATTGTCACTGGTATGACCAACAGACGCCATTGATGTATCAGACATAGCTTCCATATTAAGATGCTGCATTAAATTAGATTTAAATTTCTTCATGCAAGTAGCTATAAGTTATAACATATAACTTAAACATATATATATATAACCTAAGTATATTGACATATATATATAGTATACATATAACTTAAACATATTTATATAACTCATAACTATATATAGTATACATATAACTTAAATATATATGTATAAGTTATACAACCTAAGTATATTGGCATATATAAGTATATTCTTAGTATATTTTAGGTATATGTAGTATAACTTAAGCATATAACTTAATATATATATATATATATATATATATATATATACGTATATGCTGTTAGTTAGTAAATATATAAACTTTACTTATAAACTTATATAACATATATAAATATACCTACAATATACTAATAAATACTATAATATATATATATATATATATATACTATACAAAAAACAAAAACAAAAAAGGTTTTATGATGTTTTGGATCGGTCCGGTTCCGATTTCCATGTTTGGAAACGGGGCCGGTTCCGGTTTTTAGACCGGAAACCGGCCGGTTTTATAACCGGTTACCGGTCCGGTTGAATCGGTTAACAGGTTTACTTTAGGCACATTCCTATATGCCTGAACTTCATTTACAATAAATGCTCGAATATGTTCATTGTTTGTCCCTCAATTTTTCCATGCCAATAGTCACAGAACTGCAAACAATAATATCAGAAGTTTTGAGACCGTTGGGCCTAACTTCAGACAAAAATATTTAAAGTTTGCTTGCTTCCTAATTGTTTGAATTTAGGCTTTAGCAAACCAAACTTTAAATGTGTATGTCTTCACATCAGACTCACTCATCTGAAATTAATTTGAAGGGCTAAACTTGTAAGAATTTAGATAAATTCGGCTATAGCTTAAATGGAGGTCCCAAAATCGACTATTTGTGCATTTGTTCCAACAGAGGGGGATCCAGGATTTAAATTTTATGGGTTCAATCTATAGATTTTTAGCATTGAACCCATTATATTTTTAAAGTTAGGGATTCATATCTACTATTTATTGCAATTTTAATAATTTTTTACACATAAATTTAAACTCCGCATCTAAAATTTGGGGTTCAATTGAACCCCAACCTTATAAGCTACATACGGCTCTGTGTCCCAATGAGAAAAGTGTACATTCCCCCAAAACCAACAAGCCCAACTAATATTAGCAATCTTGAGTCTGCTGGCGTTTGTTTAGAAAAAATGGTGGTAAAAGTAATTTTGAAAACTTTTTCAGCTTTTGAAACAAATGCAGCCTATATTTCCACTCACTCAACAACATAAATTTAAAAATAACAACGATAGAAAGTGATAATAGAAAACTATGCAGCTTTTTCATCTTTCTACTAGCTTATATGATAGGACGGAGTTAGGGGTGGCAAGGGGTTCATGCGAATCCTTCTTCACTAGAAAATGATACGATATACATAAGGTTAAATAATTGTTTGTGCATAGATTAGGTGTTGGATTTTTTTGGTTTTTTTGTGTGTTTGCATCTTTATTTTTTAAATCTCTTTAGTGAAAAGCTGACTACCACTACTCATACGGCAGAAGCTGTATATTAAAAGCTATTATCTGTGCTCCAAGTCCGTCTCAGGCGAAAAATAAAGGAATAAAAGTATATTCAGTAATTCAGACTTTATCATTTTGTAGATTAGGTTTAGGTGTGTAACTAGAATATTTGATTCCTCAAATTACAATCCTTTTGGAGGTGCATGTTACCCTCCACTTTTGTTTCTCCCGGTTTGGATTATTTATAAACAAATAAAAATAAAAATAGAAACCTCACGTTAACAGATGAGTGTTAAGGCAAAAACAAATCAAATGCTATATTAGTTTAAGACCAATTGTCCATTTGCAAAATTGAAGTTTTTTTTCCTTGAGAGTACGTAATCGACACACATAGCTTCTACTGTTCAACGATCCTAAGTTTTTTTTGTTTTGTTTTTATTTTTTTTCATTTTTTTATATCTAGGTCAGTCATTACTTATCTCGACTATTTCATTGGCTATCTATCATCTTGTGGGATTTTTGCGGGTTGTTCCTATTTGGAATAACTATTTGGTAAATGATCTTCTTTTTATTTTTTTAGTAACTCATGGACCTGTTACATTACGATCTAAAGATTTCATTTGCGCAAACTGAAAATTCTATGAAAATGTTAAATTAAGGTTCAAAAATTTGTAAGTTATTGCAAACGTTATATGATAATTTAATATTTTTTTTGTAAGATCGAGCAATATATGAGCAAAAATTAGATCCGAGTCTTATTTATCCGAAAAAATAATTTTGTAAGGACTATATTTGCACAACTTTTAAAAATAAAGACACAATCTAAATGATGGCCCAAACAAGATATACTCCTCCATTCGCATACTTGTCCGCTATAGTAAAAGTAGATTTTCACTTTTACTTGTCTACTTTAGCATATCAAGAGAAAAATCATTTCTATCTAGAAAATGAATATTATGATAAAATAAACTTTTCATTTATTATTTTTTTAAGTGGTGTGCAAAGTTCATTGTGGACAAGCAAAAGTGTCCTTAATATTTTTTTCATTTCTACTGAAATTTGGATCCCAAACTCTTATGCGTGCCCGTTTGGGCATGATTTGAAATCAGTTATTTGAAGTTGAAATTTGTTTGGACATATAATTTGTCTGCTTTATGTTGTATTTTTTTTCTCATAAACATAAAAACCTCATAATTTGTGAAAACTATCAAAACTTCCCCAACTCTTATACAATCTCACCAAATGAGCAAACGATAGTTCATAAATAAGGTATTAAAATATCCTAAGGCGCCACATTAATAAATCGCATCTCCATGTTCCTTTTATGAATAAATGCTTGCAATTACATGCTATTACAAACTTTCAAATACACATAATTTGACAAAGATTCATTGGTCCAAAATATCAACAATAGTAGCAACTATTTATTCTTTAATATAGCAACTATCTATTCTTTAATATAATCCTTCCCCACTGTATGGTCAATTATTTCACGTCGAGCTTGTGCCCTTTTTTTTGGCAAAATTTAGAATGATGAGTCTTTTTTTATAAAATATTAATTTACGGGTCAAGTTTTTTATTTAAAAATAATTTGAAACCATGATTTGGGATAATCGTACTTTTTGAAGAATTTGGGATTTGAAATCATAATATCCAGTTAAAATTGAAATTTTGTGTAAATTTATAACAAATGTTGATTTAAAATCAAAATATGAAATCACGATTCCAAATCACATGCTCGAACGCCTACGTATAATTGATGGCTTGGTGCATGAACGCTAGATCCTAAGTTTAAAGATAAGCCCTATGTGGTCGTTTGGTGCATGGCCAAAATTATCCCGGGATTATAATCCCGGGACTAATTTATCCCATATCTTGGGAGTATTTTATACCATCTCCTAGATGGTATAAAATAGTCCCAGGATAAGTGGTATAAGAAGGTATATCCCAGCTTATATCATGGGATGCATTTTATACTTTGTTTGGTACACGGTATAAATTTATACCAGGATAAATTTCTACCTTCTACCAAACATGATATAAAAAATTAGTGCTGGGATATCCCAGCTTATACCTTCTACCAAACGACCCCTAAATATTAAACATAAGATAACGAATTTATGTCAAACATGTACACGAAATTTTAAGACCCAACCCCACATTCACATGAAAGGCCATTCATATACGAAAACATGTTGATCTTTCTTCTTCTTCTTCTTCTTTTTTTTTTTTTTTTTTTTTTTGGGGGGGGGGGGGGGGGTTGTGGGTGGCAAAATGACTTTTGCCCTAAGGCATTATTATATTTTTTTGTGCATGAGGAAGCAAATTAAAGTGCCATCTTATGAGACGTCTTCCCAGAATTGTGCATCCTTTTGGCTCTTAAAGAACCTAAGGCCATTTCCTAAAATGGTGTCTCTATTTTATACTGAGTATAAGACAATCCCATTTTAGTACTTTTGAAAAAAGAAATCAGACAGATCAAAGATTCACTATTGAAATGCTGCTATTTTATGACAGAAACACCTTTTCGTGAAGCTAGTAGCAAAAGTTCTTTTGTACTTTGATTTTAATTTTTTATTTTGGAGATAATATATAGCTCTTTCTTATTTTGTTTAATATTTGATATTTTTAGGGTGCACATACTACATTATATAAAATCAATACCATCTACAGGGCTGTTCACGGTTTTGGTTAAAATCAAAACCAAACCAAAAATTTAACCAAACCGAATAAAAAAATCGACATTTGGTTTGGTTTGGTTTGATTTGGTTTTAAATTTTAAAAACCGATAATATTTGGTTTGGTTATGGTTCTATTAAAAAATAACCGAATAAATAACCGAACCAAACCGATAAATTATATACATAAATTTTATAATTATTTATATGTATAATATTAGTTTTTCATAAATAATTATAAATATTTTATACCTTTTAATCATTAATTTGATTTTTGGTCTACTTATTTCACATGATTGTTTAAGACCCATGTTTTAAGAATATGTCCAAGCCCATGTCTTTAAGTCTTTTAACTCTTTAAGTGTTAAGTGTAAACCTACTAACAGAAGCTCACGTTAGAGTCTAATGTCTTTAACTTAAATTTTTAGCCTTTTTTTGTCAGCCATTTGATTTTCGTTTTTTTTTTTTTTTTTTTGAATTTATACCTTTCTTTTTTCTTGTTTGAATGAGTCCTAAACTTCTAATATTTTTCATATGAAAAGGACAAAGGTTGTAGATTTGGAGGTTCCTATAGAAGAAACTTCAGTAATATCAGCATTTGCTGTAACTCAAGCACATGGTAATGCCCTAACACTTCTTCCGTGGTTAATCCTCCTAAAAAGCAGAAAAGAACAACTCCTTGTAATCGAGACCCTAGCCTTGGGGATAATGATAGAAAAACATCTGAAGTTTGGGATCTTTACACAAAATTTTGTTAATAAAATAGGAGAATTGACGGCAAAATGCAATTATTGCCCCAAAGTTAGGGATCATTACACAAAGTTTTTTTATTTCATATATTTTCATTTTAATTTTAGTTTAATTTTAGGTAGTCTTTATGTTTAATTAATATGTATGTTTGTAAACAACAACTAAAAACTCCTATGCTCTACTTTATTTCCAGGTATGTGTATTAAGATGACAAAAATGGTGCAGCCACTACTAAGTTAGTTTTTAGCTCTATATGTAATAGTTTAGCAACTTTGGGTAACTTGAATACTACACTATCACTAATAGTGAAAATGTTTCTATGATGTATGTTTCACCTTAAACTATAAATAAAAGTTATCATTTGAACCAAAAAAAAAAAAAAAAAAGACATGTCTTTTTCAACTTTTTAATGTTTTATTGATAAGTCTCATGGCTGCTAGTCATAAACCGAAAAATCAAACCAAACCAAATCAAACCGACAATAACCAAACCGGTGGTTATTACTTTATTTGGTTTGGTTATGGTTTTAGACATTTAAAAACCGACTAAATTGGTTTGGTTATGGTTTTAATCAATAATCGACCCAAACCGAACCATGAACACCTATTCTACAATCCGAAAAATTAGCTTAAGGACTATAGTTTAAAGGATTCATATTCTTTATAAAAAAAGATAGCAATAAATTGTATAATTGTGGTCGTTTTGGAGCTAAATACTCACAAAATAATTATTGTTCAATGAGCTATCATTTGTCAAAGTAAATAAATGTCACCATAATTAAGATTTTAGATCAATAACTTGAGATCGAACATTATTAATCATAGAGATCAATAACACGATTCGAGATCCCATGTATTGTAATTAAGTACGTGACAAAAAGAGAGAAATAATTACTTAATTAGTAGGATAGAGGACCAAGACCAACTATAAGAGATATTCGGAATAAATTAAATATTTTAAATAAAGCTACTTTGTCCTATGAAAACTCCTTGCTTTAACATAACAAGAAGGTATTTTGAAAGAATATTCCATTTCATATATAGTATTCCTTGACATCAGTGGTGGAGCAACAGCCGGCGAAGGGTGATTTGAAAATTGAACATTCTTTTACCGAAAATTATATTGTGCGTATAAATGTACATGTTACTACTTTTTATGTATATATATTAAATCATATAATATTTAATAAAATTTTCGATTTCGCCATTATTTGATATCTCTTCTAGAACATTTTCACTATTTTATTATCTCCTATTGACTTATTGACGAAGGATACTAATGCTTCTATAGAACTATCAACTATCAATCAATCGTTTAATAAACACAGCGAAGAAGTCAAAAAGATTTCGTTAAGGGTATTCAAATTTTATTATATATCTATAACAAGTAATTTCGATATATATATACAGTATAATTTTTCAATAAAAAGTGTTTAACTGATCATCTTTCAATTTATATAGCTATGATGCCACTAATGATAAACACACCAGGAATATAATTCTTTACCAGTTTGAGGGAAATCTGGTTTTGAACCATTTGTATTTTTTTTTACGGGTACGGAGTGTATAATTTTTATTATCTTGTAATTAAGTGCAAAGTCTAGCTAATTAATGGCCCATTCTCATCGACTAAGATACTAAGTTGCTAATAAAGGACACATTGCTAGCTAGTAAAAAACAATGATACGTTGGTTAGAGGTAGCTGTCAAAATGTCACTAATTGGTACATTTATTTACTATAGTAAATTAGAAGACTCGTAATAATAGGAGAATACATCCCAATCTTAATGGTGGATTGGTTGGATATGTATGTATCTTTCAAAGAACTATCCAGAAATATTAAAACAGTTTCCTCACCATGCGTTAGAAATGTGTAGATTTAGCCCAAAGTTTAATCTTATTTGACTTTGATAGATTTCACTGATAAATTAAACAAATATTAATTCTCCTTTTGAATGATTTTTTGGTTCATGATGATCATGATGTGAAAGCAAGAAATTAATGACATGAATTTCACTTGGATTAGGAAAAGTTGAATTTTGTGAGCAAAATCATTACTAATTTCATTTGAAATAATGAAATACTAACTCTCCAAACCATTTTTTTTTTTAATTTCAAATTGATTCTCTATTTCATGTTAAACAAAGATTTATAAAACTGACATTCAATTCTTTGTAAATGATATTTTACTGTATGCAAACAATATGTGTGATTGCCTTAATTAGTCAAAGAATGATACATATCGATATATTTTGTTAGTGATCATAAGTAGTTATATAATATTTAAAATTACATGTTAAAAAATCTTATAATCACACAAATAATTAAAAACATATTTAAGATCGCAATCTTTTAAAGTTTTTCATTCTTTCTTAAAGTTTCAACTATATCAAACAAAGTGGAAAAGAGAAAGTAACATATTATTTGAGTCGTAGTACATGCTATTAAGTGTTGATTCCGAATTTTCTTTTTCTTTTATTTTTTTCATTATTTTTTGCTTGGTGTTCAATTACCTGTATCAGAACTCGGACTAATCCAAACTCTCTCTCCGAATAAGGCCCTATAAAGGGAAGACGACTCCCCACCAAATTATTCTTTTCATATTCAAAACTTAAACTTAAAATCTCTAATTAAGTTTGAATCGAGGTATGTCAGAAACAACATATATCCTATCCTCTCCGATCACACTCATGAAACTAAACTGGGTATGTTATTGTTGATCTTATTCATCCTGCTAAAATTCTCGAAAGCAATTCCAACTTTTTCATTTGTTTAAAGGAACACATTAGAAAAAATAATAATGCAGCATTACCCAATTAAACCCAGAAATGAAAACTAATTTCCATTGGATTAAAAGGGAGCTTATCTTCTTTATTACTTTTTATTTATTTATTTATTTCCTTTTTTATAAACGGTGCACAAACTTATCAAGTACTCCTCTAAATTTGGTAAAAAGAATATTCGAATACAACCTAGCTACTGTATTTAAATGCGGTCCCCCAATGTAATGGAGACCCAATCAAACGACAACTATGTCAGATAAACATTAGTGCGTTCTCATCACGCATTATGCATGCGTCTGGGCCACACAACACATGATTCTCTTGTCCCTTTGGGATTGTGAAAAGCCAACTTCATTTTTGTGCATTGAATGGCAGAATCAATCATACGCGGATGTGGATGGAGCGTGGTAGCACGCGCTAGATGAGAAGATTCGTTAAACTTTTTGTTAGTGTTGTCTTGATTCTTGTTTGTTCTAAAAAACGGAGTATATTCCAAGCAAAAAAGAAAGTTCTAGTAAAAGATAGAGAAAAAAATCTTAGACTAGAAAATTACGTTTTGACCCTTCATATCACTCACATTTATACATTTTGAATTTTTAAGCCCCTTAATATTTGGTTCACCTCCACTTGTTCCCATTTTGTATTTGTTAGCGAATTAATGTTGCAAAGATGGTTTATTTATATATCAGTTTATAAGAATGAATAAACTTAAGGTATTCTTACCCAAATCTGAGGGTGTCAAATGTGCGGATGAAAATGAGCTAAGTTAATAAATAAACGCGTCATTCTTAAAAGACTTGACGTATTGTTACCCGACTGACCCAATGTATATTTGCATATTGATGTTAAGATGTTCAAATGGGGACAAGTTATCATTTTATATCATTACCTAGCTATGTATTTGCTAGTTAACGTTGCATAAAAGAATTACAACAATTTACTAGCTTTGTTTCATTACTTTTCTCGATTTCAATTTCTTTAATAATTTTGTCAGATTAGACTTATATTTTCAAATAGAATAGAATGAATCTTGGACCTTGAATACATTGATATTGATGCATAATTAATTGATTGATTTATAAAAGTAATATGATTTAATCAATATTGTTCTCTAGAAGTATTATTAGAAAGAAATTGAAAGTTTATTACATCATAAACAATTTTTAGAGTATGAATATTGTAAAATGTGATAGCTAAAATGAATCACGAATAAACAAATAGTTTAGAAAAAATTATGAGTTTCACAAATGTTAATCAAAGTCGGATAATGATGTAAAATTAAAATAAACTGATACACAACGTAACGTCATTATGCTCATTAATACAGTGTAGTAGTGAATATGAAATTTTTAACATAGATATATATGTATATACATTTAGATTAATAGTTAGAACTATTAAAGTAGGAATATATTAATGCATTTGCACAAACCATAATAAAAATACATCAACCCCCAAGTTTAAAAAGTGAGAAATAGTGGGTATCTTAAATGAATGCCTTTAAACTAGAAGGACAAAAGAGCCAAAAAAGGAAAAGAAAGGACGGTGAAGTCTTTGATCTTATCTTGTAGTGTGTAATACGTAACGTCAATGCCAGCCCACATTATATTATTATAATAAGAATCACTCCTTCGAATATTCACAACTCTCTTTTTCTCTGCCTAAATAAAAAGAGAGAAACCTAACCTATCAAAGATTCGTTTCGTACGCGACGCCCCGACCTCGACCCCCACGCACCCCCTACCCCCACCTCCTTTCCAAAAACAATTTATCATCATTTCTTCTTCTTTAATTATATTATTATTGGGTATTTAAATTTTATTGGTCTGATTAATTTGGATCAGGCCGAATAAGTCTTGAATTAAAGATTTCTGGTTAAGAACGACGAAATTCCACCATATTATGTATCGCTACATATTTTTTTAATTAATAAAATATTTTTTTTAAAGCTTGAATCCACCTGTCCGATAAATCCAGATTCGTACTTCATAGAATTCATAAAGAAAAAACACCCCTGCTAGAAATGCTTTCTCGTTAAAGTTCGAACTGAAAATATCTGATTAGGTAGGAAGGGTTCTCATTTATCTCGTCATGCTTCCTTATAGTTTGATGGTATTGGTTAAACTAATTTAGATTTGTGTTGCACAGCTGTACAGGATCTATGAAGGAGAAAACGCTCTCTATAATTATTTTTTTGTCATTTTCAAAATTCAAACTCAAAATATCTATTAAAAGTAACGAGATAATATTCATTTCACTACGCTCTCTTATAACTTTGGTGGTCTATGTGTTAACATGTATGCATATATAAATATACCTCCAACCATCATAAGAACCTTAGTCCTTTTTATTTCTTGTGTACCAAGTTTATTCCCTTTTGTGATTCTTCTTAGATCCCTTTATTCTTTTCATTCCGGATCTCTCTAAGCTTATGAAAAAACAAACCACCTTCCTCATTTAAATGCACTTGGTCCCCTCATTTCTCTCATTAGCCCTTGCAAAATAAAGAAAAGTTCCATACTTTCCCCTTAGGCCAATCATCACACAAAAGCTGGAAAACTCAAAAGTCTCCTTTTCTAATTTTTCTTTCCAAAATAGAAGATGATGATCAATAACCACAACAATTTCACAGAGAAAATGGAGAGATGTCAACAATATATTGATGCTTTAGAAGAAGAACGTAGAAAGATTCAAGTTTTCTCTAGAGAACTTCCCCTTTGTCTTGAGCTAGTCACTCAAGGTAACTACTAATTACATTTTTTTTCAAGATTCTATACTATTCAAACAAAATATCAAAATCCCATTTCTTAAATTTGTTCATTTTTGTGATTTTTGAATTTATTCTATGCTATTCAAGCAAAATAACAACCCCATTTCTTCATTTTTATGATTTTTTTGTTTCAAGATTCTATACTATTCAAACAAAATATCAAAAAACTCATTTCTTTTTAATTTCTTCATATTTGTTGTGCATAATTTGTCCAAGATTCTATACTACTCAAACAAAAAATTACCACTTTTTTTGTGACTTTTTGTTTTATTCTATACTATTAGGTTCTTAATTTTGCTCATTTTTATTTTGTGCAGCTATTGAAACGTACAAGCAACAGTTATCTGGGACAACAACTGAGTACAACCTTAATGCACAATCTGATGAATGTTCTGATGATGAGCACACATCTAGTGATGTTCCTGTTTTGGAAGAATTTATTCCATTAAAAAGTACATTTTCTCATGAAGATGAAGAAGAAGAAGATGATGATGATGATGATGGAAGTGAATCTCATAAATCAAAAAATACTAGTAATAATTCCACTATTTCTAAGGACAACAAGAATAAAAAATCTGATTGGCTTAGATCTGTTCAGCTCTGGAATCAAACTTCAGATCCCACTCCAAATGAGGTAATTAATTTTACTATTTTGGAAAAATGAAACAAATTTATTTTATCTTTATTTAATTTCTTATATTTTTATTAGCTAGAGCGGAGGGTCTAAGGGAAACGGCCTCTCTATCTTCTAAAAGTTAGGGATAAGGTCTGCGTACGATACGATCTATCTGGCTGACCCTGCTCGTGGAATTACATACATATATTGTTGTATTTTTATTATATCTAAAGTTTTTTTTTTTTTTTGTGGGATTATTATAGGAAATAACACCTAAAAAGGTTTCTATTGTGGAGGTGAAGAAAAATGGGAGTGGAGGAGCATTTCATCCATTCAAGAAAGATAAAATTGCTGCCGCTGCCACGGAACCGCCAGTGTCTGGTGTTACGGCGGCGGCAGCCAGTTCCACCGCCGAGAACGGCGGTGGAAGTAAGAAAGAAGATAAAGATGGACAAAGAAAACAAAGAAGGTGTTGGTCACCTGAATTACATAGAAGATTTTTACAAGCCTTACAACAACTTGGTGGCTCACATGGTATAATTAAATTCTTTTTAATCATTTTAATTTTCTAAAAATAATTTTATTTTTACGTTACTATGAAATTTATCGTTAAATAACTTCTTGTTAGTCATTTTTGTGATAATTCATCGTTAACTAAGTGTTGTTTGCGACAAATTTTTGTTGTTTGCTTAATTCTTTGTTTTTGTACACAATTTTTTACTACTTAGTGTTATTTATCGGTAATTCTTGTTCTTTTTAAGTGCATATGATTAATTTTTTAGTTGGTACTAATGATGGCGATTTTTGTTGAAAAATTATGCAGTTGCTACACCAAAACAAATTAGGGAGTTGATGAAGGTGGATGGACTCACTAATGATGAAGTTAAAAGTCATTTACAGGTTTGTACTCTACATGATTGTTCTAGAGTTTCTGGCTCCGTTCTTTTTCAAAAAGTATCTATTTTGCTTTGGCAAACGTGAAACATGATAAGCTTTGATGCATATCAAAAATTGGGAAATCGGACATATATTGTTTGTTTGGTAGTGCAAATTTGCATTAGGGTCCATCAATGAATTCTAGTACGGGCTGCTTTTGGATTATTTTGGATAGACTCAGAATTTTGGATGACTACACCTTTACTTCCTGCGTATTCTTATTTCTTTAAATCATTTCATACGGAACTAAATAATTTCTTCTTGTAAATTCTTTACAACTTTTGTGTTTTAGTTTAGCTAGCTAAATTTGGTAATTTTTTTTTTTATCTGTATAAAACAAAAAGCTACTTTTCGATCTTTTTAGTAACAATCTAGTAAGCTTTGCACAATTGTTTGTACAATTTTAATTTTATAGGGATACCACAAAGAGTAACTTATATGATTTAGTCTAGTATTCAGATCTTTATACATTGAGTAAACTTTCTACTAATTAGACAATTTTCCAAGCTATTTACCACTAGTTCCAAACTAAACTGCTTAAAGTGAAACAATTATTTTATGCATATCACACAATACTGATTTAAAAGGAAATCCACCCTAGGTTTAGCTAAAGCTTTCTAGTTCAAATCCTACACATAACAAATGGAGTAGTATGATTTAATGTGATTCTTACTTTTACATGATTGTTCCAACCTAATTTCTTGATGGATTTAATGTATATACACTAATAATTTAAAGAATTTAAACACAATCAACATATTTTAACATGTTATACCTGGTAAATCTCCGCTTATTATTTTTTAAGTTTCTAATTTCATTTTTTATGGAGGACATTTACTTGTAGCTAGCTACCTTTTAGTGTGTGATATGATAGTGCAAAACTTTTACTACATGTATAGAAGTTGTAACTTTTCTTTTTCTTTCATGCATTCCTAAATATCATCTCATGACTTTTTTTTTTCCCCTTCAGAAATATCGATTACACACGAGAAGACCTAGCCCTTCATCGATTCACAACAACCACCAACAACAGCCACCACAATTCGTGGTCGTCGGAGGAATATGGGTTCCACCACCAGAATA
This sequence comes from Lycium barbarum, assembly GCF_019175385.1. Taxonomy (NCBI): domain Eukaryota; kingdom Viridiplantae; phylum Streptophyta; class Magnoliopsida; order Solanales; family Solanaceae; genus Lycium; species Lycium barbarum. Next base: position 137,695,364 of record NC_083341.1, read on the forward strand.
CTCAGCCATGGCCACCTCAGCACCGACCGCCTCGGGCGAAGCATCGGGAGTTGCCAACTCAAATGGAATATATGCACCAATTGCCAGCCTACCAAAGGGTCCCTTGCATGATCATGCATCGGGTGGAACCCTAAAACAATTAAGGCAGCAAAATAACGAGGCGTCGCGCTCGGAGGAGCGTGGCAGCCACAGCCACAGTGACGGTGGTGGCGTACATTCTAATTCTCCGGCAACTTCTTCATCTACACATACTACCACTGCTTCACCAGCTTACTAAAAAAAGTGTAGAAATTTTTGTAATATATTTTTGTTCCGTTTTTCTACTTTAAAGTAGAAAGTCATATTATAGAGTTATTTTTTCGGTCTTTTAGAAAACTTCTCGTATTTATTTGTTTTTTTTTTTTAAGTTTAATTTGTTTAAAAAAAATCGTGTGATATCTTTTGAGGATCTTTCTGACGCATTTGACAGTGACAGTAAGATTGAATAATACGGGGGGTTCCCATTGTTTTGAATGACTAACTGAAATGAAACGTGGAATATTCTTAGCATAGCGTTTAATTTAAGCAGAATTATTCTTTTCTTTATAGCAGTATCATTTTCACTCGTAATTAGCTACATAAGCCCTAGCTTATTTATAGCCCTTTTATTGAAGCATGGGAATTTTTAATGTACTCACAAGTAAAAGCTGAAAACAAGAGTCTAGTTTTTATATATGCTACTTAGAAAAACTATAGATAATCGTCGATAAATTAGGGATCAGTAACACAAAAAATATGATTAGTAAGTTACCGTAAGTTAAATTAAAGTACTGTAGTGAAAGAGCAAATTTATTTACAATGTCAATATGTTATAAATTAAATCCTTTAAAGAAATTACTGACGAAGAAAATATGAATTAAAGACTAACAAATTCTATAGTTAAGCAACAAAATTCACTACTAACATTATTTAGCATGGATTAACGACATATTATCAAAAAACTCAAATAGTTTCGAGCTATTTAGGGATAAATTAACGATAAAATCCATAGCTAGTATCAGTCTTTCTTATAGTGAATTAAAGATATCTCTTTTCTCTTTAGTCAAAAAATAGTTTTTATTAATTTAGGAAATGTAGATTTGCTAGTAAAATTGTCTAAAGTTCATCTTTTGTGAATAACAACTGTAAAAAGGAGAGAGAGAGTCCAGATTCCAGCGTAAACTTTAATAGCGAATTAATGGAGATAATGTTAGGTAAGTATCAATTGTGAAAGTCAATACATATCTTAGATTATTCCAGATTTTGGAAGAATCCACTGTTCTTATTCACAATAATTAGTTCCTTATTAATTACTCTAGCTGTAAGTGCAAGTGTACCAGCTTAATTGACAAAAAAGGGGATGAAATTAATAACACCTCTTTCCTTTTTGGTGTCTAGATCCAAACCCCACAAACCAAAGAATACAATGATAAAAATAATTTAATATATAGACTTGACTTTTGAGCAATCTTCTACTAAAAAAAAAAAATCATATAAATTAATACAAAGATAAGAAGATCTGATGGAAAATTTAGGGGAATTTTATTGCGTAGAAGTTACTCGTCCTCCTTGTATGACTCATATCTTATCACATACTTTTCCTCGCGTTTTTTATCAATGTCGAAAAGCTGCATCTTTTCAAAAGAAAAATGAACTTTTAACTTTTTTTTTTTTTTTTTTTTTTTTTAGGGTGGGGGTGTTATTGTGTTAATTGAAAAAAAAAAAACATTCGTAAATGATTATTAATCTTCACGCAGCGGAGGAATTAAATATTTTGTTAAGAGTGATTAAAGTTAACTTATATATTTATGTAAAAGTATATTTGACCAATATACGGGGAAAAATATAGCTACGGAGTTGCGAGTCCATGCGAACGAAGTAATCAGTTTCGAAACATGTAACTTAAAAAAAAAACTTTAAATAAGAAGAAATAATGTGGCTCGAACCAAGTAAATTAAATAGATTGTGGTATAATTTCAAACACGAAGGCATAATGTTTAAATTTGGATTAGCACTGACTACCCTTCACCCACTAGTTATAATTGTTAGTGTCCCATATGGATGTGAGTGATGAGTTTCTTAGTTTCGTTATATGATTTTGGACAATTCACATTATGACCTGATTTTTGAAATTGAACTAAGATTCGAATTTATTCTCTCTTTCGGTGAAAATATTGAGAAATTGCGTAGAAGTTACTCTTACTCTTTGTATGACTGATCTCTTATCACATATACTCCATTCGTTTTAATTTATGTGAATTTATTTCCTTATTAATCTGTGCCAAAAAGAATGACTTATTTGAAAATAATTACCTTCATTCAATAATTTACAGCCACAAAAATATATGTGACCCATTTAACACCACGAGTTTAAAAGTATTTCATCTTTTTAAAACTCCGTGCTCAGTAAAATAAGTTCACATAAATTGAAAAAAGAAGTAATAGTGCTTTTCCTGCCGTTTAACGTCGTCGAAAGGCAAAAGAAAAATGAAATTGCTTTTTCGTTTTTGGACGTGGAGTGAGATTTAATGAAAAATTATATATTCATAAATTATCATAGTTTTTGCATATTAACGAAATCAAGAATTTCTCCAAGAGTTTTAAGAATTATATATATAAAAAAGCTAGATATCTAATTTGAATTAGATCGAAGGTCCATTTCTTATAAGTAACACTCCATTTCTTATACGACAAAGGGTCATATATACCCTTGTAATATTCAATTCCCAAATAGTTATGCGTATCCCCGTTTGTTTTTTTGATGATATAGACCCCTACCGTTATCGTTTTGGTCATATATATATATACCCCTGCGTCTAACGCCTCCGTTTAACAGGGACACGTTAAATGGTACTGTCAAACCTCCATGGAGGATACAAAGCATCATTGATGAAATAAAAACAAAGATGAATCATAGAAACATCTGTATCAACCATTGCTATAGGGAAGGAAATGAGGTGGCAGATGCTCTAGCCAAACATGCTACACAAATTCACGGCCAAATGATTTTTTTGAATGAAGGAGACCTACCCATAGTGGTTAGAGGTGCCTTAAGGATGAATAAACTAGACTTCCCATCCTTTAGAAGAAGAGTAAAGAAGAATACCAGTTGGTACTTTGAACCTCCTTAAGTTATTCACCTGTAGGATGCATTAGCTTATGATAAGTTTCAATGCATTAGCATAGGATCTATGTGTAAGATCTTAGGATCAAAATGGCAACATGGAGGCTTCGGCTGTCCTAAAATTCAAAGGAGGTAAGGTATTAAGTCCCCCTCCAATATGGTGTAACTGTTAGTTTAAATTTATGGACGAGGTTTTAAAAAAAAAAAAACAGGGACACGTGACATGATCTCAACGGCTCCAACCATTTTCTTTTTTATTTAATCTAATTTACCATTAAAAATAGTAATTTTAAACCAGAAAGGGGCTATATCTTAAAAATGTGGCTCTTTCTGAAATTCAAAATGTGGGTTTCTTCTTCTTCTCCAACTAATTTGCAACTGGAATTCACCAAAAAAACCCACCGAATTCTTCTCCAAATTATCCCAAAGTTCATATATCAACTCTTCAAGACTTAATTGATCTTTTTCAATAGAATTGGCTTGAAACAAAGCTCGTTTGAAGAAACCAAAAACTTGAACTTGAAGCTTCAAGTTTCATTAATGGCTATCCATGGAGTTTCTGTTTTTTCTTCAAGATCCAATTACTCAAGACAAGCTTTAATTATAATTTTTAGATTCAATTATCAATACACAATTTATTCCAACAAATTTTTCACCATTTTGAATTTTTTTCGGCCACCATTTTTATATTCAAGAATCTAATTGTAGAGTTCATGAATCTTATGGGTAGATTTCAAAGTGAGATTAATTTTGGACTCATGAATATACTGCTGCAGTCGTCGGATGCCGGTGGTGGAGCTTCACCGGAGATTAGACTTTCTAATTTTCAATTTTTTGTTTTGTCTTGTGCTTTTTTAATTATAAATTAGATTAAATAAAAAAGAAAATGGTTGGAACCGTTGAGATCGTGCCACTTGTCCTGGTTAAACGAAACCGTTAGACGCAGGAATATATATGACTAAAACTCTAACAAAGGGAGTATATATCATCGAAAAACCAAACGGGGGATATATACAACTATTTCGGAATAGTACAGGGTATATGTGACCCTTTGCCGTTTCTTAAGTCTGAAGAAAGCATTGAGACAATGGCATGTATGTAAAATTTGGAAGTACTCATGTCGTTCTTATAGCAAAGATAATATCATCGACAAGCAGGCATTAACCAAATCTTGTGGTGATTTAACAAAAAAAAAAAAATTGCCATTTATTCTTGATTCTTGGAATATTCAATTATTCCTTTACTAACACTAGGATAAATAAGTTTTTCGTTGTTCAGCTACTTTGGAGAATAATGGAGAATGTTCTCAAGCATATTTTGCAGACACGTACGCATGCATAAGTTCAATTTTCATTTTTAAAATTTTAACCAAATATTATCAAATCTCTTACCAAAAAGCTTATCAAACCAATTGATGCCAACGGGAAACAACTAAAACCTGAAAAGACATTAATGGAAAAAGAGATTTTTTTCCATCGACATTCAGTGGAAAATTTATGATATAAAACATGATTTTTCCAGTTTATTCTCATTGAACAATCTCACTGGGAAAATGCATGCCGGGAAACAGGTTCCTATTGAAATATTGAAAACTTCATATTTTTTCCATGTAAATTTTATACTATGTATGTTTTCTCACCGACATTCAGTGAAAAATAGCCCTGAAAATTTCTCAGTAAGAAATCAGTGGAAATTTTTTTAGCAGTGAGACCCTCCCTGCCGACCCCAAAAAATTGAAATAAATAAATAATTAAGAAACCCCACCCAATTTCTTGATTTAACTATTCGATATTCGGTACTTACTGCACGATCATTCTTAGTCGTGCCTGTATAGAATCCATTAAAAAGGAAACCGTCCAACAAGCAACATATGTTAACATTAGTAGTTACAGAGGCAGAACCAGGATAAAAAGTTTATGGATTCTGAACTTGACACTGAGCCTGTAACACATTTTAGTTATTGAATTCGCAATTAAATCTTCATACATATTTAATAAATTTTGTTATATAAATACACGGCCAAACCAAAAATTACTAATTTTATCCTGACCCGGCTGTACGTAATACTCTGCCACTGCCCATATTAGTGGGTTGTCAAGTTCCCATATTAATTTTTTACTGATGCTCTGTATATTTACGTAGAAAACCAGACATTTAGATTTACTGAGCACCCAATTACATGAAATGATAGTAGCAACTAATATAGAATTAAAGGTAAATAAGCACCCATAATTTTGAAATTTTGAATTCACCACTAAAAGCATCCCTTACTAAACATATTTTATTTTGTGTATTTAAAATCTGAGATCTCTAATTAAAGATAAGAATTTCATATGTTCCGCCACATATTTTGGTGATGAAACCCACTAATTGGCTAGACTACCCAATGGTAAAAGAAACCTAAAATGAAAAAGATTTATAATAAGTGTAGTGGTACGATAACGATGGTTCCCATCCGAATATCCCTAGGAATAAGAGGAATATTCATCATTGGATAGTAATATTCTATTAGTGCTAAGTTGGATTTGTATTAAATAGTTAACTAGGTCAAGAAGAAATGTGTTTATTAATAAACGTATTGTCCTTCATGCATGTTAGGTATTATTTCAATTTCATTGGTCAAGTATATTCTCTTATTTTTTAAACTTATCTTATTTTGTCAGTCCATGAAAAAAGATATTCTGATCCTTGAGAATCTTACCTTGGCCAAGATTCTATTGCCTTTTTTCTCTCTACTAGCAAGAAAGAGCATTAAAAGGTCCAAAAATACCCCTGAACTATTGAAAAAAGCTCATAAATACTCTCCTTCCACCTTTTGGTCTAAAAATACCCTTAAGGTTTGTTTTTGGCTCAAATATACCCCTCAAACTAACAAAGTTAAAGTTAACTCTTTTAAAAAGCCAAATGACATTTTGTGATTGGACACATATATTATTTAATTTAAAAATTAAAAAATATGAACAAAACTGATTTTTTTTTTTGCATTTCGTGAATTAATCAACGATTTTTTTTTATTTTTTTTGCATTTCGTGAATAAAAAAATGAAATAGGAAATTATAATTTTTTTTTGCATTTCGTGTATTGAAAAATGAAATAGGATAAAAAAATTAATTTTGTTCATATAAAAACAAAATTGGAAAATATATTTTGTCCAATTTTCCAATTTCGTTTTTATATGAACGAAAAAAAAAAATTATCCTATTTCGTTTTTATATGAACGAAAAAAAAAATTATAATTTCCTATTTCGTTTTTTTATTCACGAAATGCAAAAAAAAAACATATTTCGTTGATTAATTCACGAAATGCAAAAAAAAATAAAAACAGTTTCGTTCATATTTTTAAATTTTTTAGTTTTTAATTTTTAAGTTTCCACACAATTTTTTTTAAAACAAATATGTAAATTACGGAATTTTATTATTGACAATTTTTTTTAAAATCTGGAATTTTAAATTACTGGAAATTTATTATTGGCAATTTTTTTTTTAAATTTGGATTTTTTTTTAAATTACGGAATTTTATTATTGACCAATTACAAATTGCCATTTGGCTTTTTAAAAGAGTTAATTTTAACTTGTTAGTTTGAGGGGTATATTTGAGCCAAAAACAAACCTTAAGGGTATTTTTAGACCTAAAAGGTGGATGGAAGGGTATTTTTAGACCAAAAGGTGAAAAAAAGATATTTATAAGCCTTTTTTAATAGATCAGGGGTATTTTTGGACCTTTTCCGTTTTGGCTATTCATATTTCATACAGTCCAAATATGAGTTTTATTTGGCTTTTTATGGGTGCATGTGTCAAGCATCAATACTTGTGAACTCGACCGCATCACCGTACTAGGCTGTTTGAATCATTTTAAAGTATATCCTTTTGATCGGCTTTATTTTATTTTTTTGGTTGCGAATTTAAGACCTTGAATAGGAAAATATCTTTAGCCTTCATTTTTGTCCCAAAATAAGGATTTGATTATTTTGATAGTTTCTTTATATATGCTCAACTAAATACTCATTCTCAGCATGTCTTCGATCAAATCTCGAGTAAATTGAAACATGTATCATTTTCCATAAGTTTAATTTAATTGAATATACTATATATTTTTATATATAAATCTCAATCAATTCATGTCCAAACGCCTATTAAATTGTCGCAAAGAGGTTCAATACGCTTCATACATACAATTATTTTTGCACATATTCAGTTGCATTAGTGGTGGATGTAGCTCTTTTGCAGCGGTTTCTCACAAACATAGTATTTTTTATGCGTAGAATATAGATATATGTAAAAGAATAAATTAAAATTTCAATAAATATTATATTTGAATTCGTTATTTAAAAGTACAATGAGTTCAGGCTAATTGTTGAGTCCCAAATCGGTGGTTAAGAGACAACTGATTTTTTTATATAATTTTGAACAATACTCAGCTCTTGAACTAACTTTGGGTTGAGTTAGATAAAATATATACATTTTTATCATGTCTATTCCGATTCATTTTTTATCTGATATGCCCCCATTTAATATTGGCCACACTTTAAATGTCCAATCCTGATCGTGCTGGAGTGTTGAGTCCCACATTGATTGGTTTTAGTGACGTTTGGTCTTTTTATGTATTGGACAATCCTTCTCTATTGAACTAACCTTTTTTTGTGTAGTTGTTTTAAGCTAGATATCCGTCATTTCTTTATCCCTAAAAAACTTAGAAATTGAAACCATTAAATCTACCCGACGTTTCTGGTTTTCAATGGTTAGATCAAGAGGTGTGGAGGAAATTAGTTAGAAGAGGTCTTTACAAAAATGAATAGAGAGATATATGACCCTCATATGACCCTCTGTATATATGGACGATTTTAACATAACACAGAGACGATTTATTATATTTTGTAGAGGGTCATTTAATCAATCCACTTGCAAGATTACCAACATGGGTATACAAGGTTGGAGCCATATTGGCATGTGATGTTTCTAAATTTTCCAAGACCTAGTAGTTGTAAAGCCGCAGCGTATGTCCTTCGTGGCTTGCAATATTGTTCTCCTACGTCCTAACTATAAATTGAAACAATTTCAATCTCCGTCTCAATTTATGTGATATTTTTCACTTTTCGAGAGTTAATTTGACTAAGCTTTGAAATTAGATTGAATTATATTAACCTAATATTTTAACATTAAATTTTGTATATTTGAAAATTACATGAAAAGTATTATAATTTGCAACTTTTCTCATATCATTTTGGTGAAAAAATATATTTTAAAATGCTGGTTAAAATTCATGCAATTTGACTCTCGAAAAACGAAAGGTGTCATATAAATTGAGATAGACAGAGTATTTAATTATTCCATGTAGGTACACAATACTTAAATTTTGGGTAAGCAATGACTGTAGATAGTGTCATTTATTACCTAAAAAAAAACTAGATTGTACAAAAGATAGACTTGATATTAGGTGGGGCTGCTAATTATAAAAATGGCCTTTCGATGGATGCAAAAGCCAAATGTCCTTTGCTATTCCCTTAGAACTATAGAAACACAATGTCTCTTTTCAGTATATGTTCTGAAAATATTGTCTGTTTTAGGACCTTTCTTGTGCTTAGGAATTAAGAGTTGTGACTCGATAAAGTGGATTAATTAGTGCGACTTATTTATCTAGTGTTTTGTTTTTGATCGATGTTGTTATAAAATATGTTATCCTTTTTCCGTGTTGTTCGGATATATATTTTCTTTTTTCGATATGATTATCTGTTATCACATCTCATCTAGCCTTAACTTGAGACGAGTTGACTATATCACCAAAAAAACAAAAGACTAATGAATATTCACCGAATTCGAATATATTCTCAACTAATGTCTAATGTACAAGTTCCTATTACATATTTTAACCAAATATATGTCTCGTCAAGGCCACTCAATAAATACAGCTATTTTCACAATTTATTTCCCTTCAACCTACATAGGGGCAGTGACTAGCATGCTTAGCTAGTCCAGCTGGAGCTTTGTGTAAGGAAATGCATAAAATAATTTTTGTTTCTGCCTATCTTTGGAGAAGTAATGCAACAAATAGCTAATTCTAGGTTAACATGATCAACCCGAAAATCCTTATTGCTATTTGTCCCCTTATATGCATATGACTTACGATAGAATTCTAATACATGTCGCATTTTAGGTGAAATTCACCCATTTCCTCATTAATTCAAATTAATGGCAAGGAAAGACAATTTTCCAAGTTGCATAAATTGATTATTACGAATAAGCCTTAGGTTCTTATATTCGAAATAGGTCATCCTTAATGTCATCAGAAACTGATTATTACGATAGTTTGTCATTCATAATTGACAATCGATCAATATTCTTATCGTAGAGAAAATTGGAAATTAGCTGTGTTCAGAACTTCTTGACCCAAATAACATAAATAAAATTAATATCTATGATCACTATTAATTCTAAGATTATAGAATTTCCCTATATCGAGACCCTCCCTCCATACACCACGAACTTGTCGTCATTTATTCATAACATCACACAATCCATTTATCAACCAGTGACATAGCCACATATATAGACGGAAGAATGGTCATTTGAACACCCTTTATCTGAAAAATAATTATGCTCTATATAAAAGAAATTGCATATATAAGTTAAAAAAAAATATGCGCTTATATAATATATCTTGAACACCTTAAGCAAAATTTCTTGCTTCATCACTGATATCAATCACAACACATATCGTACGATCATATAAAACACACCGCTCCATCCCATAGTGTTTGATTAGACATGTAGCTTAAGTGAGTGTCATACCACCAGAGGTTAGAGTATATTTTCAGCAACACTACGTGGTTCTTTCAATGCAAACGCATCGACATTTCATGTGAGAATATTCATGCGGGTGAAGATAATGCATCGTTTCTAATACTGTATTTATTTTGCCAATGTTTCATGGAATTAATTACTTGCAAAAAAGATGAGCTGTTTTGGTGTTGGGATGTGCTAAATTATCGATTCAAGGTGAAATGAGTATCCTGGTTCCTCAATTTATCAGAATTATCTGTGTGTTTTGATCCATAGATTTTGCTACAAAGATTACAACAACAACATGCCTAGTGTAATTCCACAAGTGGAGTTTGGGGAGGGTTGAGTGTACCCAGACCTTACATCTATCTCGGGAGATAAAGAGGTTGTCTCCGAAAGACCCTCAGCTCAAGAGAAAGCATGACAAAAAATTAGACAAGGATTGAAGAAAGTAAAAGAGTGATGACAAAATAGTGAAAATAAGCGTTATGAAGAAAAGTAACACTAAATGGAGCAAACTAATACGATAATCGAAGTACAAGAGATAGAAAATAGTAATTGGAAATCGAAGGACAAGAAACTACCAAGGTAATACTGCGCCTACTAGTATGGAAGGACACACGAGACACGCTCTACTACCTACTCAGAGGCGAATCCAGGATTTCAAAAGGATGGATTCACCATTAACTATGAATTTTTTTTATTTTATTCTTTTTGTCTGTGGTTCGTTGCAGCTTAGCACCTATGATTTTTATTTTATTTTATTTGCCTTTTGGGACTTGGGCAATTAGAAATAAAGGGGGGAAAAAGTCATTAGATACAATATAAAAAAAGAAACACATTTTTTACTTTTGGGTAATTAGAATTATAGAAGAAAAAGGATTTAGAATAATATAAAAAGGAAAATTAAAAGACTTCTTTAGGGAAAAAAACGCATAAAATGTGCAGGAGCTCAGCTTCGATCCCAAGACCTTGAGGAAATAAATAGAGAATAAACAGAGGAAATAAACACAGCCCTAACCAGTACTTCACTCGGCCTGGTTTGACTATGTGTTCCTTCAATTAATGCTAGATATATTTTCAGAATTATACACATAATATATCGAGTTTAGTCGAGTGACCATGTGTTCATGTGACCCGTATTTTATACCTAAATTTGCCTCTGTACCTACTAACGTTCTACCCTAATCCGCGTCCTCCACAATCTCTTATCTAAGGTCATGTTCGGTAAGCTGTAACTGCGTCATGTCCTGCCTAATTACCTTCTACCCAATATTTCTTCGACCTACCTCTACCTAGAAATCATCTATAGCTAACTTCTCACATGCCCGCACTGGGACCTCCGTGCAATTTTGCTACAAAGATTCTGGCACTGTATTAATCTGCCAATGCATGCATAGGATAATGATTTTTCTGGTTTGAAAGAAAGTACTTGGATAGCGTGGAACTCCTAAGTCTAAGAGGCTATGAGGGGGAGGATGAGGGTCAAAAATATCAGATATATTATTGAATGGTTATAACTTGTATTAAGTAAAATGCCAAGTAAATAGGCAACAACTTTTGTTTCCTTTTTGTTTTATAACAGTGTTGTTAGCCTGCACCTAGACTATTTTACTGAGTTTGCTGCCTTCACAAATATTATATAACTCTGGTGCAATTTTTTTAACCCAAAAAGTATTAAAAGGCAACAAAATACCTCATTAAAAAAAAAAGTGACCGAAGTAACCTTTGTGCACTTATTTAGTGCGCAATAGAACCAAACTGCAATTTTGCAGTTTTGCCCTATTGCGCAATAAATTAATGCGCAAAGGCTAGTTTTTTTTCTCCACATAAATTTAAAGCTCTCAAATTCACGTTTTTTTCATAATTTGACGCAAGATTAGTCATGTTTCAAAACTCCAAAATATTAATATTTTATATAGAACTTGATATCTTTTTTTACGGACAATAATGTCGGCTCATTACATCAAGTTTACCTAAACGTTTGGATCGTCGTTTTAGGGGTTGTAAAGTGCCCTGAAGTAAGTTTTGTTTATTTGAATCTTGTTATGTTTAGGTTTAAGTCTTTTATGTTATAAGGTTTTGTTTTAAGTGTTTTATTTTTTAGTCAAGGCATTACTTTTTTTCGAATGTACAAATAAAAATATTATATTAAAAAATATTCATCCAATACGAGAGGTTCAAAATAATTCATTGCAATAACCATATAATACATCATTATTTACAGTAACAAAATATTTAAAACAATACATAAAGTACGGGAGACTCTTCTACTACGAGACGTACTTGCACCACCACGGCCTCATAGACTACACAAACGCTTATCATGGCCAAACTCCTTATACGTCGAACATCTTCGAGAGTATGTCCTAACTAGAACATCTATTTGATTGGGAATTCGAGTTCGTGCATTAACCCGAATTTTATGGATATACTCCTTGTTAGCAACCATTGAAAATGGCTCGTCTGGCCAATAAGCTTGATCACCAAGTGGGTAAAAGCGGCCGGCATATGCTTTAGTGTAACTTTTGACGTTGTATTCCGATGCCGAATAACATGTTACCGTTTTTCCCATTGCCTCGAAACACTTGACGGCATGAGAACACGGCATGTGGTATGTTTGCCACTTACCGCAACTGCACGTTCTCGTGCCCTCATAAAAGGTATGTATGTTTCCTCCCCTACCCTGGTAATAACCTATTCTGATTTCATACATACGTTCAGTCAGGCTATACTCGGCCATCTTATGCAGCTGACTTTTTTGCCTGTGATGCTCCATCATTTTGAAAGGTTTTGGCATCCATCTCCCACCCTCTGCTAATATGGATCTGGCTTGCTTGGTTCTTGTCACAAACCGCTCCATAACTTTCATGAAAGTCATTCTTACCATTGCAGTAACGGGTAGTCTCCGAGCAGATTTTAGCAAAATATTGAATGACTCCGAGTTGTTTGTTGTGAGCATCCCGCATCTCCTGCCTTCATCAGCATGTAATGTCCATTTTTCAACTTCGATTTTCTTCAACCAAGTATATGCTTTTTCGGACTTACTACCTTTGCAATGCCTTTTTTTGATCTGAACACCATCCCTATTTCAAGGTAGCAATCATCTTTTATAAGATCGGTCGGTTCTTTCCACATTTTTTGACGATATTAGTCATCTTCTCTGGTGAAGACAAAGGCATCGGCACGACCTTGAAGATTGTTAAGATATGGAATATTGTCAGAATGCCACTACATTGGGCTTTCCGGAGGGCTTTCGAGAGTTGGGCTTTGCGGCAGCGGGCTTTGCATCAATGCTATTAAATTTACTTACTGCCCACCAGATTGAACATCTACCTCTTCGTCTTCATCATCATCGGTTTATATAATGTCGTCGTATCTCTACTTTATTGTAGTGAGACCAACATCAAATATATATGGATTATTTAACATCAAGGTGATGAACCTACCGATATTGATCTATATTGACATGGTTTGGAGAAAGATCAATTCCACCGAACTGAGTGGATTGCCCAAAATCATCATTTGGTATCACTGGCGAGTTTTGTGAATAATTTTCAACTCCACCGAACTGAGAGCTTTGCCCAATATTACTCATATCAGGTGTGTAACCCCTACAAAGATACCAAAAATGAATATTTATCAATAAATAAAATAAACACGTGCTACTACACAAAATAATAATTTAAAAATGGATATTTACCAATTTTCAGTGTAAGTTAGATTAAATTGCTGGCTTAGAGTTTCCAGCAGGACTTGACCACTCAAAATGTCTGTATAAGAACTAAAGTCCCCACAAGTGTCATCATGAGTAGGCTGGACTTGAGGGACTTCTTTAGGTTTCTTTTCTATATACATTTCAAGAGCATAAATGGCGATTAAATCTCTATATTCTTCAGGCGCCCTCAAAGAATCATCATCATTGATATTCTACACACAATAAAGCACTAAGCCTTGTAAAACGCTTTGTGGATATCTGCCAATTACAGATAATCCATACTCTGTGGGATCAGTTTTCATTTTTTTTTATGTAGGTAAGTGACTAATGTTTCGTAATTTAATGTTGTTGGAAACTTTACATGGGCTTTTGGTTTGATACTATAACGAACGGTATTACTGTCATCAAGTATATCTCAGATTTTACATGCTAAAGTTGACCGAAGAACAAGCATCATCAACAAGTAGAGAATTAACATCTACATAAAAAAGATATGTCTTAAGAAACCCAAAATATTGTTCTGAGGACGATATTGGGGACCTCTATTCTGATGATGATTAGGGGTTATTTTGGTTCACTCTCTTAGATTTTGGGTAATTTAAGTTTAGGACTCGTGCGGTTAATTTGTATTATGATGAAGTCACCAATTTGAATATTTTTAGTATGTTTTTAATTTTCTTTGATTGTTGTAGTCTATTATTAATTTGAATAATCTTCTTAGAGTTAATAATACATAAAAAGTTCAACAATTCACAATTTCAAAAAAAAAAAAACCCAGATAAATTAGTACATAAAGGGTGAGGATTACATAATAAATGAAAACGTGCAATTAGCAAAAACAAAGTACATAAAAATAACAAAATAAATAGAAAATACATAGAAAAACAAAATACATAGAAATATTAAACTTAATAAACAAAATACATAGAAATAATAAACAACAACAACATAGCACAAATAATCTTCCAAAATTCCAGTTTTTCTTTAAAAGCATTTTTCTTGTGTTGCGTTTTGTTATGACCCGTGTCTTCACACGTTTGGAAAGACTTGAATTACATTGGATTCTTGAGATATAAGATCAATTTGATATTTTGTTGAACATAGGAGTTATGCATGAAAGAATAGAGTCATGAAAGTGTGGGACAAGGTTAAGGGTAATTTTGGAATTTTGGAAATTAGTTTCGGGAATTACAAAATGCGATCCGCAAGTTATTGGGCTTATAAAATAAGAAGCAAATTGAGGCCCAAAAGATTAGGGGTGGCCGGCCATGATGGCCTTGGCCCAAGCCCAAAAATTGTATTAAATTTCCATGTGAATCAATTAACTTAAGGCCATGATCCAAGCCCATTACTTGGTCATGTGCTTGGTCATGTGACCAAGTCTTTAAATGATAGACATTAGAAGACTTAAGGCATTAAGAGACTTAGAAAAAAATCAAGAACAAGAGCAAAAGAGATAGAGGGTTTCGGGTGGAGCATGGAAAAATAGCCATCAAAAATATTGTCCCAAAAATTTATTTCTTGTTGTTTTCCTACTAAGTCAAGGTTCCTTTGTAACTTGGTATAGTTGGTTTGGAGTGCGGAGCATCCAATTCACCAAAGTGATCATATATCCAAGTGAAGAAAACTTGAAGAAAAGGTAAGAATTTCTACCTTTTATTTGTGTTATGAAGTTTTGATTGTGTTGTAGTTTATGGAAATGTGTTGATTGTATGAAGAAATGGAAGTTTGCAAAGTGGGTATGTAGTATATATGTATGGCCGTGTATATGCATGCATTGTATGCTAATGAAGAATTGAAATTATGTTGTATTCTAGTTGTAAGTATGGTGGAATTCATATTGAGAATGAAAGTTGAATAAAATTGGATGAATTGATGAAAATAGCATTTGGCCGTGTGGTATGGAGTGGTATGGAATGGGATGGATTAAGTTGTTTAATGTGTTAGAGTGTTGTTGTGATGTTTGTAATGTAAATGAAGTTAGAATGATATAAGTTTGTATTGAATTGGAATGTAGAAACTTATGTCGTTTTAGTATGATTTTTCCGACATTAAGGAAATGAAGTTGTTTGGTTGTTAGTTGTGATGACCATTGATGAATTTGGAAGTTGGAAACTTGTTATGAAGTTGGATGCCAAAGATTTGATGTTTTGCATAAGTTATGATTTTGGCGGAAAGTTGTATATTATGCATATCGAGTGTATATCTTAAGGCAAACGATATGAAATGTATCTAGAACTATATGGTGATGATCTTGATTGTTGATGAATGTGAAATTATTGATATTAGTGAATGTTTGGATTGAAATGAAGGTTATGTCAACTTGTGAGAAAAATGTCTAGTTGAAGGATATTTGTGTTCTTAATGTTCTTTGTTGATGTTAATGTTGTCGTTTGGGTTGTTGTTGATGATTTCTAGCCGAGTTGAATTCTCGGGGTGCCATATGTATAGGGGAAGTGCTGCCGAAATTTCGGTAGCCAAATATGATTAAAGTTGTAATAATGGCATTAATAACTCACAATTGGTAAACTTGACCAATTGCAGTTTTTCGACGAAACGGGAAGTGAGTTTGGAAAGGCTTAAGGAGCGTGAAAGGTATGTAAAGCAAACCCAATTCTTCCCTTGGCATGCCCTTAGTGTATTAGGGTCGGATCCGGGCCTCGAAGGACCTCTTGGCCCTCGGAATCCGCAAGACAAAATTTCAGTTTTTCCTTCAGTAGAATTGAACCATTTTGATACGCTTTTTCTGAAATTATGCAATTGTGCTCCAAATTACTCAGAAAGTCATAGGATGTCTGTATAACCTTCGTAGATGATATTATATGTTTAGAGGGCACAATTTGAGCCCGCCGCCTTATTTGTTCTGAGGCGGGCCCACTATTTACGTTTTTGCCCCTAATGTGTTAAAGCTTCCTTTTTAAGCGATTTTTGAAAGAAATGTTTTAATTACCCTACTAATCGCTTAACGAATATTATTTTAAATATTCTGTTAAATATTATAAATTATTTTGACACTCGGAATGACTTCGGGAAAGTTATACTTCGGTAATTTATTATGATATCCGAAATACATTTAATATGATTCCGTCCGACCCCATTGGATTTGCTTGTCTTTGATACGCTTCATCGAGTCTTTGAAAACATTTATTATATTTTTAAATTGCATTAGTCTCTCACTACTCCATTCGTGGATGTCTCAATGTTTCCCACACTGAGCCCGGGCCAGGATATGTTGTCAAGCGTAATTCTCTGCATTGTTCGCCGCGTCCCGATGTGAGGGGGCAGGTATACGCGTACATGGGTTTGTGGAGTATGATGTGCCATGTCCGCCTATTCTGATCTGATCTGTTATGGCCATTTTGATATGACATATTATGATACGGGGCCACGCCCCTTTTTCTGATTCCTCTGTATAGTGGCACCAGCGTCGGGAGGGTGGCCACATTCTGTCTGCCGAGTCCCGTGGCAGGGACCGGATATGATATGATATGACATATGTCTCTGTACACATTCTGTCGGTTTTGGAAATATGCATTTGACACTCTGGATTTTGTACTCATTTTCTGAAATCATTATGATTTGACTTCTGTGATTCCGCTTTGCATATTCAGTACATATTTCGTACTGACCCCCTTTCTTCGGGGGCTGCGTTTTCATGCCACGCAGGTACAGACGACAGGTTTGCTGATCCACACGTTTAGGATCCCGTTTCTGCTATTTTGGGGTGCTCTCTTCTTCAGAGCCCATCTTTTGGTACAGTCTGTCACTGTTATCTGGATATGTATATTGTTCTGGGTATGACGGGGCCCTGTCCTGTCTTATGATTATGATATGTTCTGTAGAGGTCTGTGGATACATCTGTGTGGGTTCTGTATATATGTTTGGGATACTTTGTTCTATGATGGCCTTATCGGCCTATGTGTGCCAAGTCTGCTTTTTCTGATAAATTCTGTAGCATCCACTAATATTATTATATTATTATTCTGATAATATGCTAATTTGGATATCAGGTACGTATAGGTGCCCAGCTAGGGCACTGGTCGCGGCCCACGGGGTTGGGTCGTGACAAAAGTGGTATCAGAGCAGTTCGTCCTCGGAATGTCCACAGACCGTGTCTGGTAGAGTCTTGTTTATCGGTGTGTTGTGCACCACGCCTATAAACAGGAGGCTACAGGGCATTTAGGATACTACCCTTCTTTCTGTCTTAGATCGTGCGATAGAGCTGTGTTATCAGGATGACCCCTCCCTAACGAGTGGCTATGTTTGCAGATATGCCTCCAAAAAAGGCAACAGCGGCCCAAAAGTCCAAGTCAGTAGCCTTGGGAGAGACTAGCCGGGTCCAGAGGATTACCAGGGCCCAGGCACATATTGCTCCGGGGACTTTGCCCCAGACAGAGGGTTCGTCTACACCGCCACTCGTGGAGGAGATTGGGGCGGCCGCAGCCGCAGATCGGGGGGCGGCTCCACCGCCAGCTCCCGCAGTTCCAGTACCTGAGCCTCCAGCTCCACGGCCAGGCACTGAGGATCAGTCTACGAGGGAGGCAGTCCAGTTGCTGACGAGACTTGTGGCAGGGCAGGTTCAGGGGCATGGACTGGGAGGTGACCGGGCAGTCAGGCGTGATAGTTCGAGAGCCCGTGAGTTTTTGACTTGTAACCCTCCAGAGTTCTTCGGGACAAAGCCCGAGGAGGATCCTGAGGAGTTTATCAGGAAGATGCGACGCACTCTAGATTTGATTAATACTTCCGAGACAGAGTCAGTCGCGTTAGCTTCGTACCGGTTATATGATGTGGCGGCAAACTGGTACGAGTCATGGGGGCTATCCAGGGGGGACGGCGCTCCTCCAGCAGTTTGGTGCGATTTTTCTCAGGCATTTCTTGGACATTTTCTGCCCCCAGAGTTGCGACGAGCCAGATCTGATAGATTCTTATTATTGAGGCAGAAGGGCCGCAGTATCCGGGACTACAGTTTGGAGTTGGATTCCTTGGCCCGATATGCACCTACTGTGGTGGCTACTATGGCAGACCGGATGCACAGATATATTATGGGGCTGGATCGGTATTTTGTTGATAGCTGCTTAGTATTGGCTGCTCAGCCCGGTATGGACATTGCCCGTATCCAGGCCCATGCCCAGGGCATGGAGGATCGGGGCAGAGGAGGACACCAGCCTGACAGGGGCCAGGATCGGAGACAGCCCAAGAGGGCCAGGTCATCTGGAGATTTTTGGGGCAGACAGCCCCAACAGCCGCAGCAGCCTAGCAGATTTTCATCTCAGCCGGCGCAGAGCGCGCCTCCCCAGCCTACCGGTCGCAGATTTGATAGCCCAGGGTATTCAGGAGCAGGCCAGAGCTCCAGGGCTTCAGGTTCACGGACAGATAGGGGTTCTGGTCAGATGAGGCCACCCAGGGTACAGTGTTCTTTTTGCGGCAGATACCATACGGGAGAGTGCTACAGAGCCACCGGTGCATGCTTTTCTTGTGGCCGTCAGGGCCATTCTGTGAGAGATTGCCCGTATAAGGGTAGTTCGGGTGGTGCAGCGCAGCTTACCGGATCAGCCGCTGGGTCTTCATCTTCGTCAGTGGCTATGCGCCCTACGGGGCGGGGTATTTCGGCACCAGCGGGTCGCGGCAGAGGCCGTGGTGGAGCTTCTGGTATTAGCGGTCCTTCGAACCGCATTTATGCTTTGGCCAGCCGCCAGGATCAGGAGGCATCTCCTAATGTCGTTACAGGTACTTTATTGGTCTTCTCTCGGTCTGTGTATGCATTAATTGATCCAAGTTTGACTTTATCATATATTTCACCTCTTGTTGCCGGTAAAATTGGTATTATGTCTGAACCTATAGAGCCATTTGAGGTAGCCACACCGATAGGGGACTTTATTGTAGCGAAACAGGTTTATAAAGACTGTTCTGTGATTGTATGTGGCCGTGATACTAAGGCAGACCTGGTAGAGTTAGATATGACTGAATTTGATGTTATTATGGGTATGGATTGGCTAGCTTCCTGTTACGCTAATGTTGACTGCCAGAATAAGGTAGTTCGCTTCCAGTTTCCCGGGGAGCCAATTATAAATTGGGCTGGTAATACAGCATCGCCGAAAGGTAAGTTTATTTCATACCTTAAGGCAAAGAAAATGATCAGAAAGGGTTATATCTATCATCTGGTTTGGGTGCAAGACTTGGACGCCGAGGCGCCGACACTTCAGTCAGTCCCCGTGATTAATGAGTTTCCAGATGTTTTTCCCGACGAGCTTCCAGGTCTTCCTCCAGAGCGGGAGATAGACTTCTCTATTGACTTACTCCCAGACACTCAGCCTATCTCTATTCCTCCGTATAGAATGGCGCCTGCAGAGTTAAAAGAGTTGAAGGAGCAGCTGAAAGATTTGTTGGATAAGGGCTTCATCAGACCCAGTACTTCGCCTTGGGGAGCCCCGGTATTATTTGTGCGTAAGAAGGACGGGTCGCTGCGTATGTGTATTGATTATCGGCAGCTGAATAAGGTAACTATAAAGAATAAATACCCCCTCCCCAGGATTGATGATTTGTTTGATCATCTGCAGGGCGCTAAGTGTTTTTCGAAGATAGATCTTTGATCTGGTTACCACCAGGTGCGAGTACGAGAGGTCGATATCCCTAAGACAGCTTTCCGGACCCGATATGGGCATTACGAGTTCAGGGTTATGTCTTTTGGGCTGACAAATGCTCCCGCAGTATTCATGGATTTGATGAACCGGGTATTCAGGCCATTCTTGGATATGTTTGTAATTGTATTCATTGATGATATCCTGGTTTATTCTCGGTCTGAGGCGGAGCACGCAGATCATCTGAGATCGGTATTAGGGGTACTCCGGCATCAGAAGTTATATGCGAAATTTTCTAAGTGCGAATTCTGGCTGTCTTCAGTGGCCTTCTTGGGGCATATTATTGCAGCTGATGGTGTCCGGGTGGACACACAGAAGATTGAGGCCGTGAAGAATTGGCCTAGACCTACGACGCCCACAGCGGTACGCAGTTTCCTGGGGCTAGCAGGTTATTACAGGAGGTTTGTGGAGAAGTTTGCTTCGATTTCATCGCCTTTGACAAGGCTGACTCAGAAGGGAGCTAAGTTCCAGTGGTCTGACGCTTGTGAACGGAGCTTCCAGTTGCTGAAGGAGAAGCTGACTACAGCCCCAGTTCTGACTCTTCCAGAGGGACCGGACGGGTATGTTATTTATTGTGACGCTTCTGGTATGGGGTTAGGCTGTGTATTGATGCAGCACGGCCGAGTTATAGCGTATGCTTCCCGGCAGCTCAAAAAGCATGAGAAGAATTATCCTACCCACGATCTGGAGCTCGCAGCGGTAATTCATGCTCTGAAGATATGGAGACACTATTTATATGGCGTTCATGTGGATATCTATACTGATCATAAGAGTCTCCAGTATATTTTCCGGCAGAGAGAGCTTAATTTGCGACAGCGGAGGTGGCTGGAGCTTCTGAAAGATTATGACGTGGATATTCTGTATCATCCGGGTAAGGCTAATGTTGTTGCCGATGCGCTCAGTCGGAAGTCTATGGGCAGTTTGGCCGATTTACAGCCAGACAGGAGAGAGATAGCCCGTGATATTCAGCAGTTGGCTAGTCTCGGGGTTCGTCTGGCCGATTCTGGAGATACACGGATTTCTGTTCGAGGGGTTTCTGAGTCATCCCTCAGGGACGATATTAAGCGGCATCAGTTCGAGGATCCTGTCTTAGCTCGGTACAGGGACACAGCCTATGATAAGGAGAGGACTCCGTTCGAGTTTTCACCGGACGACACTATGTTATACAAAGGCAGGTTGTGTGTACCGGATATTGCAGGCCTTCGGCAGCAGGTTATGAGCGAGGCACATTATGCTCGCTACTCGGTCCATCCTGGGTCTACGAAGATGTACCATGATCTCCGATGCTTATACTGGTGGGACGGTATGAAGCGGGATGTTGCAGAGTTCGTCGCCCAGTGCCCTAATTGTCAGCAGGTCAAGATTGAGCATCAGAAGCCGGGTGGACTGTTGCAGGAGATGGAAATCCCGACTTGGAAGTGGGAGGTTATTAATATGGACTTCATTACAGGTTTGCCTCGCACTCCACGGAAGTATGATTCCATCTGGGTCGTCGTTGATAGGCTGACGAAATCAGCCCATTTTCTTCCCGTCAGGACTACCTATTCCGCCGAGGATTATGCCAGGCTCTATATTAAGGAGATTGTGAAGCTTCATGGAGTTCGTATATCTATTATTTCTGACAGAGGCGCCCAGTTTACGGCGCATTTCTGGAGATCTTTTCAGGAGGGACTCAGGTGAGCCTGAGCACCGCATTTCATCCTCAGAGCGACGGGCAGGCCGAGCGCACTATACAGACGCTGGGGGATATGTTGCGGGCCTGCGTTATTGATTTCAGAGGCAGCTGGGATGATCACCTGCCGTTGATTGAGTTTGCATATAATAACAGTTACCATTCCAGCATCCAGATGGCTCCGTACGAGGCTTTATATGGAAGGAAGTGCAGATCGCCGATCGGCTGGTTTGATATTGGCGAGACAGAGTTGATTGGCCCAGATATGGTCCAGCAGGCCGTGGACAAGGTGAAACTTATTCGAGAGCGACTGTTGGCAGCCCAGAGTCGACAGAAATCATACGCGGATAAACGGCGTCGACCGTTGGAGTTTCAGGTAGGCGATTGGGTATTTCTGAAGGTATCGCCTATGAAAGGCGTGATGCGGTTCGGCAGAAAGGGTAAGCTCAGTCTGCGTTATATTGGGCCTTATCAGATTGTTCGGAAGGTTGGAAATGTCGCCTATGAGTTAGATTTGTCATCTGATTTGGAAGCGGTACATCCGGTATTCCATGTCTCTATGCTTCGCAGATGCATTGGTGACCCTTCCATAATTTTCCCTGCGGATGATATTCAGGTGTCAAAGCAACTATCGTACGAGGAGCAGCCCGTATCTATTTTGGATCGTCAGGTAAGGAGGCTCCGGAATAAAGATGTAGCCTCTGTTAAGGTCCTGTGGCGGAACGATAATAGGGAGGAAATGACATGGGAGGCAGAAGAGGAAATGAAGAAAAAATATCCTCAATTGTTCCCTATGCCCACAGGTAACCTTAAATCCTGCTTAATTTCATTTCAATGTCAATCGTATGTCCTATGTGTTGTTTGTAAGCATGAACTCCCCCAAAGTATTTTCCAACCCTATAAGATTAATTTTACATTCGAGGACGAATGTTCTAAAGGGGGGGAGGATGTTATGACCCGTGTCTTCACACGTTTGGAAAGACTTGAATTACATTGGATTCTTGAGATATAAGATCAATTTGATATTTTGTTGAACATAGGAGTTATGCATGAAAGAATAGAGTCATGAAAGTGTGGGACAAGGTTAAGGGTAATTTTGGAATTTTGGAAATTAGTTTCGGGAATTACAAAATGCGATCCACAAGTTATTGGGCTTATAAAATAAGAAGCAAATTGAGGCCCAAAAGATTAGGGGTGGCCGACCATGATGGCCTTGGCCCAAGCCCAAAAATTGTATTAAATTTCCATGTGAATCAATTAACTTAAGGCCATGATCCAAGCCCATTACTTGGTCATGTGACCAAGTCTTTAAATGATAGACATTAGAAGACTTAAGGCATTAAGAGACTTAGAAAAAAATCAAGAACAAGAGCAAAAGAGATAGAGGGTTTCGGGTGGAGCATGGAAAAATAGCCATCAAAAATATTGTCCCAAAAATTTATTTCTTGTTGTTTTCCTACTAAGTCAAGGTTCCTTTGTAACTTGGTATAGTTGGTTTGGAGTGCGGAGCATCCAATTCACCAAAGTGATCATATATCCAAGTGAAGAAAACTTGAAGAAAAGGTAAGAATTTCTACCTTTTATTTGTGTTATGAAGTTTTGATTGTGTTGTAGTTTATGGAAATGTGTTGATTGTATGAAGAAATGAAAGTTTGCAAAGTGGGTATGTAGTATATATGTATGGCCGTGTATATGCATGCATTGTATGCTAATGAAGAATTGAAATTATGTTGTATTCTAGTTGTAAGTATGGTGGAATTCATATTGAGAATGAAAGTTGAATAAAATTGGATGAATTGATGAAAATAGCATTTGGCCGTGTGGTATGGAGTGGTATGGAATGGGATGGATTAAGTTGTTTAATGTGTTAGAGTGTTGTTGTGATGTTTGTAATGTAAATGAAGTTAGAATGATATAAGTTTGTATTGAATTGGAATGTAGAATCTTATGTCGTTTTAGTATGATTTTTCCGACATTAAGGAAATGAAGTTGTTTGGTTGTTAGTTGTGATGACCATTGATGAATTTGGAAGTTGGAAACTTGTTATGAAGTTGGATGCCAAAGATTTGATGTTTTGCATAAGTTATGATTTTGGCGGAAAGTTGTATATTATGTATATCGAGTGTATATCTTAAGGCAAACGATATGAAATGTATCTAGAACTATATGGTGATGATCTTGATTGTTGATGAATGTGAAATTATTGATATTAGTGAAAGTTTTGATTGAAATGAAGGTTATGTCAACTTGTGAGAAAAATGTCTAGTTGAAGGATATTTGTGTTCTTAATGTTCTTTGTTGATGTTAATGTTGTCGTTTGGGTTGTTGTTGATGATTTCTAGCCGAGTTGAATTCTCGGGGTGCCATATGTATAGGGGAAGTGCTGCCGAAATTTCGGTAGCCAAATATGATTAAAGTTGTAATAATGGCATTAATAACTCACAATTGGTAAACTTGACCAATTGCAGTTTTTCGACGAAACGGGAAGTGAGTTTGGAAAGGCTTAAGGAGCGTGAAAGGTATGTAAAGCAAACCCAATTCTTCCCTTGGCATGCCCTTAGTGTATTAGGGTCGGATCCGGGCCTCGAAGGACCTCTTGGCCCTCGGAATCCGCAAGACAAAATTTCAGTTTTTCCTTCAGTAGAATTGAACCATTTTGATACGCTTTTTCTGAAATTATGCAATTGTGCTCCAAATTACTCAGAAAGTCATAGGATGTCTGTATAACCTTCGTAGATGATATTATATGTTTAGAGGGCACAATTTGAGCCCGCCGCCTTATTTGTTCTGAGGCGGGCCCACTATTTACGTTTTTGCCCCTAATGTGTTAAAGCTTCCTTTTTAAGCGATTTTTGAAAGAAATGTTTTAATTACCCTACTAATCGCTTAACGAATATTATTTTAAATATTCTGTTAAATATTATAAATTATTTTGACACTCGGAATGACTTCGGGAAAGTTATACTTCGGTAATTTATTATGATATCCGAAATACATTTAATATGATTCCGTCCGACCCCATTGGATTTGCTTGTCTTTGATACGCTTCATCGAGTCTTTGAAAACATTTATTATATTTTTAAATTGCATTAGTCTCTCACTACTCCATTCGTGGATGTCTCAATGTTTCCCACACTGAGCCCGGGCCAGGATATGTTGTCAAGCGTAATTCTCTGCATTGTTCGCCGCGTCCCGATGTGAGGGGGCAGGTATACGCGTACATGGGTTTGTGGAGTATGATGTGCCATGTCCGCCTATTCTGATCTGATCTGTTATGGCCATTTTGATATGACATATTATGATACGGGGCCACGCCCCTTTTTCTGATTCCTCTGTATAGTGGCACCAGCGTCGGGAGGGTGGCCACATTCTGTCTGCCGAGTCCCGTGGCAGGGACCGGATATGATATGATATGACATATGTCTCTGTACACATTCTGTCGGTTTTGGAAATATGCATTTGACACTCTGGATTTTGTACTCATTTTCTGAAATCATTATGATTTGACTTCTGTGATTCCGCTTTGCATATTCAGTACATATTTCGTACTGACCCCCTTTCTTCGGGGGCTGCGTTTTCATGCCACGCAGGTACAGACGACAGGTTTGCTGATCCACACGTTTAGGATCCCGTTTCTGCTATTTTGGGGTGCTCTCTTCTTCAGAGCCCATCTTTTGGTACAGTCTGTCACTGTTATCTGGATATGTATATTGTTCTGGGTATGACGGGGCCCTGTCCTGTCTTATGATTATGATATGTTCTGTAGAGGTCTGTGGATACATCTGTGTGGGTTCTGTATATATGTTTGGGATACTTTGTTCTATGATGGCCTTATCGGCCTATGTGTGCCAAGTCTGCTTTTTCTGATAAATTCTGTAGCATCCACTAATATTATTATATTATTATTCTGATAATATGCTAATTTGGATATCGGGTACGTATAGGTGCCCAGCTAGGGCACTGGTCGCGGCCCACGGGGTTGGGTCATGACACGTTTTTCTAAGGTTAGCCTTGAGAAAACTTTGTTTTTCTTTGGATTCTTTTAGCAAGACCTCCAAAAGGTCAACCTTTTCTTTAGCTTCTATAAGCATAAATTGCAAGTCAAACTTCACTGTATCTCTTGAGATACGTGACGTTGCGGTATCTCTATCAACAAGAGGCTTTTTAATCTTCGCCACCACCGTTTTATCCATGGGAATGCTATCTTCCCAACGAAAATGTTTGCAACCGCCCATATCCTATAAAAATTACAAGAAAATCAGTTTTTAAACATATAATATGTAGTTAATGTGAAAAAAATTTAAACCCTAAAAAAAATGTAAAAACACTTACTTCAGGCACTTTACAACGCCAAAAACGACGCCCCGGATTATCTTCGGTCCTTGATGTTTTTAGCTTACAATAACGACCACATTCACAAATATCGGGTTCTATAGCAAAGTTTGACGTTTCAGAGCTTTGAGACGTGATTTTGTGTGTGTGTGGGGGGGGGGGGGGGGGGGGCTAAACTATGTTGAAAGAATGAAAATGGAGGAGGTGAAGAAGAGTAGCTTGAAAAATGAAGCTGGGCGTGATTTTATTGAACCTATATTGCGCAATAGGGAAAATTGCAAAATTGCAGTTTGGTCCTATTGTGCACTAAATTAGTGCGCAAAGGTTACTTCGGTCACTTTTTTTTTTTTAATGGGGTATTTTTGTGCCTTTTGACACTTTTTGGGCTAAAAAAGTTGGGGGACTCACTCTGCCATCAGTACTTAAATAAATGAGAAGAAATGACCAAAAAAATTGTTCCTACTGGAATTTGGACTCTAACTAATAAAGTTTGTGCCACTTTATTAATCATTAGATCTCGTTCTTGGGTGAATTTTCTTGGGACAGTTAAAAATTGTGTCTTCTTCCATGAGGAGTTAGTTGAAACCAGACACTGTTACTTATAAAGTTAGACTGCATGCCCGGCCTCCTATATATTAATGTTAACCATATTTTGCTTTTCTATTTACTGTGTAGTTGTTGAAAATATAATTAAATAAATAAAGTGTACTTTTTCTAACCGCTTAAGTTTTTAGATGAGATGATCACACATTTTAATATGATATCTGAGCAGACAGAGGTCCTAGGATCGAATCTCACTGACACTCATTATCACAAAGAAATTTCACGTGCTTAATTGGTCCATGAAAAAAGAATCATGCCAGTACATGAGAGAGTATGTTGAGAATATAATTAAATGAGATTTTCAGATGAGATTTTCACACACTTCAATAGTAGTAATGTGTGCTGGGTCATTAATTAGTACTCCCTCCGTCCTATTGCAATGGTCGCTTTAGTTTTTTTCATGTCCATTAAGAAAAATAATAAATATAAGGTATAATTTACTGTGTTACCTCTATTTATTAAATGTTTTTTAGAATTGAGCAATATAGAAAGGCGTACTTCTTTAATGTTAAGGGTATAATTAGAAACATTTGCCAATTTTGATCTTGAATTCTAAAGTGACACTTATTTTGAGATAATTTTTAAGACTAAAGCAATAGTTAAATGAGATGGATGGAGTAATGGCTTTAAAGAAATTCTAATTTTGAAACAATTACATGACATGAAATAATCTCCTTAATTAGAGGTCTCTGATTTGAGACTCGAAAATGAAGAAATTCCTTATAAAAATGCTTCTCCTTTTAATAGGCCCTATAAATGAGAAACTGAATCAGTTAGACCAATTCCAGACACCAAATGATTAACCCAAATAATAAATAAATCAAGTAGCTGAAAATGTGCACACTCTTAGGACTTAGGATACCTTGGATCAATTTTAAAGAATGCAACATCATTTCCTGTGATATCTTTTGAGGATCTAAAAACTCGTTTGACAGGGACAGTATTACAGTAAGATTGAATAATACCGTGGGTTCCCATTGTTTTGGATTATTGAAATGTCGAATATTAGATCAATAATAAAGCGTTTAACTTAAGCTGAATTATTCTTTTCTTAATATTGCTTATTTAGCTTAGCTCCATGAACCCTATCTTATTTCTAGCCCTTCTTATTGAAGCACGAGGAATTTTCATGTGCTACACCATGTCTTCACAAGTAAAGGTTCAAAAGATCAGTCTAGTTTTTATACATTTTACTTAAAATAATTATAGCAGAAGCGGATCCAGGATTTAAACTCTATGGGTTCAACCTTAAGATTCTTAGTGTAAACCCGTCGTATTTTAAAAGTTATGGGTTCATGTCTATTATTTATTGGAGTTTTAATAAATTTTTACACATAAATTTATGCTCCGCATCAAAAGTTGGGGGTTCCTGAACCCCCCACCTAGCAAGCTAGATCCACCTCTGAATTATAGGAAAGTGATAAGAACTGGGATTAATAACATGAAACATAAGACAAATTACATGTTATAATAGGTTAAATTAAAGTATGATAGTGAGAATGCATTTTTTTTTTTCACTGTTAGTGTGTGTATATATATATAAGTCAAATCTCTACAGAAAGGTGTATCCTTTTCTCAATACGGTTGTTGGTTGACATCTCTTTCAATTTATCGATACGAAAACCAATTGTTATGCAAATGAATCAATATCTATATATAATCCAAAAGACCGATCCTGTACCATTTGTTCACAAACCCGTTAGAAGATTAATATCTTTCTTTTTAATTTAACGTAGCGAATATACTCGGTAAAGTTGTGTACTAAAGTTCATGTATAGAGAATAATAAATGTAGATAGGAGAGAAAGTCCATATTCCAGCATAATTTTGGATATCAAATTAATGGAGAAAATGTTAAGTACAAGTCATATAGTCAATTCATAGCGTATCCAGATTTTGCAATCCACTGTTTTTTCTTCAGAATAAGTTTCTTACTAATTACTCTAGCTATGGTGGTATGGCGCAACTGTATATATATATATATATATATGTATATATATATACCAGCTTAATATGTATATATATATATATATATATATATATATATATATATATATATATATATATATGTATATATGTATATATATATATATACCAGCTTAATTGAAAGAAAAGGGATGAAACCCACTTTCCTTTTTGGATGTCCAGATCCATATTCGAACCCATACAAACCAAACTACACTAAAGAAAAAAAAAAGTAGTATTAAAAAATAATTTAGTTTAAAATTATTATTTTACCATTAATGAGAGTAATTTATAACAACACAAATATCTAATATCTGTTTTAGATCACGAACTTTTGAAAAGCCGGTTTTTTCTTCGTAAAATTTATGTCCAGTTAAATAATGTTACATAAATTATGACGGAAGAGGTGTAAATTCATATTATATCCCTTCACGTCAAAGAAGACATCGAGAGCTAGTACATCCTTGTGTGTGATTCAATGAATTTATCATCTAGAAGAGGGATTGAACCAAATCTTGTGGTGATTATTTAAAAAAAAAAAAGGAATATTTGTTATTGTTGGAATATTCAATAATTCCTTTAACGTACAAGGTTTTCTGAATAATAAAACTTTTTATTATTCATCTACTTTGGAGAATATGGGAGATTTTTTTTTTTTCAAGCATCTTTTGCAGGCACTCATATTGAACTTTTGTATTCAGTGGAGGTGGCAATTTGAGTCCATATTTAGAAAATTAGCTCATTTTACTCACATGTTAGTGAGTTGGGTCACTCATATTTCAAGTGAATAAATATGAACTTCAAGTCTCTCTTTAACCTATAAAAATATGGGTATCCACATAAAAACACACTAGACCTAACAACAATTCATTTTGAAAATGAGAAATTTCTTTCTTACCTCCCATCCCAACCCTTACCCCACCACCCACCCGCCATGCCCCCCACCCTCGCACACTTTTTTTTTTTTTTTTAATTTCATATACTTTATTTTTCTTTTATAAAAAGCTTATAAAAAAGGAGAATTTTTTTTTCTTACCTCCCATTCCGATCCCTACCCCCCACCTCCAAAATTCAATTTCATATATTTTACCTTTATAAAATTTTATAAAAAATGGAACCCCCCCCCCCCCCCCCCCCCCCACAAATTTCAATTTCAAAAATTTGACTTTTATAAAAAATGAAAAAAAATTCTTACCCCCACCCCCTCTCCGCCCCCCCCCCCTCAAAAAAAATATCAATTTCAAATATTTTACTTTTATAAAAACTTTATAAAAAATGAAAAAAAAAAATTCTTACCCCCGCCTCACCCTCTCCCCTCCCCCTCCCCCCCCCCCCCCCCCCAACAAAAAAAAATTAATTTCATATATTTTACTTTTATAAAAAAGTTATAAAAAAAATTCTTACCTCCACCCCACCCCTCCACTACCCCCATCCCCACACATCATCCCTGAAATTTATATGAAAAAATTAATTTAACTTGACAAAAGAAAAAAAATTATAAACATACACTTGAAATAATATTACACTTGTTTAATATGGGTTAACTCATAACCAACTCAGCCATTTATCATTTTTTTGCGCGGATCGCCCTTCTTTTGGGGTGGTCTTTAAATTTTGCCCCTCATATTTGTGGTCTTTAAATTATGCCCCTCATATTGCTGGTCTTTAATTTTTTCCCTTCGCGTTGCAACCCTGAGCGTTCACGCAGAAATCATGAGGTTCTGGGTTCAAACCCTCGCTCAAGCATAAATTAAAAAAAATTACAAGGCAAGGTTTGGGTCGCGTGTATGCCGGACCCGGCATACACTTGTTAAGGAATTACTAAAGTTATGTCGGACCCGGCATACTCATGCCTTATGGGAAGACTTGGCATAAGTATGCCGGGTCCGACATAACTTTGGTAATTCCTTAACAAGTTTATGCCGGGTCCGACATACTTATAGACAAACTTTTAATGGGCAAACTTTTAGTTAAGCCTTAACTAAAAGTCTTTTCCTAGTTATGCCTTATGGGACAGACTTTTAGTTAAGACACAACTAAAAGTATGCCCCATAAGGCATAACTAAAGCCCCATAAGGCGGATCTTTTCCTTAAGGCATAACTAAAAATTTACCTTATAAGACAAAGTCTATGTCTTAAGAAAAAGTTATGCCTTATGGGACATACTTTTAGTTTTGCCTTAACTAAAAGTCTGCCCCATAAGGCATAACTAAGAAAAGACTTTTAGTTAAGGCTTGACTAAAAGTTTGCCCATAAGTATGCCGGACCCGGCATAAACTTGTGAAGGAATTACCAAAGTTATGCCGGACTTGGCATACTTATGCCAAGTCTGCTCATAAGGCATAAGTATGCCGGGTCCGGCATAACTTTGGTAATTCCTTAACAAGTGTATGCCGGTGGGGGCGTAGCGAAATTTAAACTTTGCCTTGCAATTTTTTTTTAAATTTTTGACTGAGTGGAGGTTCGAACCTGGAACCCATGGATTTTAGCTAAGGGCAAAATTTAAAGATTTCAAATATGAGGGGTAAAATTTAAAGACCACCCCAAAAGAAGGGCAATTCGCGCCATTTATCACCCAACCCATATTTACCCATATAAAATAGTAAAATTTACTTGGCATAGGTTCCATTATTACCTATTTATGGAACATAACTAAACTTTTCAATAATTATATTTAGTAGCTAAAATATATCATATTTACTTCACATAGCTACCATGTTTTTACCACTCATCTGATAACTTCCCACTCCCCGAAATTTAAGCAAAAAAAAAAACGTGTCTCTCTCCTACCTCCTAAATACACGTCATTATTCACCATATCCATTACTTTCCTCCAATTTCAAATCATTTTTTCAATTATTCAACTTCCTTTTTTATCTCTAATTAACTATTCATTGATTTCTCTCACGTTTCAAATCTAATTCCCAAAATAAAGTAAGATTCTATACAGATTTTTATTTTTTACCGTGTATTTAACCTATATTTTGGGTGTTTTTTTTTCGTTTGAATCAGGAATGCATGTCTAAGTAATTAACTATCAGTGTTTGTTCTTGGTTGTTTTTTCTTAGATTCAATTGGAATGATTAAGAAAGCTGCTACTCCGATGAGAAATACAGGTATAGAACTCGAATGTGCGATTCCTAATTTTTCTTTGGGAATTTCTCAACATGAAACTGCCATTGCAGGCTCTTATGCTGAGAATCGTTCAAAAAGAATTAACGATCCTAGGCGTTCTAAGGAATATGTTGATTCGAAGAGTAAACAACAAGAAAAATTGAAAAATGTTTCTCAAATGGAGAAACAAAAGAAGAGAAAGGCTGGTGACAATGTTGTTAATGTTAGGGGCAAAAAAATTGCTAAAGCCAAACGTAGTGTGGATGAGCATGATGATGAAGAGGTATGTTGTTGTTGTATTTTCAGTATATTTAGTTCTTTTTTTTTAGTTCAGTTATTACAGATCTGTGAATTAACCAGATCTATATTATATGTGCATTTTAAGTATATTTCTGTGTTTTTTTTACACATGTTTCTTCAGTTATTTTGTGTGTATTTTTCTTCACCATAACTGTGATTTTTAAGATTTTTAAGTACATTCAGTTATTTTTGTGTATATTTTGTTGACAGTTATTACAGTGATTTTAAAGATTTTTAAGTACATTCAGTTATTATTTTGTTGACAGTTATTTTGTGTATATTTTTAAGTACATTCAGTCGATATATGTCAATCATACGTGTTTTTTGGCATTTTGTTTCAGGTATCTAAATTTTTGGTTACCAAGCACCTTGCTGTGGCACCATCTATGTGTAGATACACGAATGTTAATGTAATGCAAGATATTAGAGGCAAACTAACAGATCCACAGATGGATATGTTTAGGAATTCTTGTTTTGGTAAATATCTTAGAATGCAGCAATTGGATGTACAAGCACAGATTTGTCGGTGCTTTATGGTCAAAGAACTTAGGGGCAGTACATATAGGTGCTTTACATTTGAAATAAATGGTAAAGTTCTGCGTTTTGGCCTTAGAGAATTTGCACTGATCACTGGGCTAGATTGTGTATCTGATGAAAATGATTTTGTTTATGATAACTCAAAACCGAATAGGCTTATGGTTGAGTATTTTGGTAGAAATCAGGAGAACCAATTGCCAGTTAAAAGACACGAGCTTATTGAGTGTTTCAACAAGACTGTCTGGGATAATAAAGGGGATGACGCAGTCAAGATGGAAATATTGTATTTCATAAATACGTGGGTACATTGTGGCGAGCCGAACTCAACAAACATACCAAGGATCCATTTTGATGTTGTAGAGGACGGGAGATATAATGAGTATCCTTGGGGTAAAGATTCGTTTAGAGAGTTGGTTGTAAGCATCGGGCAGAAATATGCTGGTTTTAAGAAATATTATAGGATTCATAGTTTGCCGCTTGCTATGTAAGTATGGTTGTATGAATGTTGCTCAAAAGTCCCGTCCACCATTGCAGTTAAGACGGGGAATTTAATTCCTAGAATTTTGAACTGGCGGACTACTGAAGTAAAACCAGAATTCAAGAGATTGATGGATGGCATGTTCAGAGATGATAAAAATCCGGTAAAACAGTCTTTTAACAGTTTTGTGTCTTTTACCATTTAACTGTTTTAATATGTTTGTTTTACATGATATATTTTGATTATATTTTGTCTATATTTATGAAATAAGTCATTTGTGATCAATATATTTTGACTATATTTTCCTCATATTTTTAGTATGTTACCAATGTAGATATATACGGTAATATAGTTTCTATATTTTGTTGTTCATAGTCCTATAGATTTGAGGAAGTTGTGCCAACACCCCATGAGTTGGAAACTCTTAAATTGTCTCCTGTTGCACATGACATACCAGACGTCAAACATGGAGTTGATGGTGTACATGGTACTGATTTGGTAGACGATGATTACGATAATTTTAGTACCACACCGCATCTGTCCAGTGGCAAACAGCAACAAAGGAGTGCCAATTCTGATTCCCCGCGAGGCAAGAAACGGACGCAGTTTCCAGTTTCTGTTCCTCCTTCCAGGAAACAACCATCACGGAAGGAATCTGGGATAAAAGGGACAAGGAAACCAGATGCACCTACAGCACCCCGAACAGATGAGTTTAAACTGATAAGGGAAGAGATTCGGATTTTCAAGAAAGAAGTAGGCGTTTTGTTTTCAATATGTTTTTTTTACTTCATATTGCTTGTGTCAAGTAATTAACAATTCTAATTCTATTTTTTATCTTTCAAAACTGTAGGTGTTTGACTACATGGATAACAACTTCAAAAGGTTGTTAGATGCAATAAAGGGCAATCAAACACCAGATAAGGTAAAAATCAACACTAAAAATGGAAATTATTTACTTTTTAAGTTATTTTGATATATTTATTGGAAGACTTTATATTTTCTTTTGGAAAATTTTAAAGGTCGGCGACACAATGTTAAAAGCTGACTTACATAGTGATGGTGGGATTTCTCAAGGCAATCAAAGTGGCGGTGCAGTAAAGCTTTCAACCAAAGAGAATCAAGGTGGTGGTGCCACTTCCGCGCAGAGGAGTCATCCAGTGGTACTCATTTTTTCTTTCACTTTTCTATATTTGCAGTATATTATTCAAAGTGAAATATTGGATTTTTAGCTGTGTTTTTGTATTACCTATAGTGTATTTACATATATAGTTTTCACATGGTGATTTGTTAGTAGTGTTCTTTTTGATGTATCTATTTGTGCTATTTTTGTTATGATTGTGTTTATATATACTAGCAGTGCTATATTTGTTTTGGATTGATATTTTAATATTAGTTTTTCATATATGTTGTGGCTATATTTTAATTGTATTTTGATTATTATGTTCAATGTTACTTATTCTGATTTCTGTTTACTATATTTCAGGCATATTTACCATATATTTTCTCTATATTTAACTGAAACTTTTAACTTTTAAAGCACTATTATATATGTGTATATGTGTATCTGTTTTGCTAATGCCTTTAAATTCATTTGAACCATGTTTTTATTGTTTTAGGTTGAGGGAGTTGGGTTGCCAATTAATGATCCGGTTTCTGTTGTTGATGTGGATAAAGAAACCGGAGTTAAAAGTGATGCACAAACAGATGGAGTGCCCATAACACCAATCCATTTAAATTTTGGCTTTTAAGTACTGAAATGTCATTTTGATAAGCAATAATTGACAAACACCAGTCGTTTTTTTCTTGTTTTTTATTTCAGGAATCTCAGCAAATCGGCGATATGGAGAATGCTAATGCTGAATTTACCGCATCAGAGGAAATGGTAGCGGACTTGCTAATCAACTGCCCTTTAGCATGTGTTATTCCTCTCGGTCCTCCTCCAGTACCACGCGATGATCAAACCGATTTGTCAAGTTTAAGGACTCCTAAGAATGTGGACAATAACCCGGTAACCATCTCTCAGTGGATGATTCCTGATTCTCAGATACCAATCCAACTTGGAGTACAACCAACAACCGGACAAAGTTCAACTAATGAAACTGAACAGCAAGTTGGAGTACAACCGATAATTGGCCACAGTTCAAGCGATGAAACTGGACAACAAGTTCCCGTACAACCAAATGCGGGCCAAAGCTCAAGTGGTGAGACTGCACAGTTTTCAAACTCTGAAAAACAGATCATTGTCCATCCAGGTGCTGCCCGAGAAAGGAAACCAAGCAAATATAACCTGTCCCCTTATTGTCCCAATTTCAGCTCAGCGGGTTCTTCTGCCAAAAATATCGGTCCTTGCATTTATCAGAAAAAACACCCATTTGTTGACCACCCTATAAATGCCCCGTTAGATACTTCGTTTCTTCAAGAATATCAAAAGTGGCTTGAGAAGGATCTGTTGAAATCGCATGACAAAAGGTACTTATTGTCACAACTTGTTTTTTTAGTTTTCCAGAATTCAATTATCAATAAACTTAACGTATGTTCTTTCCATTGTTGATATACAGGAAGCCAAATGAAAATCATTACAGAAAGAACAAGGAAGGACTCGATCCTGCGGATGCCGAACTTCGGTTGCATTTAGGCGTTACAGCCGTAGCCGACAAAAACTGGTTCTACTTGTTATCTATGGATGGGCAACTTTGGACTGATGAGGTTTTGATATCTTTCTGCTTGTTATCTAATTTTTTTTATGTTTTATAATAGAATTACAATGTGATGTATCTAGAGTATATTTTTTACTATATTTGACATATATAGTAAAAAATATATTTCAGGCATATTTACCATATATTTTCTCTATATTTAACTGAATCTTTTAACTTTTAAAGCAGTACTATATATGTGTATATGTGTATCTGTTTTGCTGATGCCTTTAAATTCATTTGAACCATGTTTTTATTGTTTTAGGTTGAGGGAGTTGGGTTGCCAATTAATGATCCGGTTTCTGTTGTTGAAAATATATTTCAGGCATATTTACCATATATTTTCTCTATATTTAACTGAAACTTTTAACTTTTAAAGTAGTACTATATATGTGTATCTGTTTTGCTGATGCCTTTAAATTCATTTGAACCATGTTTTTATTGTTTTAGGTTGATGGAGTAGGTTTAGGTACTTATTGTCACAACTTGTATTTTTATAATATTGTCATCATTATACTTGCACTATATTTAATATACAGACATTAATTTACTAGTTGAGCACAGTACTGTCCAGGTATACAGAATTGTATTTTTACTATGTTTAAGAGTATATTTCACTATATTTACTATATATACAACAATTTTTTTTTGAACATAGTGTTGATTATAGTCACTGAATTGATGTTTTTACAGCATATTGATGTTATTTTCTACTACCTACGCAAGAAGGGGAAGTATCACAATAACAACAACTATAGATTCACCACTGCCAGCTGTATTTTTCACACTTTAGTTGCTGAAATTTACAAATCTTGGGAAAACCCTGATTCATCCACATGTGTCGCCAGTAACGAAGATGAACTGTGTGAGTACATTAACGGGCACAGGCTGTTGGCTAATGTACCATGATATACTGTTGACAACGTACTAATTCTTGTCAACATAAAAGAGGAAAATCACTGGATTTTGGTTGTGATATCATTCACTGACAGGTATGCTCTCATCCAATGAAAAGATCATTCATTTTTCTACAAATTTTATATGTTTGTTTTTTTCTTATATTTTCTTTTTACAAACAGGTCCATCTACGTATACAACTCATACCGAGCTGCAGGGCATGATGCTGTCGTTAGAGTCGGAGTGAAAATGTTGGCTACTCTAGTGACACATAGTCTACAAATGACTGATTTCTATGAGAAGAAGGCGGATATAGATTTTGTCACACATCCTTCTTACAGAAATAGAGAACAGACCGACAACTTTGACATTGTGAATGTAGACAATCTCCCGCAACAAGCTCCCTCTAGCATGTAAGAATCTATTCCAATAAAAAACACAATAAATACATCTTTTTTTTCGTGGGTTTTGATAAGTAAATTTTTTGATCATTTTTGTTCCAGGGATTGTGGTGTGTATGTGGCAGCCTTCGCTGAATACTTGAGCTCAAGTGCAGTCATCCCAACCGAATTCGATGCAAAGTTACTCCGTATGAGATATGGTGCCCTTTTATGCGACTATGCATGGGATAAGTCAAACAACAATGCATCAAGTGATAACGAGCAGCCTCCAAGACCAATTAGACCGGCAGTTGATTACGATGCAGTTGATAAAGAGGATCTTGATTAGGCCACCAATTCATTTGTGTTTTTGATTTTCATGTTGAACAATAGCATAGTTGGTTGCGACTTTTGTTGCTGTTTTTTCATATTGGATATATTGTTTCATGTGTAGTAATCTTTTTTAGGATGATTAATATTGAACACCACCTTATGGTTTTTATATTGTTGTTTCTTTCAAGTATGTTATTTTTTCAATGCATAAATTCCATTTTTCATTATCTGTGAAATGTATTCATTTAACAAAGTAGTATATATAACCATTTAAATACAGTCGATATATACAGAAAATATAACTCAGATATATTCCATAAGTCCATTTTTGAAATTACAGTTTGTTACAAAATTTAAAATTTCATCTAAATACACTTCAAATATATGTAAAATATATATCAAATATAGTTAACAGTAAACCAGAATAAGTATTATCTACCAAATCAGACAAAATGCAACTAAAATATAGCCAAAATATATACGAAATACAACTATTAAATCATAAATCCAAAACAAAAGGTCAAATCAGTTAACATAGAGTAGACTTTCCAAATACCATTTAACCACGAATATAGCATTACATTGAAAAACATCGGATGTTCAACCATGTGAAATACAATCATACTAGAATAATATGAATTCAAGATGAATTCATTTTTTATTTTTAACTGAAATTTAAAGTAGAATTGTCTTAACAAATAAAATCAAAATGAACTTATTTATTCTTCTTATTGAGCGGCAGATTATCACACGAACGCCTATTATGACCAAGACGTCCACATTTACCGCAGGAATTTCTGCGTTTACCAATCATCAACTCCTGTAATGGCTTGTCCCTCTTCTTTTTTGGCCTCCCAGGGGGTCTCTTATAGATCGGTGGCATAACAACTTCATCTAATATACTTTTAGGAACATTCCACTCGGTCTCATCGGGAAGAGGATCAACTGGCACATCATATGTGTTCACAACTGTTTCCGGCTTGAATAAATCCGAACAATATACATCAGCAGTCAAATTTTTATTCTTCAATACTGCCCATGCATGAGAACACGGTATCTCGTCCAGTTGGAACATCCTGCAGCTGCAAGTTTTCTTCTTCAAATCTATTATGAAACGCCTCGGTCCATCATTCACTGTGTAAACATATTCAGTTGACGCTTCAACCTGAGAACCATTTAACAAATAAACAAGCATTACCTGAGCAGTTTTACCATATTGGGAATATATATAAATATACATTACATATAGTAAAAATATAGATTAAATTTTTGTGTTGCAAACAAAGATACCCTCATTCGTATTGATTTGTACTCGTTGATCGACAACATCTCTTGATACCGCCTCATCAGTGTTGTGAATGTGTAGGTACCATTTTTTCTATTTGTCCAATTCCATCTACCAAACATCTTCCTCACTTCTTCAAGGAAATCAAAAATATGTAACTCTCTTGCAGCAACCAGTTTTCCATTAATACATTCGGCTATATTCGAAGTCATTGTCCATCCTCTATTAACAGGTGAATAAAGCCTAGACCATTTATCTCTTCCAGCATCTTCTAGGTATCGTTTTACCCGAATATCAACATTCCCAATCTTCTCCATCAATTTATCGAACTCATCCTGGCTGTATGCTTTCGCTAGTGAATAAAATATAGGACTCAACACCTCACTGTTTATTGTGTATTGCTTTGTCACATTTTTCCACAAATGCCATATACAAGCCAAATGAGGAACAGTAGGATACACCTTAGAAACTGCGTGTATTATGCTTTCATGTCTGTCGGACACGACACACATATTTTGCCTAACACCATAAGCTTGCTTGAACAGTTCAAAGAACCACGTCCACGACTTAGTATTCTCAGAATCTATCACACCATACGCTAGTGGTAGGATATTACCTAGAAAAATCAGTATATATTTATAATATATTCAACACATATTTCAACTGAATTTGATCTCACACTGTATTTTTAGCACCATCATTTATAAAACAATAATATATATTTACAATATATTTACCTCATATTTACAGTGTATTTCAACATATAATATTCACAAAATTACACCAGCAATACATCCAGAGTATGTTTTTAGCAGCTTTATTTGCAAATCAATAAGCATAATGTTGTATTTATAAAAAAAACATTCATATAATAGAATTACACATACCTGCTCCATCCAAAGTACTTGCCGACACAAATCTACCATTATACGTTGATTTAAGATGTGCACCATCCACTACAACTATTGGTCTACAACACTCGAATCCCTTTATGAATGCTTTGAGTGCTACAAACAAATACATAAACTCATTTTCTGGTGATTTATGCATTTTAACGAGCGATCCAGGATACGTTTTATCAAGTATGTATATATATGCCGGCAACTTCTTGTATGAATGAGCTGGATCACCTCTGAAATCTTTTATAGCCTTCTCTCTAGCTCTCCATGCCATCATATAAGAAGCATCTACGCCGAATTCATTCTTAACATCATCTATTATATCCCCAGGTGTGACCTTCCTTTTATGGTTAGTTATTTTCGCCTTCACAACCGCTTCTCCAATAAACCAACTTGTTGCCTGCCTTTGTGAATACACCTTGTCCTTCAACGGACATGTATGTTCGTCATCGAAAGCTCTAACCCTGAACATTTCAGAATCCCCAATTCTCGACGCTCTGAATTTCCATTTACATTCCGGAGACCAACATGCCAGAGTGTAGCTACATAATACAATGCAAATAGTACATATTGAATCAATTAAATACAGTATAAATATACAAAAAATATATCAGAATATATTGCATCAAACATTTTTAAAATTAACAGTGTGCTAAATCAGTTAATAAATCATCTCAATACAGTACAAATATAACAAAAATACATCTGCACTTTCTGTTACCAGAATACATTTAGAAAATCATACCTTATAGCATTCGATCTCTCTGTTTTGAAATTGAATCTTTCACGAATTGCGTATTTCGTCATCACAATTTTCAAAGTTTCCTTATCCTGGTAAATTTGATCGACAAAAACTCCTTTCGCTTCCGGTTTCGAAATTACCAAATTGTTATCATTCCCAAACAAAACAACAGCGTTTACAGTAGAATCACAAACTTTCATACCATCCCGATTCTCGCTATATCCAATTTGCAGCACATCATCTCCAATAATACGATTACCAGTTACACCATCCTCAACATCCAAATCATGAATACTAACGCACATTGGATACATCCCCAAAACTTTGTTTTCTCTCTTAAGCTCAACGTACACACGAACTCCCATATCGTTGTGTATTTCAATTGGTTGAAAATCGCCTTCAACAGTATATTTTATTGAAATAGTTTTCCTAACAGTATCCACGCCTAATTGATTTGTAATCGTACAAACTAACTCATCGTAATTGCAATTATCAATGAATACAACAGCATCAATTTTGTAATTCACAAAACAGTTCTGATCGTTCCAAAAACCAGAATGACGGATCAACGCAGTTACGCTTGTCATTATCCTGTTGTTTTCGAATACAGCAATGTGTTATATTCAATTTAGCTGAAACAATTTCAGAAAAGACGAACAAAAAAAAAAAAGTTTGCAGTGAAAAAATCGTTACCTCAATTATGAACTCAACTTGATGAAATCAAATATATATTCGTCGTGATAATCAAGCTATGTTCACTGGTTTGATATTGTTATTTTTCAAAGGTTTTTCAACCTTTTTATTTTTGGTTAAAAATATGATTGTAAGGTTTGAATTCAATTTTTTTTGAATTTGTTAGCTGTTTGAATGAGATATGGAATCAGATATGGAATGGGAGGATATTTGCGTGAATCAGGGAACAATATAACTGATTCTAATTAAAATTGGAACAGATTTTGTTTCCATAAATATAACACTGTCAGTTAAACTCGCGTCTGTATTTCCGCTGTATTTATGCTATATTTTGGTATACCCGACTACTAGATAAATATAGGGTCATCTAGTTACGAATTGTAAATATAGCATATGTAGTTATAGGTTGTTAGAAAGAGTTAAAAGGTAGCTATTTGTGAAAATTTTACTATAAAATATGGGCGGTTTGAAACCCAACCCATTTTTGTTCAAACCATTTTCAACCAAACCAAATCCAACCAAACCCGCCCATTTGCCATCCCTAGTATTCAGTAATACTGACAAAATATAAAACACTTATATTTTCGAGTATTTCAAGAAAAATAATAATTTTTACTTATAATTTTTTATTTTTCAAGTGAATTTAATATCTAAACAGAACTTTAATTTCAAATATTATTTTTAACACCGACAAAACATTGTCCAATCGCTTACTAAGAAGCCAAAATAATGATATGATATTGATGCATACGGTGGGAGTTAGTATATCTATCTACTTTTTTTTTTATTTCTATCCTTTAGAAGAGTCAGTTTAAGAGCACCTTCGTCGTCCGTCTATGGGCCCCCAAAAAATTTTGGACCCACATATTTTTTAAACACCCGCTTTTTAATAAACCCACTTCAGTTGCTTTTCACTTCTATAGGGTATAATATTATATAGGGATTACTTTCAATCCAGAATCAATCCAGAAACTTCTCACATATTTTTTAATGACCGCATAAAAAAAAAAAAACTTTTGGGCCCTATATTAAACAGTCCATAAAAAATAAAAAAAATTATAAAAAAAAATTGTGGATCCCATATATATTAAACAACAACTAATATTTAAAAAAAAAAAGTGAGCCCCATATTAAACATCATGCGTATTCATAGCAAACACTAAAATAATAAAGTTTTAAATACGAAGCATAAACTAAAAAATTGTGGATCCCATCTATATTAAACAACTAATATTTTTTAAAAAAGTGGGTCCCATACTAAACACCATGCGTATTCGTAGCAAACACTAATATAATAAAATTTTAAATACGGAGCATAAACTATAATATTATATTAGTCGTATTTTGAACATAGTATCCCATATTAACAAAATCAAGCAACATATAAAAAAAAAGGGTGCAAACTTTGTATTCTTAGCAACACTAACATAATAAAGTTTTAGATACGGAGCACAAATTACAATGTTATATCAATCGGTTTTGAACATAGTACATATAAATACGAACATAGTATCCCATATTGACAAAATCAAGCAACATATAAAAATAAAAATAAAAAGTTGCAGACTTTGTATTCTTAGTAAACACTAATATAATAAAGCTGTAGATACGGAGCACAGATTACAATGTTATATTAATCGAGTTTTGAACATAGTACATATAAAAAAAAAAAAATTGGGTCCCATATTAAACAGGTTCATAAAAAAAACAAAATTGTAAAAAAATAAAAAATTATGGGCTCCATTTATATTAAACAACAACTAATATTAAAAAAAATGGAGGCCCCATATTAAACATCATCCAGTATTAAAAAAAAGGTGCAACCCACCACATCCAAACTCACGGGAAAAAAAAAAAGTGAACCTCATATTAACAAAATCAAGTAATATTAAAAATAAAAAGTAAATCTCATATTAAAAAAGCAAACAATGTTATTTTTGGGCCCCATATTAAACAGGCTCATAAAAAAAAATTGTAAAAAAGAAATTATGGGCCCCATATATATTAAACAACAACTAATATTAAAAAAAAATGTAGGCCTATATTAACATCATCCAGTATTTTAAAAAAAAAAGGTGGAACCCACCACGTCCAAACTCACGGAAAAAAAAAGTGAATCCCATATTAACAAAATCAAGTAATATTAAAAAAAAAGTGAATCCCATATTAAAAAACAAACAATGTTAAAAAAATTATGGACCCCATATTAAATACCGTGCGTATTCGTAGCAAACGCTAATATAATAAAGTTTTAAATACGGAGCACAAACTACAATGTTATATTAATCGTGTTTTGAACATAGTATCGCATATTGACAAAATCAAGCAATATATATAAAAAAAATGAATCCCATATTAAAAAATAACAATGTCAAAAAAAAAAGGTGCAGACTTTGTATTCTTAGCAAACACTAATATAATAAAGTTTTAGATACGGAGCACAAATTACGATGTTATATCAATCGTGTTTTGAACATAGTATATATAAAAAAAATAAAAAAATTGGGCCCCATATTAAACAGGCCCATTATTAAAAAAAAAATTGGAACCCACCACATCCAAACTCACGGGAAAAAAAAAGTGAACCCTATATTAACAAAATCAAGCAATATTGGAAAAAAAAATGAATCCCATATTTAAAAAACAAACAATATTAAAAAAAATGTGGGCCCCATATTAAACACCATGCGTATTTGTAGCAAACACTAATATAATAAAGTTTTAAATACGGAGCACAAACTATAATGTTATATTAATCGTGTTTTGAACATAGTATCCCATATTGACAAAATCAAGTTGTTATGTTCACTAAATATACTTAAAATATTTATATTTTAAAATTAGATAG
Source organism: Lycium barbarum (assembly GCF_019175385.1). Taxonomy (NCBI): domain Eukaryota; kingdom Viridiplantae; phylum Streptophyta; class Magnoliopsida; order Solanales; family Solanaceae; genus Lycium; species Lycium barbarum. Next base: position 137,739,412 of record NC_083341.1, read on the forward strand.
AATTTAATACAAAAGACAACATGACAAGTAAAATGAGCTAAACCGAAAATATTTACTAAAAAAATTTAAAAAAATAGTATTTCTTTGTTTAGATAGAAAATCAATTTCTACAACAAGTCTTCTCTTTTAAAAAATATTAATAAAATTTTAGATATGGAGCACAAACTACAATGTTATATTAATCATATTTTAAACATAACATATACTCTATATTTATATATATATATATATATATATATATATATATATATATATATACTAGTGTCATTTGGCTCGTGCTAAGCCCGAGCCCAAATCGACGTTAAAAATTAATTTTAGATTTATTTAAAAAAAAAAATTTGGCTCTTACTTCTTTGTTTTAGTAATATTAGTTTGACGCTTTCTAAAAGATTCCAAAGTACAAAAAGGTATCTGAAAGTTAAAGGAAAATAATTTTCTTAGTTTATATATTAGACTTTTCAAAACAAAAATCAAACAAGTGAAAGCTTTTCTAATTTCTATTTTACTAAAACTTATTGAGATTATATTTTCCAATGATCGAAATTGAGAATTTAATATGTAAAATTTTCTCTGAATTGAGCAAATATTAGCTCAATCATTTTTTCAAAATGAACTTCCAATACTCAATTAGTGTCAAAAATAGATAATGCTATAATATTGTTGTACGATGAAATCAATAAAGTTAACTTATAAGTAAATATAAATAATTAAAAGCCTTGTTATTAGAAGATACTTTTGTAGATGTTCTTTCAAATTAAATCATACAAAAAATACTGAAAAGCCAAGATGCATGTTAAAAAATACGTAACGTTTTTTCAATTTTTTTTTTAAATTTAATGAACTTTTTTATGGAATGTAGATTGCAATAATTTTGTCATGCTAAACTTAACTATTTTTATCTTAAATTATATAAAATATTGACTATCCCGTATTTTAATATTAAAAAAAAAGTGAAAATATACTTTTTTGCAATTGTTTAATATTATGATTGTCCGGAGATCAAATTGCATTTTCTTTAACTAATTTTTTTTTCTAATATTTTCAGAACATATATGAAAAAAATGTTTTATAGTTCCTCTTTTAATATATTCATTTATTACGTAAATTTTATGTTGAAATTATGCGCACATAAAATTAGATAACCTTACTTTGGAATTCAGTTTTAGATTGAGATGGGAGGACTATAATTTACATTTTTGATACATTTTAAAATATTTTAACAATGATATAAGTTATTTGTGTTTATTCTTTTAAATTAAAATTTAATCCCATCTTAAGTGAAAACTTTGTTAGTTACTAATGTTTGCAAGCATGTACGAAACAAAATTACAGGAGAAAATAAAATAAAATATACTTTACATTTATCAGGCGAATAAAAGTTTAAATAGCAAATGATAAATGGTAAGTAACATCAAGAAAATTATGTGAGGACTACAAAAATGGGTATTATGTCCCATATATAGAGTAGTAATGTTGTCCAAAATAGAATCTAATATCAAAGATGAGTATACCAACATCAAATTCATTCATTGTTTAATGTCATTCGGCTTAAAAAAATTCTTTTTGGGATTAAGAACTCAATTTTTATTTCTAAAATAAATCAGAATGTTCTTAGGAACATAAAATAGCATCAAGGTAAGTTTGATAAGATTTGACAAAAATGATCTTGAAGAACATTTTCTCAAAGTTACTTACTCCAAATATACAATTTTTCATGAATTATTCAACTTTGTGCATACTGTAAGAAGAAAAAAAGATGGCGTACAACATTTGCTGGCATCATCACCTTTTATGCCTTTTTGGGGAGTTTAAATGTCATGAGAGATGTCTAAATTTACAGAAATGTTTGAGGGCAACTAAGGTAATAATTTAGTAAATCAAGGCTGGAAAGAGACTTGATAAGAAGATACTTTTTCTTGTCCCATTGCAATCAAAAAAGGCATCTTGATTAGTGTGTCAATCACTAACTCCATAAATAGTCCAACTTTCACAAAATAATGCACAACAACAAATGCATAGCTAAATTCCAATTCTAGCAAAATGCAAATCCTTTTAGTTAGTAAATTACCCAACCAAATGGTTGATATGTAATCAGGGACGACAAAACCCTTGGATTGTCCCTTATTACATATAGTAATATATATATAAATATATAATCACTATTTAAAGACAACTACATACACATAGATGCATTATAATCTAAATTGTTGGGCCCGTACGCAGCACGGGCATAAGCCGTCTAGTATATAATAAGTGGGAGTTAGAGGACGAACACAGCATTAAAACATTGTACAAAAATCAAAGTAATCTGTACTTTTAAAGGGTCTGTAGTACTTTCTCTCCATTATTCTCATTTATTTAGGTTACACGTGTCTAGTTTATTGTTTGTGCAATAACAGGTGTCTATATTTCCAAGTTTTATACTAGAAATAAATGAAGTACTCCTTCCATTCAAATTAATTAAATATTTCTCATCTAACCCTTAAATTTAATAATAAATGTACTAGAAAATAGTTAATTTTGATTAAAATGTATTTATTGGAGAGATATAGAGGTAAAATAATAAAATACATCTTTTATTTATGATTTCTTAAAGGAAGTGTAAAAGGAAAAGTGACAAGTAATATGGGACAGAGAGAGTATATATTTTATCATAATATTCATATTTATTGGAGTAAGTCTAAGTCTCAATAGCCTTCGAAAATGATTTGAAAATGAGTAATTAATGTGAAGGGTAAATGTAATAATAAGAACAAAAATTTCTTTGTCTTGATATGTTAACGTGGACAAGTAAAAATAAACAGAGAGAGTGACTTTTATCCCCGTTTTTCTTCTTTGTCAATACTTTAAACGTGAAGAGAGGACGAACAATAGCAGTGCAAATTTGGAACAAAAGTTATATAAATTATACACTTTAACCAACTATTTTTTTTATCCCACTTGGACATATGTCATAGTACTGAGTATTTATTCTCTTCTCATGTATACATGTAGGCACTACAATTTTAATTCTCCTACACATAACTTGTCCACTTTTGACTTTTTACGTTCTTTAAGAATTAATAAATGAAGTATATATTTTATCATAATATCCATATTTATAGGTGTATAGTCTCAATAGCCTCAAAAAATGATTTGAAAATGAGTAATTAATGTCCAGGGTAAAATAAGAAGATGAAAAATTTCTTTTTCTTGATATGTTAACGTGAACAAGTAAAAGTGAAGAGAGGGAGTGACTTTTATCCCGTTTTCCTTCTTTGTCAATATTTTACTTATTTTACTATCTTTTGCAGTCTCTGATTATTGTTTCTTTACATTTATAAAATGTATTACTTTATATTTTCATTTCAGAATTAAAATTTGGTGGTTTACGATATAACATATATCTTTCTAATTTTGATTTCTTTGTAACCATTTTTTTAATCTATAATTGTTAATAACAAAAATTATAATATATTTTTTAATTAATTTAATAAAAATATTTTATTAGTTTTGCTTTAAATCCAATCTATACAACAATAGTTCTTATGTTTGGATCTGAATAGTTAGTTAATTGAAATAGATATCAACCTGTCGGTATACATATAAGATATTAAAGAATTCAAAAGAAAAAAATTAGAATCAAAATACTAATTTTCCCTCATATTCTTACTAGTTTTATTTTTCACATCGATGAACAACTTTCATTGTCATGACAATGAGAAAAAAAGTCCGGCTCTTTTCATCTCAAAGACTTAATTCTATCATATGTTTTTAATTTTTAAACTCTATTTTTTAATTATAACTAAATTGGTGGTACATAAAATACATTTTGTATATGTTGCTATATATAATAATAATTAGAATATTTTTAAAAGTTATTTTCAAAATACAAACCTTAGAAACTGACTTATTAAAGTGAATAGATATATTCGGTGCACGGGCATGTATTTCTAGTTATTTATAAACAGAGACCCCATCTCCCCATTTAGAAGGGAAAAAAATGATATTATAATGAGTGTAGTGGTACGATAACAATGGTCCCTATCCGAATATCCCTTGGAATAAGAAGAACATGCATCATTGAGTCGTATTATTTTATGTAGTGCTAACTTGGAGTCTTGGATTTGTATTAAATAATTAAGGTCAAGCAGAATTATGTTTTATTTATAAAGGTATATTGTCCTCATGCATGTTAGGTATTATTTCGATTTTCATTGGTCAAGTATATTCTCTTATTTTTTTTAAGTTATCTTATTTGGTCAGTCCATGAAAAATGATATTCTGATCGATCCTTGAGAATCTTACATTATTATCCAAGATTCTATTGGCCTTTTCCTCTCTACAAGGAGTATTATTTTTTTGGCTATTCATAGTTCATACAGTCCAAACATGAGTTTTATTGGCTTTTTCTTGGTGCATGTATCAATCAACACAATTTGTGGATTTCGACTATAATTTTTTTTTTCCAAATGTTACAAACTCGAGCCCATGTAACCCATGCCAGCTAGGGCTGCTTTTATAATTAATTTAAAAGTATCATTTATTTGTCTTTATCTTTCGAGTATGACTTAGAGAGTGTACATAACTTCTCCATATATTTCATAACAAATAAATCCTTTAATTTCAAAAGTTCACCCCCAAAAAAGAACTTTAGAAGAAGAAATAATTCTACTTGAAATGTAATGGAGGATAGTTTTAAACTATACTCAAGGGGTAAATTTGATTTTTTTTTCTTCAAGTAATTTGAGTACACATGAAATTTATCGTGTTAAAATTTTGACTAGGTCTAAAGTTCCTTGGTCTACGAACTGGAGCTCTAGTATGGTCAAGGACAAATTATACAACATGATTTTCTAAGGGCAAAAAAAAAAAAAAAAAAAAAGGTAGAGCAAAGGGTAACTTTAAAACATTTTCAGTAATATAGGAATACATTTTAGCATTCTTTTTTCTAGTATAAAATCTTATTTTCACTATATATTTTGTTGTTGTTTTTGTTAGTATAAAATCTTATTTTTCTTGATCTAATATTATAAAAAGGTTAGATCACGATGGCCAACATGGGCATACAATGTCGAGTCATAACGACATGTAAATTGTAATGTCTCAAAATTTTAGAAGACCTTATTGTACTAACCGTAACTATAAATGGAACAAATTAAGTAATGACAATACTTAAATTTTGGACAAGCCATGACTATTGGAATTTATGACCGAAGTAAGCAATTAATTAAACCAATTCAATAAACTAATACGTTTTTCTGAAAATTTACAGAACTAGAATAAATGTATTTTGTAGTAACGTATTAGATATTATTTTATTCAAAAAATCTAACGGGCAAAAAAGTTAGTGGTTGACAGTGTTAAAGGATAATACGTACTTGTGAGTAGCAGTTTACCCCTAATATGTAACTGAGAGCAACGACTCTAAGAATTCAGGCGCAAACAACTTTTGTACGAAATCTGACAATGATTGATTTTAAAGTCGTAACCCAAAGTTACGAATTCGGGCTAAAACGTAACTGACTATAATGTTTCTACATTGATCCAGTGAGTTGAGTTTAATATTTTGATTTCTAAAGAATGAGATAGATCACCGTCATCCAGTGAACTTATAACAGTGCAGACTAAAAGTTTTAAAAAAGATAAATACGTCATATTTCATTTTATTTGTATTTGTTTAATTAGATACGAAATTTTAAGAAAATAAAAAAACTTATGAATTTTGTGGTTTTAATAAATATATTATAAATTTCTTATATAACTTTAAACCTATTATGTTATATGTCAAAATAAAAAAATAGTATTAAATATAAAAAGTGAATTTAAAGGAAATACAAAAATTGAATCGGAGTGAATCTTAAAAGACCCACATTATAATGTTCATAAGTACAAATTAGATGTGTTTCATGGCTTAAACATGACATATCAATTGTCATCATAATTTTAAAGTTGTTATAAAATACAAACTATGAAGTAAATACACAGAAGAAATATGTAGAGAGAATATGTAGAGAGATATCAGATTATATTACTTCTGCCCTTTCAACATTGCATCTGTGCATCCTATTTATAGAAGCAACAGGACATGAGATATTTTGAGATATTTTGGAATATTTTGAGATATTTCTAACTTAATGGATATCCACTAATTTGGGATATTTATAACACTCCCCCTTGGATGTCCATTAATAGATGATGTACCTCGTTAAAACCTTATTAAAAAAAACCCTGTGGGAAAAAGTCCTAATGAAGGAAAAAGAGTGCACATATCTAGAAATACGCTTTGAGAGCTGCCTCATTAAAAACCTTACCAAGAAAACCCAATGGGACAAAACTTGGTTAAGGAAAAAAGAGTACAACGCGTATTTCACTCCCCCTGACGAAAATCAAGATTCAGATGTCGGAGTCTTCGCATTCCAATCTTGAATATCATCTTCTCAAGAGTTGAAGTTGGCAAAGATTTAGTGAACAAATCTGCAGGATTGTCACTTGAACAGATTTGTTGCACATCAATATCACCATTCTTCTGCAGATCATGTGTGAAAAATAACTTTGGTGAAATGTGCTTTGTTCTATCTCCTTTTATGAAACCTCCTTTTAATTGAGCTATGCATGCAGCATTATCTTCATATAATATATTTTTGTATCACACTTCAAGCCACATCTTTCTCTGATGAAATGTATCACTGATCTCAACCACACACATTCTCTACTTGCTTCATGAATAGCGATTATCTCAGCATGATTTGAAGAAGTAGCAACAATGGACTGCTTGGTCGAACGCCATGATATAGCAGTACCTCCGCATGTAAACAGATAGCCCGTTTGAGATCGAGCTTTATGTGGATCAGATAAATAACCTGCATCTGCATAACCAACAAGATCTGTACTACCTTTGTTAGTATAAAACAGACCCATATCGCTAGTTCCCTTCAGATATCGCAATATATGCTTAATCCCGTTCCAATGCCTCCGTGTAGGAGAAGAGTTATATCTTGCTAGCAAATTAACAGAAAATACTATGTCAGGTCTTGTAGCATTAGCAAGATACATAAGTGCACCTATTGCACTAAGATATGGTACTTCAGGACCAAGTAGCTCTTCGTTTTCTTCCTGAGGTCGGAACGGATCTTTGCTCACTTCAAGTGAGCGAACAACCATAGGAGTACTTAAAGGATGCGCATTGTCCATGTAAAACCGATTTAAAACTTTCTCAGTATAGGCAGATTGATGTATAAAGATCCTTTTTTCGAAATGTTCAATTTGCAGACCAAGACAGAGTTTTGTCTTTCCGAGATCTTTCATCTCAAATTCTTTCTTCAAATATTCAATCGCCTTTTGGAGCTCTTCTGGAGTTCCAACGAGGTTTATGTCATCAACATAAACAGCAAGTATAATGAACCTTGATTTTGTTTTCTTAATAAAAACACATGGACAAATGGCATCATTTATATATCCTTCATTTATCAAGTACTCACTTAGGCGATTATACCACATACGCCCTGATTGTTTTAAACCATATAATGATCTGTGTAATCTGATTGAATACATTTCCCGAGACTTTAAACCAAATGCTTCAGGCATTTTATATCCTTCAGGAATTTTCATATAAATTTCATCAAGTAAGCCACATAGGCCGTGACAGCATCCATCAGTATAAATAATGTGACATCTTCTGTTGTTTGGACTGCTGGCCCAATAAACATTACGTTTACCAAGATGCATCATTTTACTTGGTAATTATTCTACGTCAACATGCTTTAAAAGACGTAGAAATCAAATCCTCACGACCTTATACAATATTGCGCGCTATATTGTATATTGTCGACAAGATATCATGTTGTATCGGTTCGCAATTCGACATAACTTACTGAGATTCATTATTTTCAGGTACCTGAACCTCCCATAAGGTTTATGAAGTGTTATGTCGTAGCTCTTCAAGAGCACATTGCCTCCTTATTATGATCATTCGCTCCTCCCTTTTTCAAGGATTATTATATTTGGAACCGATTGGTCTACCATGCTCCATGCACGCTATAGACTTTGTCCTTCGGGGACATTAAGAGCATTTTGCAGATGAAATATGAAATAGTTGGGTCAGCAAATGCTTCCAGCATTTGATTTGAATTATCTGAGGATCATACTGATGATAATTCACAACATATTTCTTAGCTGCTTATTATCTCCCCCTAATTTTAGTGACATATGTCCCCATTTTCTTTGGGAAAATCCATCTGTGTGCATCATGATATATCCATTAATCATGTACCGCACATCAAATGCTAAAAGATGGAAATATCTAGTTCCTGACCCTGAACCAAATATGAGGGGAGAATTTATCAAAATTTAATGATCTGAAGCATACAAGTGCTGTTGTATGCAATATATCATATCTCAGACCAACATCTGAAACTCTGTTCTCATAAGCAATTGTTTAGCTGTATTATGGAGGCATCCAATGCCAAACCAACTTAGATATAAACCAGCATTATCAAGATGATTGTCTTGATTACATATTCTGAAAATTGTGCTTCCAACTCAATTATTTTGAGCAAGCAACTTTGTAAATGTCAAACTGCCAGTTGACAATAAACATACATGTGAATGTCTTAAATAGATGCATCTATTTAAGACATCACATTGCAGGTGAAGGGGCCCACATTCACCTTTTATATTTTTCAGAATTTTGGGGATTCAGTCCCAACATTAGCTGGTGTAATCAACTTGTCATGAGAACAAGCAACACAAACAAATTCTTGAAGAATTTTCTAGTTCTTCAATATGTTTTTAATACTCAATTAGCACATCAGATTTAAATCAGGACGATCAAAATGGTCTTGTCAACTGATAAAATTATCTGTACCCGTAAACTTCAAGTTTACTATGACGAGTGCTATTTCTTTTAATAAACTTCTGGTTTACTATTGCATGAAATTTTATGTCAAAACTTCTGGTTTATTGTGACATGCGATCTCATCATGCTCGGGTAACGCTTTACACACGTGACCCTACCCGTAATAAGTTGGAGATATTCAATCTTCCAATCATCTGTAGTCTCAATATGATGACCATTTTTCTCGCTAGTAAACTTCAGGTTTACTATAATTTATTTTCCGATCGAAATAATTATGATCTCTGATAAATGGTGCTATCACATATAGCCTCTTCGAGAGACTTCAATTTATCTATCATAATCAGATATTATTTGGACACTGCTAGTGTCATGATACTTGTAAATAAATAATTAGCTCTTCTGGAGCCTTTGATCATTAATTTCTATTACCAAATATTTCTTAAATACTTTTGGTACCATGAAAGCAAATTTCGACACTACTGGTGTCACGAAATAAACATTGAATTCTAAACTTCAATATTTCAAACATCTCCTTCAGGGAGATTCATCATTAACATCTGAGCATTTTGTATCAAAGAGGCAACCACATAGTTATTAATTCCTTCAGGGGAAAATACATTAATTGTTATTTCCTTCGAGGAAATCAATAACAACTAACCATAATGTATTAATGTGGTTATAGCAGAACCATTCCACTCTGCTCCCTTTTCCTTAGAATGATACTTTAATATGTTTCGACGTACGACAGGTACGTATAGCAATGTCTGAATTTCATACCACAAAAATATAACATCTACATTCCTTGTATTTTATCCCTCCAGGAGATAAGTTGTGGTATTTGTTCATTCACTTCGGGGAATGAAACCTGATTATTTAAATGTGCTTGAAATACGACGCTCATCAATAGCTCGTTATTTTGCTCAAACACAAGAAGACATTGCTTCAGAATATTTCTCAAATATTTTGGTAATTATTTCTGCTTCAGGAGTAAAGTTTCAGAATTTTACTGCTTCGGGAGTAAAGTTTCAAGTTTTACCACTTCGGGAGTAAAGTTTAAAGGTTGACTAATTCAGGAGTAAATTTCTGAATTCTACTACTTCGGGAGTAGCTTTCAAAGTTGTACTATTTCAGGAGTAGAATTAAAAGCCTTACTACTTCAGGAGTAAAATACATAGGCTTACTACTTCTTGAGTAGAATTCAAAGTTTGCTACTCGTGGAGCAAAATTATGAGTTTAGTACTTCGAGAGAAAAGCATATAATATTCAGAATATTTCTTCTCAATTATTCTAGCTCTTCTGGAGATGAATCATGATATTTTCACAATCAAATGCACGTTTATATTTATAGGTGTTACGACATACTATCACATTCATTTCAGAGAATGGATCTGTACTTGCAACATTTATCAAAAGTTTTAATTCTTCAGGAATAAAACATAATTATCTGAACGTGCCTTAAGCATATCAAATCGTGATAGCTTACAGTCTCTTTTAAGATATTGCTACTTCAGGAGCAAATCGAGGCATACATATAATGTGGAGAATTTTTCTCTAACACATCTTCAACCATAAACACAATAAGCCCGTAAAATATTACCACTTCTGGTGTTCACGGATATAAACTCATTTAATCAATTCATATTTGCGAACTAACCTTGCAGTAGAATATTGGCATAAGGCCTTCAGCAACTTCGAGGCTTTCAAAGTATTTGCTCAGTTGGTTAGAGCATCGTGCTGATAACGTGTTATAAAATACAAACTATGAAGTAAATACACAGAAGAAATATGTAGAGAGAATATGTAGAGAGATATCAGATTATATTACTTCTGCCCTTTCAACATTGCATCTGTGCATCCTATTTATAGAAGCAACAGGACATGAGATATTTTGAGATATTTTGGGATATTTTGAGATATTTCTAACTTAATGGATATCCACTAATTTGGGATATTTATAACAAAAGTGAATAACAATTCAACGATAAAAATATGTACAGTTAATGTACATGCAGTTTTCTGTGACGTATATAAGTGAGATATCATATGTATAAAATTAAAACCAATAAAAAATTCTTATGCAAAAACTTGAGTTTTTTGTCTACATCTATCATTGATTGGACAAATTTTCTTAAATATCTATAACTAAGACGAAATTCACTGTAAATTTTTTCTAAAGTGTATAAACTTTTCAAATAAAGGAACACTCTCACCATATACATAATATGTTCTAACATAGACAGAGTTCTGATTTAAAATTTCGGCGTTATGAACTCATCGTCAAATGATTAAACTCACTCACAGGATCATTGTAGAAACGTTATTGTTAGTTACATTTTAGCTTGAAGTCTTTACTCTGAGTTACGACTTTAAAATCAATCAATGCCAGAATTTGTACAAAAGTTGTTCGTGTCTGGATTCTTAGAGTCATTACTCTTAGTTACGTATTAAGGATAAAACGTTACTCACAAGTACATATTGTCCTTTAACAATGTCAACCACTAATTTTTTTTGCCCGTTAGATTTTTTAATAAAATAATGCCTAATACGTTAATGTGGAATACGTTTATTCTCTGTAAAAAAAAATTAAAATATATTATTTTGATAAATTAATTTAAATAATGACTTATTTTGGTAAAAAATTCCTGACTATTGTGTCATTTATTACCTAGACAAGATAGGGTTGGAAGGTGAGAAAGGTGGTGGCTACTAATTAAAAATATGGCCTTTCGATGAATGCAAAAGCCAATTGTCCTTTGCTATTCCCTTAGAAACATATACAAAATAATTGTCCTTTTATAGTATGTTTTGAGTATGCTATTGTTAATTTTAGGACCTTTCTCGTACTTATGAATGAGAATAGTGCGACTTATATGGCTTATAATGTTTTGTTTAATTGGTATTGTTCTAAAATATGTTATCCTTTTTCCGTTTTGTACTTATTTTCTCTTTTACTTTTTGATATGATTATCTATTATCACAAGTCTTCTAACCTTAACTTCATACGCGCTAGCTGAAGTGTGAGAAAGGCAAAAGATAAACGAATATTCGCCGAATATTTAGAAATATTTTGAACTAATGTCTAATATATAAATTCCTATTACATATTTTAGTTAAAATATGTAATCGTCAAAGCCACTCAATAAATACAGCTAATTTTAAAATTCATTTCCGTTCAACTAATTTTAAGGGGATCTACATAGAGGCAGTGCCTAGCATGTACTTAAAATTGCTACGGGTATTACATAGAATAACTTTTATGAGATATTTATCTCTTTTAATGAAATACAACAAATGGCTAATATTTTTGTAACAATCTGTTATGTACAATTCATCCATTAGCTACAACATGCGCCCCAAAAAGCGTAAGTGGGGGGTGGATGCTTTAGGGTTTTTCTCCGAAATGACCATCCTAAATGACTAAATGTCATCGGAAACTAATTATATTGCTAGTATTCTGAATTTCTTGACTCAAAAAATAAAATTATCACTATGAATTACTAATTTTTTATCTCCATAATTTGTGAACTTTTAGCTGGCAGATGTTAAGTAATTCATTTAGATACCAAATTATAATTATAAACTACTAATAGAAAACAAAGAAACAAAAAAACGTGGCATTAGGAACCAATTTGGGGAAAAAGTCGGTAGATAATTAATATTATTATTATTATTATTATTATTATTATTATTAATAATAATAATAATAATAATAATAAAAGACTAGAGAGCTAGATATAGCCTACCCTAGAGGCATTTTTTTGCGCGGATTGTCCTCTTTTGTGGTGGTCTTTAAATTTTGTTCCCTCAAATTAGTAGTATTTAAGTTTTGTCCTTTGTTTGAAAAGGTGACCGAAAATATTGAGGTTCTGGTATAAAAATAAAAATAATTTTTCCAGGCAAGACTTTGAGAAAAGTATGTCTTATGCGGCATAACTAAAGTTATGCCGGATCCGGCATATGTTGCCTTAAGACATAATTAAAAGTTTGTCTTATAAGGCAACGTATGCTGAATCCGACATAACTGTAGTTATGCCTTAAGACAACTTATGTTGTCTCTGGCAGGCATAACTAAGCCTTAAGGCATAAAAGTCTGCCTTAAGGCATAAAATTTATGCCGGATCCAGCATAACTCTAGTTTTGCCTTAAGGTGCTTATGTTGGATCCGGCATAACTTTTCCCAAGCTTTGTCCTGCAATTTTTTTATTTATTTTTATGCCGGAGCCGGGATTCGAACCCAGAACTTTAGAGTTTCTACGCGAAGGACAAAAATTAAAGACCAGCAATTTGAGGGGCAAAAATTAAAGACCACCCCGAATGAGGGGCATTCCTGCGAATTGACCCCGTAGAGATATTAGAGACCTAGAAATTGTCCTCGTCTATGGTAGAGAAGAAGAATAGTAGATAGTGTTTTTTTTTCCTTTTGTTTTTTGCTGTGGAGAAGGTCCAAAAATGCCTTAAAGAAATAAGTGTTGTAAACATTTGTTGGTGGATGTCCACAAGGACTTGGCCAACAAGGAACTTGGGGACCAAGTAACGTGGCCACTAAGTTTCCTTAAATGGCTTGGCCATCAAGCATATATTTCTCTTATAAATAGTGGTCATTTGAAGAATTTATATATATACAATCCGTTCCTCTCTATATACTTGTTTCTGGTGTATATTTACTTTATATTCTTTATTTTATAACACATTATCAGCACGAGATTCTGCCTTAAACACTTATTTTGAAAATATTTGAAGAAAGGAAAATCAAAGTTTCCTTTATGCAGGATGTATTAATTGGACAGATGAGTAGACGCTACTGTTTCCTCTCAATATTAACATAAGTACTGAAGTATCATGCTTTTATCTGACTATTTCTCCCTGTTTTTGGATCCATGTATGAATAAGGTGGAAAGGAGAAACACTCCAGGAGAGCATTAAAAGGCGTGAGCACTTCCTTGCCTTATGATTGGGATGAGAAATTGCTCACCTCTACATTAAAAACCAGCCTCAACGACAACGAATATCAAATATTTAGGAGACAGGTATCGATTTTGGTTATTGAATATGAGGAACTTAATTGATTCACTTAGTGGGTCATGCCTACAATTGTTCCCGAAGAATAATACTTATAAGACGGATTAATTATGATATGCTTAAGGTACATTCAGATAATTATGCTTTATTCCAGAAAAATGAAAACTTTTGATAAATATTGCAAATACAAATTCATTCTCTGAAGTGAATGTGATAATATGCAGTAAAACCTATAAATATGAATGTGCATCCAGAAGAGGTAGAATAATTGAGAAGAAATATTTTGAATATTATATGTTTTACTCCTGAAATACCAAACTCATAAATATGCTCCTAGAGTAGCAAACTTTGAACTCTACTCCCGAAGTAGTAGAACTTTGAGCTCTACTCACAAAATAGTAAGACTCTGTATCCTGCTGTAAAAGTAGTAAGACTATAAATTTTACTCCTGAAGTAGTAAGGCTTTGAATTCTACTCCCGAAGTAGTACAACTCTGAAATCTACCCCCGAAGTAGTAGAATTCTTAAATTTACTCCTGAATTAGTAAATATTTTTAAATTCACTCCTGAAGTAGTAAGACGTTAAAATTTACTCTCGAAGCAGTAAACCTTTAAACTTTACTCCCGAAGTGGTAAAACTTGAAACTTTACTCTTGAAGTAGTAAAACTCTGAAACTTTACTCCTCAAGTAGTAAAACTTGAAACTTTACTCTTGAAGTAGTAAAACTCTTAAACTTCAATGGCTAGTCTCCTTGAAGGATATATTTGAAATATTGAAGTTTATATTTTAACGTTTATTTTTGTAATTTATAGTTGAATATTGTCTTTTAATTTCCATTTGATTATTGTTTTCTTTCATGACACCAGTAGTGTCTAACCAAATTTTCTTTTGTGATACCAGAAGTATTTAAAAAATATTTGGTAGTACAAACTAATAATCAAGGGCACCAGAAGAGCTAATTGTTTATCTACAAGTATCACGACACCAGCTGTGTTCAAATAATATCTGATTATAGTCGATAAATTGAAGTCTCTCAAAGAGGTTATATGTGATAGCACCATTTAACCGTGATCGTAATTGTTACGTTGTGGTAGACCTGAAGTTTACTAGCAATAAAAATGGTTATCATATTGAGACTACAAATGATTAGAAGATTGAATATCTTCAAGTTACCATGGGTAAGAAATATGTATATGAAACGTTAGCCGAGTTTGATAAGATCACATATCGCAATAAACAAGAAGTTTATTGATATAAAATCTCATACAATAGTAAATCAGAAGTTTACTAAATAAATAACATACGCCATAGTAAACTTGAAGTTTATGAGTACAGTTTTTTTTTTTTCCAGTTGACATGACCATTTTGGCCGTCCTAATTTAAATATGATGTGCTAATTGAGTATTCAGAATATATTGAAGAACTAGAAGATTCTTCAAGATTTCTTTTGTATTGCTTGTTCTCGTGATAAGTTGATTACACCAGCTAATGTTGGGACTGAACCCCTATATTCTGATAAATATAAAAAGTGAATGTGGGCCCCTTCACCTGCGACTGATGTCTTAAATAGATGCATTTATGAGATGGTCACATGTATGTTTATCGTCAACTGACAGTTTGACATTTACGAAGTTGCTTGCTCAAAATAATTGAGTTGGAAGCACAATTTTCAGAATATGTAATCAAGACGATTCATCTTGATAATGTTGGTTTATATCTAAGTTGGTTTGGCATTGTATGCCTCCATAATATAGCTAAACCCTTACTTATGAGAACAGAGCTTCAGATGTTGGTCTGAGATGTGATATATTGCATACAACGACGCTTGTATGCTTGATATTAATAAATTATGATAAATTCTCCCATAATTAGTTCAGAGTCAAAAACTAGATATTTCCATCATATAACTTTTGTTGTGCATTATATGGTTAATGAATCTACCACGATGCACACAGATGGATTCTCCAAATAAGGTGGGGATATATGTTAGCTTTTCTAACATAAGGGGGAGAAATATAAGCAGCTAAGAAATATATTGTGAATTATCATCAGTATGATCCTCATTCAAAAGATAATTCAAGTCAAATGCTGGAAGCATTTGCTGACCCAAAATTAATCTCATATTTTCGCTGCAAAATGCTCCTATTGAATGTCCCTGAAAGACAAGTCTACAGATGCATGAAGCATGGTAGATGAATCGGTTCCAAATGTAATAATCCTTGGAAAAGGAGAGGAGCAAATGATCAAAATGATCGTAATAAGGAGGCAATGTGCTCTTGAAGAGCCTACGACATAACACTTCATGAAACCTTATGGGAGGTTCAGGTACCTGAAAATAATGAAGTGATGAGATCTCAGTAAGTTATGTCAAATTGCGAACCGATACAAATGATATATCGTCGACGATATCTTTGATACTATATAGCGCACAATATAGTATAAGGTTGTGAGGATCAGAATTCTATGTCTCTTAAAGCATGTTGACGTAGACATAATTACCAAGTGAAATGAAGCATCTTGGTAAGCGATTGGACCTGTAGTCCAGATATTAAAAGATGTCACAATTTATACTAATGGAAGTTGTCACAACCTTTATGGCTTACTTGAATAAATTTATATGAAAATTTCTGAAGGATTCAAAATGCCTGAAGCATATATAAATTCTTGGGAAACTTGTTTATAATCCTTAGATGGATTAAATGAATCAAGGCTGATGTACTGAAATCGCCTTAAAGAATATTCATTGATGAAGGGTACACATATGATCATGTTTAACCTTGTCTCTATATGATAATCAGAACCTTTCATATCATTATACAAGTTGATGACTTGAATATTGTTAGAGCTCTTGAAGAGTTTCCAAAAGCATTAGATTATATCTGCTGAAAGAGGTTGAAATGAGAAAATTGAATTGGTCCTGAAGTACCATATATTTGTGCAGTTGATGAATTTATATATCTTGCTATAACTACAAGCATGATATAGTTTTACTCCTACATGGAGATGTTGAAATAGATCAATTGCATATTGCAAATGAAATCCCTTACATGGATGTGTTTATCCTAACAAATCTTGTCAAGTGTTTTGGATATACAGGGCATTCATCTGATCGACATAAGAATTCGATTCAGATATGTTATCTATTTCCATGAAGGATTATTGTCATACCATGTTGTTTTATATGACAGTCAGGCCATAGAAAGACAACAACAGATTATGAAACAAGTCAAGAATATACTTGGCGTGATTGCAACAATATTATATGGTGATGATGCAACTCTATCTAAGGAATGGAGATGCAGATGATTAACCAGTTCGTCAAATGACCATTTGACAGATCTGATCAAGGCTCTACCAATCTCAAGATATAATAAGTTGGTATACAAGATTGGAGTACATCACCTTCAAGAATTATGTGATTCTTTAATTAGGGGGAGTAAATACGCGTTGTACTCTTTTTTCCTTAACCAAAGTTTTGTCCCGTTTGGGTTTTCCTGGTAAGGTTTTTAATGAGGTAGCTCTCAAAACGTATTACTAGACATGTGTACTCTTTTTCCTTCATTAGGACTTTTCCCACAGGGTTTTTCCTTATAAGGTTTTAACGAGGCACATCATCTATTAAATGGACATCCAAGGGGGAGTGTTGTAAACATTCGTTGGTGGATGTCACAAGGACTTGGCCAACAAGTAACTTGGGGACCAAGTAACGTGGCCACCAAGTTTCCTTAAATGGCTTGGCCATCAAGCATATATTTCTCTTATAAATAGTGGCCCTTTGAAGAATTTATATATACAATCAGTTCCTCTCTATATACTTGTTTCTGGTGTATTACTTTATAGTCTTTATTTTATAATAATAAGATAAATTTTCATGTTATTTGAATTTGGTCCCAAAGATTATTCTTGTTTGCGTGTTCTTTTTTTCTTCTTCTTCCTTTTGTTCATCTTTCATTTTAAAAAATAAAAATCAAATAAATCTTTAATCATAAAATAATAAAAGGGTTTAATGGAAATAAAGTTTGACACTAACGATAAGAGCATATTTGAGACCAAATACAAATGAAGAAAAAATTTATTCTACTTTCCATAGTTAAGGGGCAAATTTGAGCCAGTTTACTAAAGATATTTAGGGCATACCTGGGAGTACCAATTCAAACGGAGGATAAATTTATTAGGAATTTTTTTAATAATGTACAATCTAGCATACAAAATTACATTTGCGTAGCCATATTTTTAAGTTACACCCCGTATAGCTACTTTTTCGCAATATACAACATTATACAACAATATATAACTTTATACATCTGGAGTAGACAATGTATCAACCAGTATAAAAGTGTATAATAATGAATAAGAGGTGTTTATATCCAAGAAACTTCAATTGTGTACAACAATATACAAAATGTTTTCAATTGTATCGAGGGTACAAATATACAGCAGGCTTTTGAAGTGAGAGGTACAAATGAGCCATTTCGGGTAATTATTTTTCCTAAATAGTCATAGAGGGTATGAGTATTTTTTACCCTTTTTCTTTTCTTTTCAATTTTTTTTTGTCTACGACATGTGAAAAGGAAGGAGGAGAGAGAAAGAAAGGTTAGTGAGAATCGAATTTGCAAATGGTGAAAGATTACAACCGATATAACTAAATTATGTGTTGTTGTTCGAAGAAAATTATAAAATCTTCTGAAATTTAAATCCTTCAGCTAATCATCGTCGATTTTGTCCTTCTTTTATGTGTGTGTGGGTGTTTGGGGTCGGGGCGGGTGTGGTAGTTCAATTACGGTTTAATTTGAGGATTGGTCTAAATAATATCGTCGCATTATAAAAAAAGTACAGTAAAGTGCAAACCTGATCAGTTTCTTTGATTTGGATTAGTGCAATGTAGGGATGACAAATGGGTGGGTTTGGTTGAATTTGGTTTGGTTGAAAATGGTTTGAACAAAAATGGGTTGGGTTTCAAACCGTCCATATTTTATGTGGGTAAATATGGGTTGGGTGATAAATGGCTAGGTTGGTTATGAGTTAACCCATATTAAACAAGTGTAATATTATTTCAAGTGTATGTTTATAATTTTTTTCTTTTGTCAAGTTAAATTAAATGTTTCATATAAATTTCAGGGATGAGGTGTGGGGGTGGGGGTAAGATTTTTTTTTCATTTTTTATAATGTTTTTATAAAAATAAAATATATATAATTGATTTTTTTTTTGTTGTGGGGTGTGTGGGGGGGGGGGGGGGGGGGACCAGAAATTCTTTTCCATTATTTATAAATTTTTTATAGAAGTAATATATATGAAAATTGAAATTTGGGGGGAGGGGGTGAGGCGGGGGTAAGATTTTTTTTTTCCATTTTTTATAAAACTTTTATAAAAGTAAAATATTTGAAATTGATTTTTTTTTGGGGGGGGGGGGTCGGAGAGGGGTGGGGTGGGGGTAAGAAATTTTTTTCATTTTTTATAAAAGTAAAATATTTGAAATTGAAATTTGTAGGGTGTGGGGGGGGGGGGGGTCGTGGAGGGGTCGGGTGGGGTAAGAATTTTTTTTTCCATTTTTTATAAAATTTTATAAAGGTAAAATATATGAAATTGAATTTTGGAGGTGGGGGTAGGGATCGGAGTGGGAGGTAAGAAAAAAAATTCTCCTTTTTTATAAGCTTTTTATAAAAGAAAAATAAAGTATATGAAATTTTTAAAAAAAGTGTGCGGGGGTGGGGGACATGGCGGGTGGGTGGTGGGGTGAGGGTTGGGATGGGAGGTAAGAAAGAAATTTCTCATTTTCAAAATGAGTTATTGTTAGGTCTAGTGTGTTCTTATATGGATACCCATATTTTACTCATATTTGTTCATATTTTTATGGGTTAAAGAGAGACTTGAAGCCAATATTTATCCACTTGAAATATGAGTGACCCAACTCACTAATATGTGGGTAAAATGGGCTAATTTTCTAAATATGGACTCAAATTGCCACCTCTAGTGCAATGTTATGATCTGAATCGATGCTAAAAATATGCCTTTGTATACTTAACATTTAAACAGAAGCCATATCCATATCACTAGATTTATACGCACACTTGTGCGTTAAAAAGAAGAGAAATTTACTTGGTGTAGCTATCTCTAAGACTTTTATATGGATAGTAACTACCCTTTCTAATATTTAAGTTTAGTAGCTATATTATTCAAATTTTACAATTCATTGCTACCCCACTTTTTACTAATTAACTGTGCTGCCCCCATATCATTACATACACGCTACATGTTTATCTCTCTTCCTAAATATACTCTCTCTTCCTAAATACACGGCAATTAACTCCCCAATTCTCTCAATTTCTTCCATTATTCAAATCAGTTTCTATCACATCTTCAATTCTCATATCCGTTTTTCACTCTCCCATATCTCCTTATTATTCAAATCAATTTCTATCACATCTTCAATTCTCATATCCTTTTTTCAATTCTCATATCAGTTTCTTGTTATGAAGATTTGAGCAACTAACAATTTTTTTTAAGTGGATACATGACTCATATTGAGAGTGTTGATGAAATTAGTGAAGGGAAAGAGAAAAAATATGAAGGTCATGGAGAAACAATGTTGTTAATGGATTTCTGTTTTGGATGACTAAGGAAATAGAGATGTCGAATAAGAGAAAATGGAGAGCTGAAACATGTTTTATTACAGTGTTAATAGTTCCTTAGGTGGTGTAGCATCATCTAGGAGCAAGAGAATATGTTGTTGGTATAGAAACACCATTGATGAGAGTTGTAGAGTTTTATGTCCACCAAGTGTTTGATAAAATGTTTCAGTATATTTCAGTGTATTTCTGTGTATTAACAAACAATATATTTAATTTTCAGTATATTTCAGTGTATTATTTCGCTATATTTTAATGTATTTGTCTTTTTTTTTTTTTGGCGTAAATATAGTGAATGTTCCAAATATATAGCCTATTTTTGCTCCACTTTGTTTTCACGATTTTGTATCTCGTTGTATTTCAATGTATTTCTGCATTTTGTATTTCTAATTTATGAAACAATTCTGATATATTTCATTATAGTCCATTGTATATACGCATACTACAACTTTATATTTCTTAAACAATCAACCATATTTTATTGTATTCAGTGTATATTTTTCTGTATTTGGAAGTTTTTAGATCTTTAGTGGTTTTTGAAATCAAAAAGTTTTAATTGTGATAAAAGTTGAGAGAGATTCGTGAGCTGTTATGGAAGAGCAGCCGTTATGCGTGATTTTTGGAAAATATTAAATTGAATCCTAGATTTTTTTTTTAAAAAAATTGTTCCATAAATTGGGCCTGATTTTACTCTCTAGTGATTTGCGTTTCTTGTATTTCACTGTATTTCATTATATTCCATTGTATATATGCATACTACAACTTTTGAATGGAGTGATTTTGTTGAGTTTTTTTGAATTCAAAAACTTTTGAATGGAGTGATTTTGATTGACAGACGTGAGCTGTTATGGAACCTGACAAGGTTTGCGTGAATCATGTTAGCATTAATACAAATTACCATTTAATTTGGAAAAGATTTTTATTGCCTTAAATAGAGCCGTTCTTTACTCAACAACGTTGCTGTATTTCTCTATATTTCGAAAACGCGAAATTTGCTGGAAATACAGCCAAAAGCAGTTATGAATTGTAATTTTTCAACTTGTAGCTATAAATTGTTAGAAGCTATTAAAAGGTAGCTATTTGTGTAAGTTTCACTAAAAAGAAACTAATGCAACATATTCATGTGATTTACACAAATAAGATTTTTCCGTACCACTGTTTAAAATTTAACCTTGTTAAAAAGTATATCGCAAACACATCATTTCACTAGAAGATGGAGCAAAATTCTGACAGATCGCCAGAAATTTTTATTTGGAAGTAATGCCACATGTCAAGTGACATGATGCATCCGGTTAAATACAATGATAAAATAATGTCATGTGTTGGAGTGAATTTGAAATAAAATTTACTTACATTCTCATTTTACTCTTAACAATAATCAATCAGAATGATATAACATGTTTAAGATTACAAGTTTCAAAAGTTTTATAAGCACAAAAATGTTATGGTATGTTTGAATTACAAGTTCCCAAATCTTATAACCAGACAAATGTTATAACTTAACATATTTAAGACCACAAGTTTTAAAAGTGTTATAGTCAATCACAAATTTATAGCATATATATATATATATATATATATATATATATATATATATATATATATATATATATATATATATATATATATATATATATATATGAGAAGGAAAGGACAGATGCAACCAGTGTTTTGAAAGGTGGGGGCGTAAGTGTCACAACCCAATTCGCGAGTCGTGGTGGCACCTACGCTATCCCTCCAAGTAGGCGAACCACATTACTAATAACAAGTTCAATAAGCGAAAAATTAAATAAGAATAAGTTATCACGTCTTAAATACTTATCATAACTAGAAATGTCGCGACAACCCCAAAATCTGGTCAAAGGGTACAAGAGCGCTAACATAGTACGGAATATAAGTCTGAAAATACCCGAGGATACATATTGTCTCTCGAATACAAAAACAGAAATAAATAGAGGAGGTCCTTCAGGGGCCACGGATGACCAAGTAGCTCACCCTGAATGACTGAAAGATGTCACCCTCGCGTATCAGCCACGTGCTGTAGAACTGGAACCTGGATCGTACTCTGCACTCAACAAAAGTGCAGCAAGAGTAGTATCAGTACAACACTTGTACCGGTAAGCATCATAGGCCGACAATGATTAGATAACGCATGAAGAAGTTAAAACTAACAAGTAGCACATAGAGCAAACAGGTATGGTCACGTATCATATACAAGTAAAGTGTAAAAGAATCATGAAATCAACCAAGACAGATCTAATTCACCAAATGATCAGTCAATATATGAGTGGATGAATGCAATGCAATGCAATAGTCACCTCTCTCACTCCACTCTCGTACACACATGCAAAGGGCAGTGCCTTAAAGCCATGACCCATGGGAGACCCGCGAAGTCCATGTACCACTCGTGCTCTCCGGCAGAAACCTCGAAGGCTATCAATCACTCTCAATCTCCGGCAAAGACCTCGGAGTCTCTCTGTCACTCTCAATCTCCGGCAAAGACCTCGGAGTCTCTCAATCACTCACCTCACCATCATCACAATAATAATATGGAAAGCATGTCATGCATGATATCAGTCTCAATAATATCACTAATATAAAATCAACAAGTACAAATCATACTACTGTCCACTGTTCAATTATCAATATTACCATTTCTTTTTCTGTGATAATTGAGCTAGTATGTGACGGAGATACAAACAGGTGATAATCACAGAAAATAACACATTTGACGACAAGCCAATAGCTGACAGAACCAACCTAATTAGAATTCATCTGCACTTCATGCCCGAAGGCCTAACATGCTATCCGTCAATTTCTACAACTACATACGATTTTCTAATCAGAGTCTAACTAAAGTAGACCGTAACCTACCTCAATGCCGAGCGGGTGCCACGAACGATCAAACCAATGACTGCCCTTTGCGTAGAGCCTCTGAGTGATCGAAATCTATCAAATACGCGATTTACATTAGAATACGAATCTAAGGACACCCATATTGCTATACTTATATTCGAAACCCAAAAACGCACCCCGAAAAGTGACCTCGAGCCCAAAACGGCAAAACTGAAATTTTCTTTAAAAATCATTTTACCCATAACCTAAGAGTCCTATATTCAGAAAATTAGTCAATTCCATCCACGAATGGACACTCTCAAATCATAAATTCTCATTTCTTAAGGCTAGGGCTCAAAGCTTTCAATTACCCCAAAATCTTAACTTAGGATTAAAATCTAGCTACCCACATCTCAAATATCATGAATTTGGAGGTGTACATATAATCCAATATACCTAAAGTTTAACCACGTATCTTTAGTTGCTCCATAAAAGTACAACCATCTAGCAATTTAATGTCGTATTCTTACACAAGAAAACTCCTAACCAACAGGAAACAATATACTTTATTCACGAGATACTACATATGCCTTATTCGAAATGCTTGATATTGTCTCTGTCTTGTGGTTCAACAAATTTTCGTTCCTCAAACATAAAGTATAACAGAGGTTTTATTTTCATTAACTAAGAAAAGAAAACATGTAACACCCAAAAATACATAAGAACGATTAACCATTTACCATAACCCCCTTTCTATCCTTTTTGCCTCATGATTATCTCATGATTACTTCAATCATTAGGTTCCCTAATTATTATCCTCATCATTGAATCATTATACCCTAATCATATCTAACTTCACAACTCAAATCCTAATAACCAATAAACAGTGCTATGGATTAAGAAAGAAAATATTACCTGAAGCTATAATTTGATGGAAAACGCACGACCTATTCTTCTCATGATGAGCAGCCTCTTTTTTTTTTCGTGCAAATGATTAATCCCAAAAGCCAATAATTCTTTCACCCTAATACATCTCATATTCTAATATGTGGGCTAGGAATAAATGAGCCTAGCCCCCTCTCTTATAATTTACCTAAATTACTTAGGGCAATTCTGCGAATTGCCCTTCTTTTGGGGTGGTCTTTAAATTTTGCCCTTCATATTTGAAATCTTTAAGTTTTGCCCTTCGGCTAAACCCTATGGGTTCCAGGTTCGAACCCCCACACAGTCAAAATTTTAAAAAAAATTCGCAAGGTAGAGTTTAAATTCGCTATGCCCCAATCGGCATACACTTGTGAAGGAATTACCAAAGTTATGCTGGACCCCGCATACTTATGCCTTATGGGCAGACTTGACATAAGTATGCCGGGTCCGGCATAACTTTGGTAATTCCTTCACAAGTTTATGCCGGATCCGGCATAAAAGTTTGCCCACTAAAAGTATGCCCCCAACGGCATAAGTTTGGTAACATAAACTTGTTAAGGAATTACCAAACTTATGCCGGTCCCGGCATACTTATGCCTTATGGGCAGACTTGGCATAAGTATGCCGGGTCTGGCATAACTTTGGTAATTCCTTCACAAGTTTATGCCTGGTCCGGCATAAAAGTTTGCCCATTAAAAGTATGCCCCCACCGGATGAGGATACCTAGGAAGAATTTCATTGTCCTCCTTCCAATATTATTACAGAACTAAAAGGCTTCATGGTAAAAACTTTGTGCGTGGCCTCTTCCACTCATCGTTATGCAAATGCTGTCAACAATTATCATAGTGTTAATACTCATGAAAAACTAAGCTTAGATATAATGGAACAAAATCACGACAACTACTCTTTTCTAAGTCTGCCCATAAGGCATGAGTATGCCGGGTCCGGCATAACTTTGGTAATTCCTTCATAAGTTTATGCCGGGTCCGGCATACACGCGACCCAAATCTTGCCTTGCAGTTTTCTTTTTTAATTTATGCTTGAGCGGGGATTTGAACTCAGAACCTCATGATTTCTGCGTGAACGTTCAGTGTTGCAATATGAAGGGCAAAAATTAAAGACCAGCAATATGAGGGGCAAAATTTAAAGACCACCCCAAAAGAAGGGCAATCCGCGCAAAAAAAATGAATTACTTAGTCATCCAACTAACACATAATAATGTAAATTAGGCTCACTAGCCACTTAATTAATTCTCCAACTTATGCTTTATATGAGCAAATAAAATTCCTATGAGCAAACTATTCACACACATTAAATAAATATAGTTCAAAAGTACCCGCCAATTAAATCACCGTGCCACCAATTCCCGCAAGTCAAGAGTACCCTTTAAAACTACGAAAATGGCATTTTAGTGAAAATGAGTTCAAAAGTGCTAAACGACCAAACGGGTCGTTACAGTAAGGCGAAGCGTTTTATGTATGCCTCGGTGAGGCGTAAGCTTCGAGACACGTGGCGTAAGCCCCATAATTATTTAATTTTTAGTATTTCATAAAATAATATAATTACAATAAATATTTTTAAATATGTAAATTACATTAAAAAAATTGTAAATAAATGAAATCTCTCTCTCTCTCTCTCTCTCTCTCTCTCTCTCTCTCTCTATATATATATATATATATATATATATATATATATATATATATATATATATATGCGCGCGCGCACGGTTGATTCTCACAAAAATTAATCAAAGCAATCCATTCTACGCCACTTATAACTTGTAAATATATATAACATAATTTTACAAGTACAAACAATACAATGAAATAAAAGCTTCTAAGAAATGCAAATCAACTCTAACATCTTAACTTTCAAACAATGAAAAAATCAAAATTTCTTAAAACAATATTACTATCATACTATTCATTTTATCTTCCTAAGCAAATAATCAATAAATTTTATCAGTATTATAATTAAAACGTAACTCATCCATGAATAAAAATAAAATTACTTTCAAATAGCGAAATAATAAAATATGATATTTGATACATAGCACAAAAGACCAATGACCAGTGAAAATGTACCATTCAGCTATGTATTTTAAAAAAAAATATTAAGTGATATTCACCCTCACGATGTTCTCAAATAGTAAATATGCAATACTACGACTTGTTATTTGAGTTAAACCCAATCTTCTTATTTCTATAGATGAAAACTATTAAGTATCATTCTTTTGTTAAAGAATTAAGAGGGTCATCAATTTTAATAAGGAATTTAACATATAATTTTTGTAAGAACTGTTAGGCGAGCCCCGAGCGTCGGGCGTTAGGCGTGTTTAGGGTGTACAGTCGAGTGCTTAGGGCGTAAGCCTCACAAGAATTAAGCCCTGCACGTGAGTCCTGAGGCGTTTGCCATTGCCCTGCCCCAAGGCAAGTCCCTGGGCGAGGCCTGAAACTGCCTTTTAAAACACGGGATGCAACACAAGGACTTCCTAAGGGTTACCCATCCTACTACTGCTCGCTGCCCAGCCAACGATGAAATACATTCCTCAACTTTTACAGCATATTTAAGATTACAAGTTCCCAAAGTAGAGTCTTTGCCTCACATCTTCCTCTTGGAGGAAGAAAAAAAATTCATTGTATCCTAAGACTGCGTAGTAACATATGTGGGGATGATTTTCATAACGAAATTAATTCCACCCATTTCTCTTCTGATCCCATCTTAATTAGCTTTCCACGGGGTTGATAGGAGTGGAGCTAGAAGTTGACATACAGGTTAGGCCGCATTCAATACCTTATTTTAGTTCAAAACTTCAAATCCTATATTTATAATTAAGAAACTCACTAAATACATACAAAAATTAAATTCACGACTCTTAATTGCTAACATATGATGTCGTCTATCCTAGAATTTAAAATCCATAAAGTTCAAATTCTGAATGTGTTAAACCCTCCTTGCGACCATTTTCTGGAATAGACAAAATTAGGAGTCCTCCGAAAGCATGTTCAAACTTGCCATCAACCTCATAAGATACCCCCTTGTATGTTCAACTGTTTATCCGCAAACACTTTTCTTAGAAGACTCACTTCACAATGCTCTATGTCTAGCACAAAATCAGTAAATCACACCTGAATGTAAAAGGCGAATATATGCACTCCATCGAAGGTGTTTCTCTAGGTTTGAGGACTTATTGAGAGGCCTTCTATTTGTAAAGAGAAGAGTCAATTCCTCCGAGTTTGTGAAGAAAAGAGCAACCTGTCGATAATGTATGAGTTTGAAGAACTTCACAAGAAGGAAAATAAAAGAAGACGAGAGAAGTCTCCCATAAGTTATGGTTGCAATAGCCAAAAGTTAAAAGAATATGGAGAACAAATTGCCTAAATTTATGAGAGTTTAGTTTAAAATTCTGAAGGAGTTCATGAAAAATTGACTTGTGAATGTGAAAAGTTTTATACTAAATTTGTGCAAGGATTCTGTTGAGGGCATATTTGGAAAGCGTACACAAAGGATGTTGAAAATGAAGCTAAAAATCATCGAGACTAATAGAAGAACATGAAAAGACATTTAAGTTTAAGAGGGATGTTGAACATAGTAAACTTAAATGTTTAAATGTGTTCATATGTTCGGTATTGTTCATATGACTATTAGAATATCTATGTGCCAGTAGCGAATTCATGATTTTCACTCAGGGGATTCGGAAAAAACAACAAAAGCTAAATATAAAAAATAATATTGTTCTTGGGAATCGAACCTAGGATGCTAGAAATAATTTTGAACATCATGGACCGCTTGAGTTAACCTTTTGCATTTGTTCAAGGTATTCAAAAGTTAATATATGTACATCAACACAGAAAATCTACCCTATAAATACACTGTAATTTTGTATCGAGGGTGTTCGAGGCGAACACCCTCTAAATCTACCCCTGCTGGTTGCATGGACTTGACGTTTTTAATATGGGCAAGTTCATAGTTTGTGTGTGACACTACTTAGTAGCAATGAGTCTTGAACTATCATAGAACACCTATAAATACCCCTCTCGTGATCTTGTAATGTAAGACTGAAGTTTTTTGATGATATGAAATGAGCTCAATGTTTATCTCATTTTCCATCCCCTTTGTATCTTATGACATTATCAAGGGTCCATCTTATATTACAATAAAGAGATGCTGTTCGTTGGTCTCTTTGCAAGGTTCAGTTGAGTTTTGATACAAGTAAACAGAATATATGCTGGAAAACAAAAGAAAGATGGTTGAAATGGATGGCTTAGTTACATTTGTGGATGGACTTGATGCACATTAATCAAGGGACTATAAGTCGAAACGTCGAAGAATATAAGAAAAATGAAGGAAATTGCACAAGCCATAATCCATTCAAAATTTTGTTTAATTTAAACATACTATCATTAAAGAGGACGAGTGCTAATTAGCATGCAAGTCGATAAAGAAACTTTTTCTTCTTGCATGTTTCATTATAATGAAATCACTTACCATCTTTAGTAATTCTTCGGGATATGAACTTGGAGTCTGTCACTTGCTTGGTTGTTTTCTACCTCTTCTTTAATTTCCCATGCTGAATTCCCGACTGAGTCACTACAGTTGATCACTTTAATCAATTTTAGCGATAGAATATCCACAAAGCTAGAAGGAATCTCCTCAAGCTGTTCACAATCTTTTATGACTAGTTTCTCAAGCACGGGAAACGATTTCTCGGAGGACTCCCATTGATTCATATCCGCTAGCTCTAATTTCAAGTATTTCAGTGCTTTGAACTCATGATCTGTGACGTCCCATTGCGGATCACAGGTGAAGTGTATAAAAAATAACTTGAGAGTCTCAAGTTTTTCCAGTGCTGCAATACTTGAAACTATTTCTTCGGTTAGTGAGATGCCAGCAAGTGATAAAACCTTGAGATTCAAAGGGAAGACTGATTTGAACCATCCAATTGATTTGGAGAATCCAATCGGGAAACTTATTTCAAGAGATTGAAGTCGGTTATGAATTTCCGGTGTAGGAAACAGAGAATGATTGGGCATGCCATGAAAATTAACAATGGAGAGCCTGAGTTCTTCGAGATTCGGAAACCTCCACCAGAACTTCCGATTCATATCAGCCACAGATACACGACACATGCCAAAAGTCTTTAAGTTCTCTAACACATTTTGTGAAGATTCTTCTTGATCACTGTCCTCCCAGATAAAGGAAAATTCACTAATATCCACATGCCTTAGCTTCTTCATTTTCCAAATATCCGGTGATGTCTTTATACGCTGATGTGACTGCACACGTAAAGTTTGTAGATCACGCATGTGTGAAACCCACTTGAAATCAAATTTTTTGACAAAAATTGCAAGGTATTTCAAGTGAGTGAGTTTTTCTAGTTTGGAAGCCGGAGAACTTTGAAATTCCCAAGCACTTTCTGAATTGATATCCAACAAATGCAACACCCTAATAAGCCTCAAATTAGTAAGTAAAGAGAAAAGATCCATACATCCTGATGAATAGAATCGCGGATGAGCGATAAACTCTAAAGACTCCTTTTCTTTGGAGCTCACCATTGGAATCTCATCCACTGAATATCCATGCAGCTCCAATTGCTTAACAAGCTGGTCATGGATATACATGCATAACCGAGGATTGTTTGGATATGAAGGTTGGGATGAGTTGTATGGCACAACGCGCTGTGTAAACTCTACTTCTTTAAGTTTACTTGAGCAAAACTCACGCACTAGATCATGAACCATGCAGTATTTTATATCACCATTAGATCTCCTTTTAGAAACCATCAGAAGGCTTCTATTGACTAGATCACTCAAGTAATCTTTGGATGATTTCTCTAAGTTCTCCGTGTCAATGTTGTGCACAAACTCTTCAGCTATCCATAACTTTAGCAAATCAGAAACCGGAATGTTATAGTCTTCCGGGAAGTATCCAATGTAAAGAAGGCAATGCTTTAGATGATCCCCTAAATAGTCATAACTTGATTGAACCGCTTTCATGCTCTGCTCTTCTAAACCATGCGAACTTAAATCCTTTGCAAAATCTTGCCAGACGGAGACCTGCCTTTCCTTCTGAGCAATAATTCCAGCATTCAAGACAACCACAAGAGGCAGTCCTTTACAGCTTCTGGCAACTTCAAATCCTGCCTCCTGTAGCTCCGATGGACAGGTCTCACATTTAAATACTTTCTTTTGCAATAATTCCCAACTCTCTTCATCCGTTAGGAATCGAAGAAAATAAGGGTCGGTGTACAGTTTAATATGCTTTGCCACCTTTTCATCTCGAGTTGTTACCATTATTCTACTTCCTCTGTCCACACTAGGGAAAGATAATTGCAAATCTTCCCATGCTTCATAGTTCCATATATCATCCAAAATGATGAGGTATCTCTTGACAAACAGTGCCTTCCTCAACGCATCAGCGACGTCCTCATCCCCTTTGATGTCGTGCTTTTCACCTGTAACTTGCTTAAGAATCTCAACCAATAGCTTCGTGATGCTATATGTTTGTGAAATAGTACAAAATGCTAGAACATCAAAGTGATGAACAATACGTTGACTGTTGCACACCTTTTTAGCCAAAGTCGTTTTACCTAGTCCAGCCATTCCAACAATCGAGATAACGTCCCGTTCTTTTGTTGCTCCAGTCAATTTCTGAATTATCTGTTTTATATCCTCCTCAAAGCCCACAAATTCCTCATTATTAGATGGAGGGTTGCATTGAGTTGAAAGAGTTGCATGGGAAGTGGTTTTCTTGACGTTCTCCATGTCAATCAGCGGTTGTTTCAAGTAAACTCAAACTACAGTATAGTTAATAACACTGTCAGTCTCCAAAAAAGCAATGGAAACAAGATACATCAATTAGCTAGCACTCAACATTTTAAAGAAATACACATCTATAGGACTCCAATATGTATATACAAGATGAATGAGGAGCACAAGCATATAATCAAGATAAATGGGAGGAGAAAAATCTTAATTGGAATCAATAGACTTTAAGTCTCCATTAGAATGTTTTCTTTCATTGTTGGGAAATATTATAAGTGCCGCTCCTTGTGCGCGCGCACATTGTTTTGTAGTCAATTATAAATGTTAGTTTGATAATATCACCATTGTCATAGAAGAACAGTAAGAAATAACACGGGAGATCTATGAAAGTAACACATGAGATCCTTATAATGTCATTTCTTTTTGTTTTTGATCAATTAAATGTATTTTCATACATAAACATGGCCATAAACGGCCATATACAAGAGGTATATACCAAAAGGTAAAGAATCTACAAAAAAGATATGATTCTCTACAAACTCCATCAAATCGTCTATACGACAAGGACCTTTCTGTGTGCAAAAGAAAATAAGGGAATGAGGCTACTCGTCAATTGAAAGAGAAGCTCGACCCTACTCCTTCAAAAGCTCTCCTATCTGTTGCTCGTGACCATTTCAAAGTGTTTTAATTAAATTTCAAAGACTTTAAGAGTGGCATAAATGAGTCATTTCCGATAGTTCGATGACATAAATGAGTAAAACTATTGACGAGTGACATAAATGAGTCATTTCCGATAGTTCGATAGCATATTTGAGCCTTTTCCGTTTATTATATATTCATTTCGGTATTCAAAAAATGCAAGCAACATTGAGAGACAAGCAAGTAGTGTTAAAAGAATATGTGAAAGATTTGCCAACAAAGGATAATTTTGAGCTCAGAAAATCAGGAATTATCCCATTAATTGTCCGGTGAAGATTACTCTCGAATTCGCCAGGGGCATATGGGGTTTTAGCATTTGAAAGTTATAGTTCGGGAATAACGTAAACAAGGCATCATATAAGTATGAAATTAATAAAAACGTGATAGTTTAGGCGGGGTTTAGCACTTAAAAGTTATGGTTCGGGGGTAATGTAAACAAGACAGAGTTTAAGTATGAAACTAATAAAAATGTGATCGGGGTTTTGATCCATTATCTCTTGATAAATAGAAGAGAGACTTTTCAAAGATAGCAACATATACAAATATCTATTCTCATTTTTTGGGTTTCTTTGATTATTCCATCTTTTGCCTAAGGACTCATTAGCGAGCTAGATCTGGTTGGTGATATTTGTAAATTAAAAGAAAATCACGAGCACAGTATAGAGTATATGGTAAAAACGAAACATAAAAATTCTGACAAACACACAAAAAAGAAATAGCAAAAAGAAAAATAAAAGAAAATACAAAATAGAAACCTGAAAAGGAATCTCACCTTCTATTAATGATGAGAGTTGCTACAGAGAGATTTCAGTCTCAGAGAAAAGAAAAAGAAGAAGAATTGTTAAGATCAAGTTTGTGGACTTCAATCTTGAAGAATGAAGACTGATTTCACTATAGTTGGTAGCAAAAAGACAGCTAGCAGCAATAAATAAATGGAAAAGGGTAATAAATTGTTGACCTGTTGACCAGGGGAACTTTATAACAGTGAACATGGTGCTCCTTTATTGGAAAAAATTAAGGGGTTGTTTGGTGTATGGTATAAGCAGGGATATCTCAGTATTATTTTTTTGTATCATAGTTGGGTGGGATAAATTTATATCTTCTACCAAATAGAGTATAAAATGAAGCATAATCTTAAGGATGGGATATCCCACCTTATCCTACTAACTTTGAGATTATTTTTTCAAATGAGATAAATTAGTCTGCGTACCAAACGACCCCTAAAGGATAGGCTTAAGGATAAATTATGTATTGATTCAACCGAAAAGGGTCACATTTGCTCTTGTCCTGTAAAAAAATAAGTTATATTTATCTTTCGATACACTTTTCCAATATATACGCCATTGTCGTCTTACTTTCAACCAAACTTACCCCTCATCCGTTAAAATTTGTTGATTGCTTAAATAGGACGGATTTGGGATATGGTTTCTATATGAACTATGTGATGTGTTTTCTATATGAACTATGCGTTATTATTTTCTCACTTTATAAGCTAATATTTGACAAGTTTTTTTTCTTTTTAAAAAAAATTAAGATGTTCTCCCAATTTTCATCCTCTTTGGTGATGGGGGTTTGGCTTGAACCCCTACTATGTCAATTCCGCCAAAAAAAAAAATTATATAGAAGTGTGAAGAGATGGACGACCAAGGATGGTATTGTAATTTCACAGCTAACATTAAAGTAATTCCTTTGATTCTTTCATGGCCTCGTTTCCCATTCAATTTCTTACATTTGTAACATCAATATTTTGCCGTGCTCAATTAAATATGTACACTATTACAAATGATGTCATTTCAAATAGCATGATCCGCTAACCACGTGTCACACTTTTACTTTTCACTCTTTTCTTTATGGTGCAAAAAAAAAAAAAAAGTTGCGATAACATACTTTGGTCACTTTCCTCTTTTGGAGGTCATTTAGGTTCCGGACTCTGAGTTAGTATGTGTCACAACTACTATATTCCACCACTATGAATATTTATAGTTCATGACAATCATTAAACTATTTGTGACATCTCGTCTCTTCAAGAACATGCCAAGAGCCCTTGGATAAATGTTCGTTGACGAATTAGAGGACATCATAAATATTACAATTTGCAATGTTTTGCAATACTACAATATTGCAATGTTTTGATATACAAGACACAAATTTTGTGTTCCCAATCCTGACTCCTGGGTAGGGTCCAATGACCGACAACCTTTCCATTTTACCCTACTATAAGATACACTGTTGGGCTGTTGGCTAATTTTTCAAGAACTGTTAAATTTGGTCCTTGTTTAAAGTTTGGGAGAAGTGCTCTTAATTATAAAAATTTATATTGGAGATTATGAGATTATTTTGATGGTTTTAATTTTTTTTTATACAATACCAATTTACGTAGTATAAAGTTTATAATTGTCAATGTTAATCTTTCCATAAAAAAATGTTATACAATTTCCTTTCGGAACTATCATACCCATCGATTGAAACTTAGGATTACTTAAAATTACACATGTAATATAATGTATCAAGGTATTGCGTTTTTCTTTTATCATATCATTCTCAGAGTTGGTAAAATAAATTCATTGTTATTAATGTAGAAAAATATTTTTTAAATAATTATATATGAAAAGGTGTATGATTGATCATATTCAGAAATAATAAATCATACATAATGGCTAATGCGTAAGGATTCAGAAGAAGAAGAAAAGATGCACATTGTCGTTTCTTTTGTGTTAAAAAAAAGAAGTCTTTATACACCTTTTTTTTTCTTTATTGTTGTCATTATAATTTTCTCACACATTCTAAATTCCAAAAAGAAATATGAAAAAAAAAAAAAAAAAAGTAATTTCATTTTAAATAAGTCAAAGTCAAAATTAACCATTTTCCCATTATTTTGCGCAATTGTTAGTGAGAGAGAGATTTTTCAAAACAGTACGGGTTGTTTGATTCGTGGACTAAATTATTCTGAGATTGTATTTTTTTGGACTAATTTATCCCACCTGGAAAGTGATCTAAAATAGGGCTGGGCATAAATACCGAAAACCGAAAAATCGAAAAATCGAACCGAACAGAATCAAAACTTCAACAAACCGAACCAAACTAGTTTGGTTCGGTGTTTGGTGTCCATCGTCAAAAAACCGAAACCGAAATAGCTGAACCGAAGTTTGATAAAACCGAACCGAAAAACTGAACGCGCACCGAAATTTAATACATTACCCAAAAAAATTAAAATAGTCCAGGCTAATT
Organism: Lycium barbarum; assembly: GCF_019175385.1. Lineage (NCBI taxonomy): Eukaryota > Viridiplantae > Streptophyta > Magnoliopsida > Solanales > Solanaceae > Lycium > Lycium barbarum. Next base: position 137,774,344 of record NC_083341.1, read on the forward strand.
AAGTTTAAAACAAAAAAAAAACCCAACTGTAATAAGTCTTCTTTTGTATTTGTATCCCTAGTTTCCACTTCAATTGAAAAAATCAAATATTCTTAACAAAGAAAGATAACTGGGATGTCTCTTTAGGATTAATGTATGTCCTTTATGTGTTTTCTTAATTATTCTTACGGTATGTATATAACACTTAGTAAACCTATATCATGATTATAGTTTTATGTTCTTGTGTATCCTGTTTATTTGATTTTGATTTCAATTTATCAGTTTTATGTTTTATTGCTTTTGAGAATATGAATTAGTGTCAATGGAATTGCTTCTAATATTATATTAAAAAATCGAATTGAAAAAATCGAAATCGAACCGAACCGAACTTTAAAAAACCGAAACCGAAAGAACCGAACTAGTTTGGTTCGGTGTTTGGTGTCCACCTTCAAAAAACCGAACCCGAAATAGCCAAATCGAAATTTGATAAAACCGAACGCCCACCCCTAATCTAAAATAATCTCAAGTTTGATAGAATATTCAAGACTAAGTTTGAGATTAAATATATAACTATATTTGATTGTCGGTATAAATTTATCCACCATTAATACAATATAAATTTAATCCATGACTAATCCTCAGATATTACACCTTATCTCTATTTTGGGCAAAAAGTAAGACGAAAATTTAAATTATCTTTATTTCGAATAATTCGAAGTTAGTTTTGACCCTTTTCCTTGATCACACTTACATCCACATGTTCAAGTCCACGGTCTTCTTTCCAATTCTTCCTCTTCATTTCTCTTGCCCGAAACCATATATAAAGTTAAGAGAACCTTGCAGCAATTCATTTCTCTTGCCAGAATAATAATAATAAAAAAAAAAAAAAGCATAGCAAGCGTATCATCTTCATCTGAGTCTCTGTTGTTCAAGATCGATTTGGCCTTCGTTCCTTCTCATCTGCAGTTGAAGGTAATTCTTTTGTGTTGCATTTTCTTCTCTTTCTTTTGCTTCTTCTTTGTGAGCCGATGGTATCTGCTTTGTTGGTTGAGCTGAAATTTGTTATTTTCTGTGTATTGAATTATGTTGCAATTGCTACATGTTTGTTTACTTCTGTTGATGTCCAAATCCCATGAATTTTGAGAATTTAGCCACTCTTTACCTGCAAACATGAACAAACAGTTAACAAACAATTGGTTCCTATAATTCTCCTCCCTTAGGATTTGAATATATGAATCTTCTTCTTTTCCTGCACCCATGAACAAACAGTTAGTAAAACATTGAGAATCCAACTCCTGAAAAAAACTATTTGCCAGAACAGTTCCTCTGTCCAAGGCCACATTAGCAAGACTCAAGCCACATTTTTCTGTTTTTTGCTATTTCACTTTTGATCACATTTTGATGTCTTCTAGTTTCTTTTTACAAAATGTGCCTATGCTGTGATGATGATTTTCTCTTTCGGTCCACAATTATTTAACAGCTTTAGAAATTTGATTTTCTCTTTCGGTCCACAATTATTTTACAGCTTTAGAAAGCTCACTTAAAATGTTTGTTTCAAAATTAACGGGTTAAATAATGGTAAATTAGGCGGAAAAAAAAAGGAAAATTGTCAAAAGCCAGAACAATGAAGGGTTCTTGGCCAAAATTGTCCCTTATCTATTCGGTCGGTCCGAAAGTCGATCGGTTTTTAGTTTTTACCGTGTTTTTATAGTAATCACAGTTAGTTTTTAAGTATATTCTGTTGGTTCAAAGTTACTCCACTTTAGTAAACTTAAGGGACTAAGGATGCTCAATGTTATATTTGAAGGGCCAAAATAGATCTACTCAATGTTCTATTTGAAAGACCAAAATAGATCTATCTCATAGATAAGGGACAATTTTGGCTTAAAAAAAAAGAACAATGAACAAAGATTATGCAGCTATCTTTCAAAATTTTCTCCGAAATGAGAAAAACCTGTTTTTTCCAACTAGATAAGAATCAAACCAATGAAAATATTACTTCATTGATTTACCTTGGTTTCAATATTCTAAAACAGAACTGTAAACACCCTACTCTCTATTTTCTTTCTCTAATTACTCGCGCCCGCAAATATTTGACATCTAAACTTACTTATTTACTTATTTATTTTTTAGGAGAATCACCTAGTTCCAAACTCGAATGCTCGGTTGAATTTTATGAAGTGCAAAAAATCTGTACAGTGTGGGAGGGAATATGTACCTTACTTCCTATGAATATGAGAATCAGACAGACCCATACATTAAACATCTCTAATGTATGCAAATTCTATACGATGCATGACCTATGTGAGGAAAGGACTCATTTCCTTTACATATTGTTTTGTAGTGCTACTACAACTATGAAGCCCTGGTTAGATTTTACTCCAGAGGATTTCATGGAGGGTCAAAGTAGGAGTTTGCATTTCTATGAGTTCTAATCCTTAATGTAGGCAAAGAGTCCATTTGGATTAGCTCATTGTAAATAACGGATAAGCATTACGTGTTGAAATTAGTTTTGTAAATAAGCAGTTACGTGTTTGGGTAAAAGTGCTAAAACTGATAAACAGTTGATTTGATTGGTAAAAATATGCTGATAAACAGTTTTTCGGTAAAATGACTAAAATACCCTTCTTTTTTTTTCTCCCTTTTTTTTTTTCTTTTCAAAAAATGTAAATTTAAAGTATCTTTGCATGGAAAATGATGAACGACGGATATGTAATGGAGAGAAAGTTAGCGATTTTGTTTTGAAAAAGGTATTTTGGGAACTAAAAAGTATTAAGGATAAAATCATAAAAATCTTGATTTATGAGGCTCTTTAAGCGTTTACCAAACGCGTAGATAAGCCAAAAAGTGCTTAAAAGACAGTTTGACCAGCTTATTAGCTTAGCCAAACAGCCTCATATTGCATCTTTCTAGGTTAAGAAGTCCCCTAATTTCCTTTGGTATTTCCTGGTGATTCCGGTACATCTAGGTATATTTCAGTGTATGACTTATTTAACCCAGTTTATCAACTACTTGGTTGGCCTCTCTTATACAATGTTTTATCACAATGTCATGGCCACAATTTTTTGATCCGTGTTACAGTTTTCCATCCTCCAAAGAGTTACAATCTCCCTGAATTGTGTCCACTAACGAAATTGGATCCAGGGCCTAGTTTCAGAAAAGATTGGGTGACTTGATTTGTTTGATTGTTTGACTTGTTTATATGTGCATTTATTAAAATGCAAAATCTTCTATAAAAGAGATGGAAAATTTAAGCATTAAAGTCTGTGAAAACTGAAAAAGATACTCCCACACACATAAAAGGAGTGGACTTTGGAACACCTCAGAGATTGAAAAGAGAACACGCTGATGGAGATTAAGGTGAAGGGATTTGGGAGAGAATGACAGGGAGTTATTCCTTCCTCTGATCCATCTTGATTAGTTTCTTCTTTATTTGGTGTCATGTAGACACATAAGACTTCACATGTTGCATTAGTTTTATCTTTGTGTTCTCTTCTAAGCTGTGAGTTAATTCTTAATTGTTATAATGTTGTTTCCTTTTGTGGAGGCTGACAGAGCTGTCAATTATGATATATGTAGATTTTACTTCCAGCAATCAATTAAAGAGGCCAGATATGGAGGACATTGATATTTTGGAAAGAGCTCCTACTCCTGCAAAACCTTCCACCCAACGTATGTATCCATCAGTTGATGCCGAAATAGTGGGTTTCGACGATGATGCAGAAAATGTAATTCAAAAACTGATAGGAGGGCCAACAGAGCTTGACATTATCTCGATCGTCGGGATGGGCGGGCTAGGTAAAACAACTTTGGCTAGAATGGTATACGATAATCGTTTTATTCGTGCTCACTTTGATGTTCGAGTGTGGTGCTGCATTTCACAAACATGTAATGTGAAAGCGCTGTTGCTTGAGATGCTAAAGCAAACTATGGGTTATAAGCATGTTGCTGTAGATGCTGATAGAATATCAGACATGTTGCGGGAGAGTTTATTTGGAAAGAAATATCTCATCGTATTGGATGATATAAAGGAAGTCGAGCCATGGGAAGAGTTGCGACATTCTTTCCCAAATGGTGAAAATGGAAGTAGAATAATGGTAACTACTCATGTTGAAGCAGTAGCTAAAGAGCTTAAGCACTACAGTGATCCTTATTTTCTTTCATTTCTAAGTGATAAACATAGTAGGGAATTATTGCAGAAGAAATTATTTCAAGGGGAAAGTTGTCCTCCGGAGCTACGTAGTGTAGTAGCACAAGTTGCTGAACACTCCAAGGGATTGCCTCTTGCTATTGTATTGATTGGCTCACATCTTTCGACAAAGAAAGCTTCTTTGTGGCTTGATATTGTGAATAATTTGACTTCCAATTCTTTAGAACAAGATGCAATGAAGGTGATACAACTAAGTTACGACCATTTACCGGACCATTTAAAGTCTTGCCTTCTGTACATAGGATTGTTTCCTAAACGTTATGAAATTCCTGTGTCTGATTTGCTAAAGTGGTGGATAGCTGAGGAGTTAGTACATAACAATGACACATTGGTACTAGAAGAAGTATCAAAGATTTACTTGAATGATCTTGTTCACAGAAGCCTAGTAATGGTTTCTAAAAGAAGAACTAATGGTGAAATAAAATACTGCAAAGTTCATGATCTAGTGCGTGAGTTTTGCTTGGACAAAATTAAAAAGGAGAAGTTTATGCAGACCATACTGCCATATAGTTCACGTCAAACTTTAGATTCAGATGAACAAAGGTTATGCATGTATATACATGGCACCATGAAAAGTAATTCCAAGGAAAAGGAGTCTTTTGGACAACATCATCAAAGGCCACTGGAGTTCATTGTTCATCCAAAATTCAGTATATCGGACAGTAAAAGTCTTTTCCCTTTACTCAATAAATTTAGACTTATTCGGGTGTTGCATTTATTGGATATCTATTTGCAAAATTCTTGGGCTGCTGCATTCCGATCACTGACTCACTTGAGGTACCTATCAATTTTTGTCAAAGCATTTGATTTCAAGTGGGTGTCACACCTACTCCATCTACAAACCTTGCAGGTTCGTTCATCTTACATAATGGTATCACCTGCTATTTGGAATATGGAGAAGTTGAGGCATGTCGATATAAACGAATTTTTGATTAAATGGGAAGACAATGAACGAGTAATGTTTGAAGAATCTTCAAAAATAGTGTTAGATAACTTGAAGACTGTTGGCATGTGCTATATGTCCGTGGTTGACATGACTCCGAAGTTTTGGGGAAAGTTTCCAAATCTTGAAGAACTCACCCTCCACATTGATGAATTTGGAGATGTTCCCAATGCTAATAAAGAAAAAGGGTTTGGAGATGTTCCCAATTATTCAGACTCCGCATTGATGAATTTGGAGATCTTCCCCTCAAGTCTTAAGGTTTTGTCCCTTAGTGACATCTTCCTAACGGACGAAATAGTTTCAAGTATTGCAAAATTGAGACACCTTGAGACTCTTAAATTATCTGAAATATACTTTAGGGGGGAACAGTATTGGGACCTCAATGACAACAAGTTCCCTGCACTTAAAGTTTTGAGGCTACATCATGTCTTTATGATTGAATGGTTTTGCTTAGATGCATCTTCATCATTTCCTGTGCTTGAAAAACTAATATTAAAAAGTTGTTCCAAGCTTGAAGAGATCCCGTATAGCTTTGCAGCTATCTATCGTCTGCAATTGATTAAAGTGATCGACTGTAGCAACTCAATTGGAAATTCAGCTTTGGGCATTAAACAAGAAGCAGGGGGCATTGGAAATGGCAGTCTCAAAGTTCATATCTTAAAGACTAAACACGGTAAGTGATCTCATAATTATGACACGTGCAAAATGAAACGAACACTTTTGGATATGGAAAATAATTTTAGTAACTTCTGTCTTGCATACTGAAGTTCAGGTCTCATTCTTTAATATTTGTGGCAATCTTGACCAGCATTTGGAATGTGTAAAAATTTCATGAATCTCATCTATCCTTCACAAAAATGCCTCAACTTATGTTGCCCGGACTCTTCAAAAATGCTGCCAAGTGCGTGTTGGATCCTCCAAAAGTAGTGTATTTTTGGAGGATCCAACACGGGTGCAGCAACATTTTGGGAGAGTCCGAGCAACATAGGCCTCAACCAAATAGCAATTGATAATTTTAAAGCTTACCCTTTAAGCATTGTGAATGGTGCTTTTTTTTTTTTTTGTTGTTGTGTGTGTTTGGGGGGGGGGGGGGGGGGGGGGAGAGAGAGCTTCCTAGATTACTATTGACGACAGATGATACATAAGTTACAACAACCCAGTGAAATCCCACAACGTGGAGCAACGACAGATGATACATAAGTTACATTATGTCAATTCTGCTACATAATGCATTGACCCACTCCTCAAGAAAGAACAAACTAACATTCTTTCGTTGCTCCACTTTTGTGGCATTTTTTCTTTACATGCTTTCAATCGTTAAATTTTCTTTTTTACCAATTTCTCATTTATAGTTATAGTTGTTGCAATGTCCTTCACTTTCCTGACATTCTTCAGTCTTTTCTTTTCTAATTGCTTCATCTTTGTATAGAATCCACCTAAATGCAAATCCAGATCCATTGGACTCGTTATCTTCTGATCAAAGGATACATGCATCAGTAGAAGCTAAACCGTTGCGCCCAATTCCTATTTCTGTTCTGCTACATGGTTACTGAGACAAAATGTTTCACTTTTGTTGATGGGTTCTTTTGCATATCAGCTTTGTGTAGTTTCTGACTTGCAACTGCTCTGATATGTATGGTCACAAATTCTGCTTTTACCATCTGTCATGTGGATCAATCAGTTTATTTCATATTTTACATTGTTTCATTTGTCTCTTTGCTTTTACTCCAGCAATTTGCTATTTGCTGATGGAAATTAGTTATTGTGGCTTTCTTTAGTTGAAAACCAATCAGAAAAAGTGATTACTGGGATTATTTGCCCTGTCAGTTAAAAATTATTGCATTATTTGGTGTCTTAGCTCTAGCTTAATCAATTTTTAGTTAGTTTCAACTTAGCAGTAAGTCCATTATAACTTGGAAAATCATATTGTTGAATTATTATACTTGTTCATGCATTATAGTTACTTCTAGTTTATGAACTACTAAATTAAATGCATTAGGAGAGGTATGTATTGGTGGAAACTTCTAGAATCAGTCTAGTCAGTTCATTGATGTACTTTGAGAGAATAAAAGTCTAGTCCATGCATGTACTTTGGGAAATGGAGTCTAGACTTAAATGGAAATCCATGTAACCCTATAATCTACCCATTTTTGAGGAACTCAAGTTTGAAAGAAGAATCACCATTTCCTCTTCTCTTATGAGTTTGAGTGTTTCACAAACATATCTAGCCTAATGTGATTTATAGCCTGCTTGACGAAACTTATTTTTTTCTAAAAGTGCTTATTTTTTTCAATAAGTGCTTATTTTAAAAAAAGTGATGTGTTTGACCAACTTTTTGGGAGAAAATAAGTGCTTCTGGAGAGTAGCAAAAATAGTTTTTCAGAAGCTAAAAAAAATAGTTTTTATCTAAAAGCATTTTTTTGAAAAACACTTTTGAGAAAAATACACGTAGAAACACTTTTTAAAAGCTTGGCCTAACACTAATTGCTGCTCAAAAATGCTTTTCAAATTAATTGGCCAAATACAAACTATTTTTTTGCAAAAAATATTTTTTTAAAAGATACTTTTCAAAATAATCTGATTTTAAAATTTTTACCAAATAGGCTATTAGATCAACAGACACTTTAAGAGAAATCACACGTGAGCTCCAAACGTGTGCGGATAAGACTATTAACAAATTAATCAACTAAGGAGTGCAAATGGGGAAATTGAAAGAGCGCAATTGTAAAGATAAGAAGTGGCCAAAAAAGTACATAAATTCGCAAGGAAAAAAGTGCACATTAATATAATTCCCTTCTTTATGTAACATAGCCAGATTTTATCCTACATATAGTTACAGAACTGAATTTTCTGAAAAGCAAAAAAAAAAAAAAAAAAGTACAATCCATGACTGACAGTAACAGATCAATTTGGGAAGAACTTTTCAGAGTAATTTAACTACAGAACCAAAAAGAAGTGACTATAAGTAGAAATTTTGAAGCATATAAGGAAAATGAACGAAATTGCACAAGCTATATCTAAAGATAAATTGAAGGATAAAAAATGAATGCAATATGTATCTCAATTCACATGATGCAAAATTATGCCTCATCTGTTCTTAGTAGTAAGAAAAAGAAAGAGAAAAAAAGCTGGTAATGTAAATGATTGGCCACTTCATGGAGGCATTTCTTGTGAATTACACTTTCAAAAGTTAGTTTTAATTTAAGCATACTATCAACTAAAAAGGGAAAAACGTAAGCTACTAAATGTTGTTTTTTATAGCAAGATTGAATTGATAGTTGCAAAATTGAATTGATAGTTGCAAAAAATAGGTAAAGAAATTGTTAAAGTACTTCTTGAACTTACCATCTTTAGTAATTCTTTGGGATATGAACTTGGAGTCTGTCACTTTCTCCGTAGTATTTTACGTCTTTTTTAATCTCCAATGCTGAATTCCTAACTGATTCACTACAGTTGATCACTTTAATCAATTTTAGCGATAGAATATCCACAAAGCTAGAAGGAATCTCCTCAAGCTGTTCACAATCTTTTATAACTAGTTTCTCAAGCACGGGAAACGATTTCTCGGAGGACTCCCATTGATTCATATCCGCTAGCTCTAATTTCAAGTATTTCAGTGCTTTGAACTCATGATCTGTGACGTCCCATTGCGGATCACAGGTGAAGTGTATAAAAAATAACTTGAGAGTCTCAAGTTTTTCCAGTGCTGCAATACTTGAAACTATTTCTTCGGTTAGTGAGATGCCAGCAAGTGATAAAACCTTGAGATTCAAAGGGAAGACTGATTTGAACCATCCAATTGATTTGGAGAATCCAATCGGGAAACTTATTTCAAGAGATTGAAGTCGGTTATGAATTTCCGGTGTAGGAAACAGAGAATGATTGGGCATGCCATGAAAATTAACAATGGAGAGCCTGAGTTCTTCGAGATTCGGAAACCTCCACCAGAACTTCCGATTCATATCAGCCACAGATACACGACACATGCCAAAAGTCTTTAAGTTCTCTAACACATTTTGTGAAGATTCTTCTTGATCACTGTCCTCCCAGATAAAGGAAAATTCACTAATATCCACATGCCTTAGCTTCTTCATTTTCCAAATATCCGGTGATGTCTTTATACGCTGATGTGACTGCACACGTAAAGTTTGTAGATCACGCATGTGTGAAACCCACTTGAAATCAAATTTTTTGACAAAAATTGCAAGGTATTTCAAGTGAGTGAGTTTTTCTAGTTTGGAAGCCGGAGAACTTTGAAATTCCCAAGCACTTTCTGAATTGATATCCAACAAATGCAACACCCTAATAAGCCTCAAATTAGTAAGTAAAGAGAAAAGATCCATACATCTTGATGAATAGAATCGCGGATGAGCGATAAACTCTAAAGACTCCTTTTCTTTGGAGCTCACTATTGGAATCTCATCCACTGAATATCCATGCAGCTCCAATTGGTTAACAAGCTTGTCATGGAGATACATGCATAACCAAGGATCGCTTGGATATGAAGGTTGGGATGAGTTGTAGGGCACAACGCGCTGTTTAAACTCTTCTTCTTTAAGTTTACTTGAGCAAAACCCACGCACTAGATCATGAACCATGTCGTATTTTATATCACCATTAGATCTCCTTTTAGAAACCATTATAAGGCTTCAATTGACTAGATCACTCAAGCAATCTTTGGATGATTTCTCTAAGTTCTCCGTGTCAATGTTGTGCACAAACTCTTCAGCTATCCATAATTTTAGCAAATCAGAAACCGGAATGTTATAGTCTTCGGGGAAGTATCCAATGTGAAGAAGGCAATGCTTAGATGATCGCCTAAATAGTCATAACCTAATTGAACCGCTTTCATACTCTGCTCTTCTAAACCATGCGAACTTAAATCCTTTGCAAAATCTTGCCACACAGAGACTTGCCTTTCCTTTTGTGCGATAATTCCAGCATTCAAGACAAGCACAAGAGGCAGTCCTTTACAGTTTCTGGCAACTTCAAGTCCTGCCTCCTATAGCTCCGACGGACAGCGCTCACATTTAAATACTTTCTTTTGCAATAATTCCCAACTCTCTTCATCCGTTAGGAATCGAAGAAAATAAGGATCAGTGTACAGCTTTGCCACCTTTTCATCTCGAGTTGTTACCATTATTCTACTTCCTTTTTCCACACTAGGGAAAGATAATTGCAAATCTTCCCATGCCTCATAGTTCCATATATCATCCAAAACGATGAGGTATCTCTTGCCAAATAGTGCCTTCTTCTACGCATCAGCGACGTCCTCATCCCCTTTGATGCCGCGATTTTCACCTGTAATGTGCTTAAGAATCTCAACCAATAGCTTCCTGACGCCATATGTTTGTGAAATAGTACAAAATGCTCGAACATCAAAGTGATCAACAATAGATTGATTGTTGTACACCTTTCTAGCCAAAGTCGTTTTACCTAGCCCAACCATTCCAACAATTGAGATAATGTTCCGTTCTTTTGTTCCTCCAGTCAATTTCTGAATTATCTGTTTAATATCCTCCTCAAAGCCCACAAATTCCTCATTATTAGATGGAGATTGCATTGAGTGGAAAGAGTTGCAAGGGAAGTAGTTTTCTTGACGTTCTCCATGTCAATCAGCTGTCGTTGGAAGTACACTCAAACTATATTATAGTTAATACGGAAAAGGGTCAAAATTGCCCCTGAACTATCGAAAATGGGCCAATTTTACCCTCCTTTTGTAAATGGGGTCAACTATACCCCTGCCGTTAATAAATTGGGCCATATATACCCTTAAAAGTTAACACACCTCCATGTCATTATTTGACCCATTTTAAACTTATTTATTTGGTGACATGGACTGCCACGTTAGAATAAACCCAACCCCACTTTTTTTATATCTTATGTGTTCTTCTCCGTCTTAAAAAAAACCTTTCACTGGTTTGGCCTCAAAGAAATGTTCTGATTGCAGTAAGTAATTTCGACAATCTTGGAGAACACAGTACCATGGTGACATTGTGCGTAACCTATTGCATTAGTATTCGAACATATATCAATTTGAGAAAATATCACATTTTGGAGGAGCAAAGCAGCTGGAGACCAACATCCAACTATGGCATATGGTAAGTGGGTTGGTTAAAATTATAATACATGAGGCTGTAAATCATGATAAGATTGGTACCACTGGCAAGCATTGGGTAAAGATCCGAATAGGATTTTAAAAAAAACTGCTCCATATGCCTTAATATCATATTTCGTTAATTGATCTCTGCGAAATCACCATTAAATCTAAAATTTTAGCAAAAAGTTTCCATCAAAATTTCAAGAGAGTTTGATGTAAATCTTATTATTTACCCAGAATATATTTTTTGCCAGTAAAATACTCATTGAGGGATTTCGGGCCAGCTTCAGTGTGCAAATGTGAGAAGATTACAGTTATCGTTTTTTGAGTGAGATTTGAGTTCAAAATAGAGTAAGGTTGTAATTTTTAGTCACAGAAGAAAGAGATTATTTAGGAAGAGACAAAACCAGTGAGGTATTTTTTTTGTTTTAACATGGAGAAGAAGACATAAGATATAAAAAAAGGTGGGATGGGTTTATTCCAACGTGGCAGTCCATGTCACCAGATAAATAAGTTTAAAATGGTTCAAATAATGACATAGAGGTCTGTTAACTTTTAAAGGGTATATGTGGCCCAATTTATTAACGGCAGGGTATATATGACCCCACTTACAAACAGAGGGTAAAATTGGCCCATTTTCGATAGTTCAGGGGCAATTTTGACCCTTTTCCGTAGTTAATAACACTGTCAGTCTCCAAAAAAGCAATGGAAACAAGATACATAGCTATCACTCAACATTTTAAAGAAATACATATCTATAGGACTCCAATATGTATATACAAGATGAATGAGGAGCAAATGCATATAATCAAGATGAATGGGAGGAGAAAAATCTTAATTGGAATCAATAGACTTTAAGTCTCCATTAGAATGTTTTCTTTCATACTTGGGAAATATTATAAGTGCCACTCCTTGAGCGCGCGCGCATTGTTTTGTAGTCAATTATAAATGTTAGTTTGATAATATGACCATTGTCACAGAAGAACAGTAAGAAATAACACGAGAGATCTATGAAAGTAACACATGAGATCCTTAAAATGTCATTTCTTTTTGTTTTTGATCAAGTAAATGTATTTTCATACATAAACATGGTCACAAATGGCCGCATACAAGAGGTATACCAACAAGTAAAGAGTCTACAGAAAATATATGATTCTCCACAAACTCCACCAAATCGTCTATACGACAAGGACCTTTCTGTGTGCATCAAAAGAAAATAAGGAAATGAGGCTACTCATCAATTGAGAGAGAAGCTCGACTCTACTCCTTCAAAAGCTCTCCTATATGTTGCTCATGACCATTTCAAAGTGTTTTAATTAAGTTTATAGACTTAAGCATTGACTTAATTAACAATGACTTAAGAAGAACTTATAGAAAAGCTTAATTTTGTGTATATAGCATATGATTAATGTTGTAAACAGTTAAGATTTTTAATATAGTTAATTATACTTTTTTAAGTTTTGTGTTTAAACACACACACACTATATTGCAATTCCTCTTCACCAAACTCACTCCTCTTCAATTGTATGTTATTTGCAAAGGAAAGAAAAGAAGTATTTATTATATATTCATTTCGGTATTCAAAAATGCAAGCAACATTGAGAAACAAGCAAGTAGATTTGCCAACAGAGGATAATTATGAGCTTAGAAAATCAAGAATTATCCCATTAATTGTCTGGTGAAGATTACTCTCGAATTCGACAGTAACAGGGGTTTTAGCATTTGAAAGTTATAGTTCGGGGGTAAGTAAACAAGGCATAGTTTAAGTATAAAGCTAATAAAAACGTGATAGTTTAGGAGGGGTTTAGCACTTGAAAGTTATGCTTCAGGGGTAATGTAAACAAGACATAGTTTAAGTATGAAACTAATAAAAATGTGATCGGTTAGGGGGGTTTTGATCCATTATCTCTTGATAAATAGAAGAGAGACTTTTTAGTTCGGACATGCTTTTCAAAGATAGCAACATATACAAATAGCTATTCTCATTTTTTGGGTTTCTTTGATTATTCCATCTTTTGCCTAAGGACTCATTAGCTAAAATGTACAAAATATTTCAAGAGCTTGATCTGGTTGGTGATTCTTGTAAAGAAAAAAAAAAACATTAGCACAGTATAGAGTATATGGTGGAACAAAACATAAAAATTCTGACAAATACTCAAAAGAGAAATAGCAAAAATAAAAAACAAAATAGAAAGCTGAAAAGGAATCTCACCTTCTATTAATGATGAGAGTCGCTACAGAGAGATTAATAACTAGTTAATTTGTCCGCGCTTTGCGCAATTAGATACATTCTTTTGTAAATTGTCTTGATATAAAGGGGTTAAAGAATGTAACTAAAATTTTTAAAAATAAACATACATATAAAAAATATTATAAGACCAAGGCAAAAGTATAAAAATATACTAAAGCAACCGTGCATTTGAATAACATTATATAAATTCTTACAAACCTTTTTTCACTTTTGTTTTTAAATCATCCAAATGCTTTTTCATTTTGTGTGTTAAATCATCCAAATGAAAATAAATTAAAAACTATATCAGAATAATAATCTATGCACTAAACGTCAAATCAAGAAAAACTTTTAAAAATTTGTGCAACTATTTTCTTTTTCTTTCTTTGACGATCCATACAAAAACCATACATCAGAGTAATAATTTTGACACTAAACAAAACAAAAAAAAATTGTTCACAGAATTAACTGCTTATTTGCAAAGCTAACCGCTACAATAATCATGAAAGTCTCTAGATTTGATCATAAACCATGTAGTTTGATTTTTAAAGAGATCGAACCTCGCAGTATAATTTTTGTCTTTGCGCATTAAGAAGAGAAAGAAATTTACTCTAATCCCTGGAATAAAATTGAACATTTCTTACTGTCATCCAAGTGATCAGTTATTTCACTTGTGTGCAATTTTTTTCTTTAGCACGTTTGAGATACATTTTCCAAAGAAGTAGAAGAATCGCAGCTTCATAATATTCTGTTTTAGATAAATTTCAAGTGACACTTCTTTCTATAATTGAACAAATAAGAAGGTAAGACTACTTTGTTACCCCTGTAGAATTTCGACACTTTGTTTGTTGGCAATTTAGAATGACAAAAAAAAGATATATTAGAAACAAAAAGTAGAAGTCTATCAAAGTACAACACCTCTTGCAGCTATATACAGAATTGATGGTTAAAAAGGAAGGAAAGGACATCCCTTTTATTTTAGGATATAACTTCTAGTTTAAAACTTTGATTACTAATTAATATTTAATAATTTTTTAATATCTACAAAACATGAATCCAGTTGTGAAATTTGTTGTTATAAAAAAAAGTTTGTTATTATTCATATATTGAGAAAATTAAAATGATGGGAGAGTTTAAGCTTGTGAATAACCTTTATTACAAAATAATATGTACATTAATTGAAAAATCGACATAGAGAATAAATTTCTTACTATCAAATAATGCAGTCAAAAGCAGGGTATCTTATGGTAATATGTCATATTCCCAAAAAATAATTACAGAAATTCAAGAACACAATTGATATTATAGGCTATAATACCTTGATAAATTTACTTTCGGTTTAAGAAAATCCATTCCTATTAGAGATCAAAATAAAAACTTTCACTTCCATCCCCAGGTCCTAAAACAGAATGAAACAAAACAGAAGAGAATAAGATCAATTGATAATCATAATTACATGTTGATGAATCGACAAAAATCAAAACAAAGTAAATAAAATTAGTTCATCCCCCAAATAAGATCAGATATAGAAAAAAAAAACTGCGTTTGAAGATAATTATTATTAGAAAAAATATCATATATTTGAATTACCCAAAAAGGATATTAGAGCAAATAAGATTACATCAAAGTAATGATATTCCAAGCCAAAAAGTTACAAAAAGATAAAAGGATAATATTCCAAACCTGGCATAAGAAATACTATTTTGTCTCTGAATAACTTTTCACCTTACTATCATAGTACTATGAAAATGAGTTAGCAACAAAAAGATTTCTACCGGAAAAAAAAATTAACTGGCGATTTCTAAAGCTTTACCTGTTACAAGGTCCTTCATCGGATGTATTTGCAGTTTCGCTCATTACTGCCAGATTGATCATATGTTGTGCCTTCAAATGTGAGGTATGAATTGGTAATATATTGCCTTTGTAGTGATTAAATATAATATGTATAATAATGATAGGTACTAAATAGGATAGTAAATATTGATCACTAACTGCTAAATCCGGGTTACGTGCATGTATTGAGGAATTGTAAGAGTCAATATTGGACATGGCACGTTAAACATAATTAAGAGAGTTTAATGAGTGATTTATTAAGTTTCTTTACATGACATATAAATGAAAAAAAATAAGTAAAAAGCCAAAAAAAGAAGAAAAAAGATAAATAACAATGGAGTTCATAGAGATGTGCCACATCACCTTGTCTATGCTTAACTTTATATTATATATAGATTGCTCCAAAGGTTCTGTGACTCTATGGTCTCAGAGAAAATGAAAAAGAGGAAGAATTGTTAAGATCAAGTTTGTGGACTTCAATCTTGAAGAATGAAGACTGATTTCACTAATAGTGGTAGCAAAAATATAGCTAGCAATAAAGAAATGAAAAAGGGTCAAAAGCTGTTGACCAGGTGGAACTTTATAACATGCAACCATGATGCTCCTGTATTGGAAAACATTAAAGGATAGGCTTAAGAGTAAATTATGTATTGATTCAACGGAAAAGGGTCATATTTGCTCTTGTCCTATCAAAAATAAGTTATATTTACCTTTCGATATACTTTTTCAATACGTACACCCTTGCCGTTTTACTTTCAACCAAATTTACCCCTCATCCGTTAAAATTTGTTGATTGCTTAAATAGGACGAATTTGGGATATGGTTTCTATATGAACTATGTAATGTGTTTTCTATATGAACTATGCATTATTGTTTTCTCACTTTATAAGCTATATTTGACAAGTTTTTTTCCTTTTTTTTTTTTTTAAATTAAGCCGTTTTCCCAATTTTCATTCCCTGTGGGCTGTGGTGATGGGGGTTTGGCTTGGATCACCTACCGAGTTAATTGCTCCAAACAAAAATTTACAATGAGAGGAGGGCAAAAAACCATACCTTTGTTACATCGAGAAAGGGAAGGAAAATAACATAATAAAGAATTGGGGGGGGGGGGGGGGTGTCCCTTTACTGTAAGCTCACAAAAAAAGGTGGAATGACCAAATAAGAGAATCCTTAATGAAAGAGAGAGAGTCGAGTTAGACTTGAAAAGTTCTTGGAAGAGTACAAGGCCATTAGACCAACTAGATATTCTTATGCTGATGTTAAGAAGATAACAGATGATTTTAATGAAAAATTAGGAGAAGGAGGTTATGGAACTGTATAAAATGGCAGACGTTTCAGGAAATTTGTGTTGTGGTAAAAGTCCTACGCGATTCCAAGTGTAAAGGGGAAAGCTTGATGAGAGGTTCATTTTACCAGTGAGCTCGAGCTCGGATAGTGTCTCAATGATCATCCGGAACAAGTTTCAACATATTGCTCTTTGTAGTGCAAGAGGTGTTGAGTATCGGTCTTCACAGGGATGTGATCAGAAAATCCTCCATTTGGATATAAAACCAGAAAATATCCTTTTAGACCACAACTTGAACCAAAAAGTATGCTATTTTGGCCTAGCAAAACTGTGTTAGAATGAAACTAGGGGAACCATTGGTTACATTGCACAAAAACAACAATCCCACAATTGGCTACATTCCACCATAAGTGTTATCAAGAAACTTTACGAGCCTGATATTTACTGCACCAGAAGTGTTATCAAGAAACTTGATATTTATAGCTACAGAATGCTCTTGTTAGAATGGTTGGTGGAAGATGGATTATAAGACGAATAATCACAGCGAAGTGAATTCTTTGGGGTGGATACTATGTACAGGAATTTGGAGGAAGGGGAGGAATTAAAGAGTCGGTCCTTCAGATAGAGGAAGAAGGGGGAGGGGGGGGGGGGGGGGTATTGCAATTGTGGCATTCAGTGAATCAGTGTCCAATTGATAGGCCTTCAATAAAAGAAGTTATTCTGGAAGGAGACGAGAGTCATCTCCTAACTAATATGCCTAAGTTTAATGCAAGTCCTCATAGTGAAGATCTAGACTTTGAATAACACTTCAAAGTCGATTGTACAATGAAAAGCAAATTAGTATAAGAATTGCAAAATTATTTTGTTTCATATATTAGTGATCAGCAAGCTGAATGATAAATATTTGGACTATTTCTCGATTTGTGTGTGTTATCCTAGCGTTGAAAGCATGTTAATCTGATGCAGATTGAATTTGGTCACTTAACACTTAATAAGGGCAAATTTAGAAAAATAAGGTTAATTTTTTCTTGATTTGGTAAGTAGACACTATTTTTGAACCAAAAGATAAAGACTAAATGAACACTCTTTTTTTGCCGGAGTGAGTAATAAATAAGAAAGTTTCTACGACAAACATACTTGCCCAAAAGAATAGTAAGTTGTTCTCTCAAATCTTTATCCAATACTATTATAGAAATAGTTGGTTCTTATAAAGGCGAATTTAGGATTTTAAGACAATAGATGCGGATTGCAGAGTACCAAAGCGCACACTATTATATAGAGCTGGTGGATGCAAAATTAGTATAAGTACATATGTATAATTTTTTTAATATATCTAAAAGTTATTCAACAAAGAATTTGGACCAATCTAACCAGGGAGAATAGAGAAGCTACCTGAGCATCTCTACTACTTTGCTCATCAAAGGGCGAATTATAATTGTGTGGAAGAAGGAAACACTGTAAAAGTGGATTGAGTCGAGCAAGTTACAATTCATCCAGTCTTATACTTTCATAGACAAGTCACATATAAAGTTTCCATCAGCAAATAAGAAATTACTGGAGTAAAGGCAAATAAAAGCATTTCAGTAGAGAACGAATAGAATTCAACGCCAAAGTTTCTATTCGTGCAGAAGAAAATAAAGAACAACAACAACGAACATGAGAAGGAAAACCCTGACGAGTTCACAAACAAAATTAACAGAGAATGAAACAACATAAGCTAGGAAGCAAGACTTGACAGATAGCATTAGCCAAAACATAGTTGCACTGATTCAAACCTTGTATTTGTCTTAAAAATCCATTGAATATGTATAGATTATTAGTTTCGAACCTAGTAACTTGAAAAGATCAGAAACAAGAATCCATAATCTTCAAATCCTGGCTCCGTCTCTAACAATACATATCAGAACGTACTGTTGCAAAGCTCAAAACTAAATAGACATTGACATCATCCAGACAATAGCAGCTAGCTAATATGCAAATAAATCCAACCACAAAGTGGAACCTTTCATCTCAGTACAATGATTTAGCTTCTACTGATGTCTCCACTGATCAGAAGGTCACTAGTCCGATGAGCAATTCTGCTGCTCAGAAATCACATCTAGGTGTGGATGCTATACTATGATGAAGTTACAAACGAGAAGGGCGAAGAATGTCAGGAAAATGAAGGAAGTACATCGCAAGAGCTAATGAGAATGAAAGCAAGTGGAGAGAGTCAGAGAACTCAAAAGCGCAAAGTTATATGAAAGAATGACATTGTTGATGCAATTCTTTCTTGAGAAGTATGTCGATGCAATATGTAGCAGAATTGTAATATTTTAAGGTTATTTTTTTTTTTTGGAAACTGAAAAATAAATATTTTAAGGTTATAAATCATCTGTTCTCGATAGCGATCTTCTAAATTTTTCTCCAGAAAAAGAAAAGCATCATTCACAAAGCATAAAATGTAATCTAGATTCTCTATTGCGACTTCATGGTAGCATTTTTTGTGAAGGATAAGTGAGAGGATTGAACTTTTATACATTGCAAATGCTGCTTAAGAATGCGACAAATAATAATATGATGAGCGCCTGAACTTCAGTATACAAGGCAGAAATTACTAAAAAAAGGAAATCATATGAGAATACAGTGGAGAGGTGCAAAAGCATCATAATGAAGAAATCGCTTACCATCATCTTTAGTCTTTCTTCAAGATATGAACTTGGAAATAGTCACATCCAAAATTTTCTTCTGCCTCTAGTTTAATCTTCAGTGGTGAATTCCCAACCGAGACGCTACAGTTGATCACTTTTATCGATCTCAATACGCAATTATCCACAAGGCCAATCGGGATCTCTTCAAGCTTGGGACAACTTTTTATAACTAGCGTTTCAAGCTCAGGAGATGAGTCATCTGAGCAATTCTACTGGGTCATAAAGACATGATGTAGTTTCAAAACTCTGAGTCTATCGAAACATGTATCATTGAGATACCAGATCTTTTCCCCAATAAAGTATATCTCGGATAATTTAAGAGTCTCAAGGTGTCGCAGCTTTGTAATACTTGAAACTATTTCATCTGTTAGAAAAATGTCACTGAGGGACAAAACCCTTAGACGTGAAGGGAACATCTCCAAACTCATCAATGCAGAACCTGAATAATTGGGAACATCTCCAAATTCATCAATGTGGAGCCTGAGTTTTTCAAGATTTAGGAACTTCCCCCAGTATTTCGAAGTCATGTCAACCATGGACATATAGCACATGCCAAGAGTCTTCAAGTTATCTAACACAAGAACCGGAGATTCTTCAAAATTCACTCGCTCATCATCTTCCCATGTAATGGAAAATTTGCTTATATCCACATGCCTCAATTTTTCCATTTTCCAAATAGCAGCTGATATCATTGTAAAAGATGAACGAACCAGCAAGGTCTGTAGATGAAGGAGGTGTGACACCCACTTCAAATCAAATACTTTCACAAAAATTGCAAGGCACCTCAAGTGAGCCAGTGACTGAAATGCAGCAGCCCAAGAATTGTCCGAGTAGATATCCATTAAATGCAACACCAGAATACATCCTAAGTCACTAAGCAAACGGAAAGGGTTCTTACTATTCAATATACTGAATTTCGGATGAACAATGAACTCAAGAGACCCCTGACTTTCTCCAGAAGACTCCCTTTCCTTGGAGTTGATTCTCATAGTGTTTTGTATGTACATGCATAACCTTTTTGAATCTACTGGTTGACGTGGATTATATGGCACTATGAGCTGCAAGAACTTTTCTTCTGTAATTTTTCTCAAGCAAAATTCACGCACTTGGTCAAGAATTATGCAGCATTTCATTTCACAATTAGCTCTTCTTTTAGAAACCATTACTAGGTTCTGCTAACAAGATCATACAAGCAACTCTTTGATGTTTCTTCTAGATCGAACGTGTAAATGTTCTGCACAAACTCCTCAGCTATCCACCACTTCAGCAGATCAGAAACTGGAATTCATAACCCGTAGGAAACAATCCCATGTAGAGAAGGCAAGGCTTTAGATTGTCCTCTAAACGGTCATAACTTGTTTGTATCATCTTCATACTCTCTTCTTCTAAATAGGAACTCATATTGTTTGCAACATCAAGCCACAAATTAGGATCTTGCCTTCCATTTTTGAAATTTTTGCAGCAATGGTGATAATAAAAAAATGCACTCCCTTACATTTTTTTGCAACTAATGGTCCTACACTTCGTAGCTCCAACGGACAGCTCACTCCTTGAAATACTCGCTTTTTCAGTAATTCCCAACTCTCATGATCACTTAGAAGTGGAAGCAAATAAGGATCACTAAGATCCCTGATCTGCTTAGCCAAATCTACATCTCGAGTTGTTACCATTATTCTACTTCCATTCCCTTCCCTTTTTTTTTTTTTTTGGTAGCAGTACTTCCATTTCCTTCCCTTTTTTTCTTTTTGGTAGTAGTGCATCCTTTTCCTTCATTAAGAACAGATAATCGCAAGTCATTGAATGCCCTCTCTTCCCATATGTCATCCAATATGATGAGAAATCTCTTTCCCGTTAGACTCTTGTGCAACATTTAATTATGCTATTATCATCATCTACAGTAACATGCTTATCTCCCATAGATTGTTTTAAAATCTCAAGTAACAACTCTTTCCGATTATATATTTGTGAAATGGTGCACCACATTCGAACATCAAAGTGATGAATAATAGAAGGACTATTGTATATCTTTCTAGCCAAAGCTGTTTTCCCTAGTCCAGCCATTCCGACAATCGAGATAACGTCCAGGTCCATTATCCCTCTTGTCAAATCTTCAATTATAATTTCTGCATCGTCATCAAACCCCACCAGTTCTTCATCAACTGATGGATAACCATGAAGGGTGGAAGGCTCTGCGAGAGCAGGAGTTCTTTCACAGATCTCAATGTCCTCCATATCAATTAGCTCTGGCCTCTTTTACGATTAATCTTGGAAGTAAAATCTACCTATATCATAATTGATAGATCTGTCAACCTCCATAAAAGGAATGAAACAAGAATAAAGCAGTTCAAGAATCAATAACTTAGAGGAGAACACCAATAATATAAATTAAATTAATGTCACAAGTCAAGTCTTATGTATCCACAGGACAGCAAAACAATAAAGGTTCATCAAGATGAATAACCCCATACCACTCCCTCCCACATCCCAATTTATAAGCTGCACCTTAATCTTTCCATTAGGATGCTCCATCTTTTATTTTTCTTAGACTTAATTAGTGCTAACAGTTCTATATCAGAGTGGAAGATTTTTTGTCTTAATATATGCACATATAAATATGTCAAACAATCAATAATTTTGCAAAACATAAAATTTTAAGAAGCCTCTAATCTAATATGAAAATCTCCAAGCTAATTTACTATTTGAATTTTTTATCTTGTCCTTGGATTTCGGTTATTATCTGTTGTGTCTTGTAATTCGTCTGTCATAGAATTTTGTGGTAGTTACTTTATCATTCCTTCTTTCCGGATTGTTTTGTCATGCTTTATTTAATACTAGTCTCTAGAAACGTGAACGCACGTTTATTTCAAAGTACATATTACAAAGTTTGTATCACATACGAAATTTTTTAAATACTGCATATATATTTCCAAACTTTCCTTAGAAAAAAATTAATAACTCGTAATCTGAAGTTTGAAAATTTTGCAATTATAGTGCTACTTTAGCGACATTGTAGGAGCACTTTTTTCAGCAAAAAACAGACAATACTTTAATTTAAAGACAATTACATACTCGAACACATGTAAAAACATGCATATAACTATCAGAACCGAAAACCAAACCAAATCGATTAAATAAATTGATATTTGTTTGGGTTTGATTTGGTTTGATTTAAAATTTTTAAAAACCGATAATATTTGGTTTGGTTTGGTATTATTAAAACAAAACCGAAGGAAAAACCGAACCAAACCTATAAATTTTATATACAAATCTTTATAATTATATATATAGTACAATATTAGTAGTTTTTATAAATAATTTCAAATACTTTGTATACTTCTTCATCCAAATTTTATTTATCTCTAATAGGTTAAAGAACTTACACCTTAATTAAACTATTTTCTTAAAAGAAAGCCATGAATCCAAACCCATTTATTCAAAGAAACAACAATGAAATTTATCTAACATTTTTTATATTTCTTATAAACTTTATTCACATGATTAATACTTATAAGTCCCAAGACATTTTCTCCATAATCCAAGAAAATTATAGCCAGTACAATAGAAGGGTAATAATGAATTATAAGTTGGAAAAAGATGAAAAATTCTTCCCTAATTGAAGGGGAAAAAAAAAGAGAAAATAACAATTAAGTTTCTTAAAAAACCGAAAAATCAAACCAAACCGATGGTTGTTTATTATATTTGGTTTGGTTTGGTTCTAATAATTTTAAAACCGACCAACTTGGTTTGGCTTTGGTTTTAACATATTTATTGAATTAGCCTACATTTAATTAGTTAATGGACTCTTAAATTCTACAGTTATTTTTGTATTAACGAAGAGGTTGGCTACTGAAGAAACGAATTACTAAGTTTTATAGAAATATGAAATGTGAAAAGTTAGAATTGTAAACAAAAATAAGAAAATAAAACGGATGACTCATATTAATTGTATAGTGAATACTTGCTGATGTGGCCATCTTTGATGCAACAACTCTTCGGCTAATTTGAGATAAAACTTCATAAATTGTCTGATGAAGAATTTAGGGGAGGGCAAAATGAGTCAATCAATTTTTAAAGAGTATTTTCATAATCTAAATTGAGACTTAAGGGCTTCCCACTTATAATATAATAAGATGATATGATGATTTTGTCATGACTTCTTTACTTATGTTACTTCTTTTCCCTAATTGCTTTGACTTGCTTTTCCTGAGCCGAAAGTCTATCTGAAACAACCTCTCTACCTACCATGGTAGGAGTAAAGTCTGCGTACACTCTATCTTCTGGCCTTTCCAGACACCACTTGTCGGGATTACACTGGGTATATTGTTTTTTTTTTTAAATGTAAAATATATACAGTTGAATATTTCCGGAAAGGAACACTACTTTCCTCAAATGAGTATGTGAAACTAGTTAATTTACCCGCGCTTCGCGTGGTCGTAAAATTAACACTTGATTTTATATTTGTATTTTTCTTTTCTGTTTCCTTCCTTATTTCCTACCTGTTCATTTTTTCAGATAAATTATAAAATAATAAAGGTATGTAATCAATGAGATTCCAGACATTCTAATTTCAAGATTCATTACCGCAATACAAATTAACAATCACATATATTAAATAATATTTGCTTATAGATCAAATGTTCTCTGAAGTTAGATTCAATCAAAGCATCTTCCTTAATTGTAAATCCTCATAATAAAAATTATAAGTAAAATAATTTACCCTTTTTATCGTAAAATCTAGACATAATTTCAAATCTAATAACCATAATATTTATTTTGTTTCATACGAATGAATATTCAACGAACAAAGCGAGCATACTATGTGATTATGAATTTACAAACTGTACCGCTCCATATTCACTAATTTTCAAAAAAGTAAGATGAAACAAACCTTTTGCAAGTCTCCGACCCAAATAAAAACTATTGTACACTATATCAAGGTAATTTTTATTTTTTATCTTTCGAATAACCAAAGTATTGTTTGCAAGGTTTTCACCTTCAAGTTCTTGTGTTAAAGGCCTTCCTTTTTATCGGTCAAAATTGACTTTTTATATTTTAATTTTTTCCTTTTGCGTTCCGCTCCTATTTCAGTTTTCAAAGAATATATGTTTGTTTTAACAACAGAAATTAAGAGAGTTAAAGAAATAATTTTTTAACTTTTTTGACATTATATCTTTAACATAATTTAACTAAGAGAGATAAGTGAGTAACTTTTTGAATTTTTTTAACATTGAATATAAACAGCAAAAAGGCCAAAAAAAAGATATGATTAAGTGAAATGAAATTATTGCTTTGCGAAATTTAGTCGACATAGAAAAAGAAGAAGAACAATGAGAAATATTAAATTTGCATTCTCATCTTCTTTTAACATCTACATTGTAAAATCCCTTATTGATCTAAAACTTCTCCAAATACACATAAATAACAAAAACTAAATATATAAGGTAAAGATACATATAAAAAATAAATTAGAAAAACAAATTCAAATAGAAGAATTGTGTTGATCTAACTAATTGTAACAGAATATTTTCCCTGATCATTCTCATTCCTTGAAAATGTTAATATACAGCATTTACAACATAAATGTAGGCTATAAATTAGGAACTAATTTGACTAATATATGCTAACATAAAATAGAAGATTACTAAATATATTTGACTAAATATTTACATAATCTAACACACCCCCGCAGTCGAAGCGGGAGGTTTACGAACGGTTAGACTATCCCGAAAATCATCAAATAGTACGCGTGGAAGACCTTTGGTGAAGATGTCGGCAATATGATAACGGGACGGAACACATAGGACACGAACCTCTCCACGTCTAACCTTTTCACGAACAAAGTGAATGTCCATTTCAATATGCTTGGTACGTTGATGTTGTACCAGATTTCCAGACAAATAAATGGCACTCACATTGTCACAATAGACCAAAGTTGCTTTACGAATAGGACAATTGAGTTCAAGCAACAGATTACGAATCCAACAAGCTTCGGAGACAACATTAGCAACCCCTCTGTACTTAGCTTCAGCACTAGATTTAGATAGAGTAGGTTGGCGCTTGGAAGACCAAGAAATCAAGTTATCCCCAAAATATACACAATAACCCGATGTGGAGCGTCGAGTGTCAGGACATCCTCCCCAATCAGCATCTGTATATGATAGTAGTAACTGTAGAGAGGTTTTGTATAAGTGTGTACCAAAGTCAATTGTACCTCGAATGTATCGCAAAATGCGTTTTAATGCTTCCATATGCTCGACTTTGGGATCATGCATAAACAAGCAAACTTGTTGGACCGCATATGATATGTCTGGCCGAGTAAATGTCAAGTATTGCAAAGCACCTGCCAGACAACGATACTTCGTAGGATCTTCATGCAGGGTGCTCGAAGTAGCGTTGAGTTTTCCTTTGGTATCAACTGGAGTGCGGCAAGGCTTACATTGTGACATGCCTGCCCCGTCAAGAATATCCTCTGCATAAGAACTCTGAGACATGAATAGGCTATTTTTGTCCCGGGAGACGGCAATCCCCAAAAAATAGCTCAGCGGACCCAAGTCTTTCATTGCAAATTCCGTAGCTAACTTGGACATAATACCTAGTCTGAGAGAGTCTGAAGATGCAGTTAGAATAATATCATCCACATATAACAAAATGTAAGCAGTATCCTTTCCACGACAATAAGTGAAGAGAGAGTTGTCAGATGTACTATGCGAGAAACCAATGGTTGCCACATATTCAGCAAAACGCTGATACCATGCCCGCGGTGCCTGTTTCAAGCCATAAAGAGACTTACGCAAGAGACAAACATGATCAGGACGAGCCGGATCCCGGAATCCCAGAGGCTGATACATATAGACGGTCTCATTCAAATTGACATGTAAGAAAGCATTCTTTACATCAAGTTGGTGAACGGGCCAAGAGTGAGATAGAGCAATGGTAAGAACCACACGGATAGTTGCCGGCTTGACCATCGGACTGAAAGTCTCGTCACAATCAACACCTTCCCGTTGAGACCTGCCATCACCTACAAGATGGGCTTTATGCCTCTCAAAAGAACCATCAGATTTCCTTTTATGCCGAAAAATCCATAAAGACCGAATAATATTAGCATTTGAAGGACGAGGGACCAACTCCCAAGTCTTACTATCAATAAGAGCATTATATTCATCTTGCATAGCATTTTTCCAATTCGGGTCATTAAGCTCACCAACTGGATTTCGAAGAATAGGGGAGATGGAATTGTTGGTGACACTTAAGGCTTGATTATGGTATTTCAAGTTCGGCTTAAATATCCCATGTTGACTACGTGTAGTCATGCGAGGAGTGGTTGAGGGGCTGGCAGGGATGGGACTACTGCCGTGGTGGGGGGCTGGCAGCGAGGGTGACGGAGGGGCTGGCAGTGGCGGGACTGCTGGCTGGACCGCTGAAGGATTGGGAAGGAGCTGGTGGGCAGCGGCTGGACAGGCGACGAGGGAGGAGGGGAGATGGGTGAGCTTGGGTGTTGGGTTGCAGGAGGCGGAGCAGCGGCCTGGTCATGCAACAAATGTATTCTCAATGGGGAATTATGATCACCCAAAAACTCATATGAGGCAGAAGATGGACTATTTATTTGTAAAAATGGAAAAGGAGTTTTCATCAAACCACACATGCCGAGCTATGATTATTTTTCGGCTCGATAAATCATAACATTTGTACCCCCGATGATTAGAAGGATACCCCAGGAAAACACATGGAGTGAACCTAGATTGTAGCTTATGAATTTGTGTGGACGGAAAAAAAGGAAAGCATAGACAACCAAAGACTCGGAGATGAGAATATGATGGATTCTTTTGATAAAGAATATAAGTGGGCGTCTTATATGCTAAGATTTTAGAAGGGATAATATTGTGTAGGTACGTTGCCATGGCCAAGGCGTGATGCCAATAGGAGGGGGCATAGATGCATGGGCAAAGAGTGTACGAACAATATTATTTATGGATTTAATTTTCCGTTCCGCCTTACCATTTTGAGGTGAAGTGTGTGGGCAAGAAAACCGGAAAAGCTCCCGTTTTGTTCACAAAATTTATGAAAAGGACCATTATCAAATTCACGCCCGTTGTCACATTGAAAAGTTTTGATTTCTTTTTCAAACTGAGTGCGAATGAAAATCCGGAAAGACAAGAAACAATCATAAACTTGGGACTTTATTTTAATGGGAAAAGTCCAAAGAAAATTAGTATAATTGTCAAGAAATAAAACATAATATCTGTGACCAGAAGAGCTAAGAATAGGTGAAGTCCATAAATCACTGTGAACAATGTCAAAGGGCATAGTAGTAGTTGAAAGAGAGTCATAAAAAGGCATTTTAATTAATTTCCCCAAAGGGAAAGAATGACAAACATTGTTTCGAGCCTTATTACATTCAATCAAATTACTACTACGTAAAGAACTAAGAATTACATCCCCGGGATGACCTAAGCGGGAGTGCCAAATATGAGGAGAGATGACGGTAAAAGCAGATGG
Organism: Lycium barbarum; assembly: GCF_019175385.1. Taxonomy (NCBI): domain Eukaryota; kingdom Viridiplantae; phylum Streptophyta; class Magnoliopsida; order Solanales; family Solanaceae; genus Lycium; species Lycium barbarum. The sequence continues at coordinate 137,802,113 of NC_083341.1, forward strand.
TGCGGAAGGCGAGATGGCTCGATAATTTTTTAAGAATGGATAAAGATCACCCGAACTCTCACATCTCATGAGTTTTCTCCCCGTCCGTAAATCCTTCACTGAAAAACCAAAAGGATCAAAATCAACAGAAACCATATTATCGATAGTAAATTTACGAACGGAAATAAGGTTTTTGATGAGTTTGGGTGCATGTAAAACATTTTTCAGGTTTAAGGAGGGATTTACTTGAAGGGATGTATGACCATAACCACGAATCGGAATCATGTTACCATTACCAACAACAATGCCATTATTTTTGCTCAATTGATAGTAAGACGAGAGAGTACCTTGGGAGTTGGTCATGTGAGATGTGGCTCCGGTGTCCATGTACCAATTGTTGTCATCGGGCGGATTCAAAAACATTGTGTGCATAGCTTGATCAATGTCCGTGGGCGCATACCCACCATGTGATAACGGGGCTGCCGAGTAGAACGACTGTGGAGGACGAGCACCGAGAACTCCCTGCTGCGGCGGGGCTGGGCGTGGCTGCTGCCACCCTGTGGTGGGGTACGGGCACGGTGGGGTGGCCCACGGCTGTGGCCCCCAAGCAGCCCACGGTGGAAAATACCACGACGGGGCAGTGGCCCGCTGTTGCTGCGACGTGGTGGGCTGGTTGGGCTGGGCATTGTTCCGGCTTCCCCCGCCGCTGCTTTGCCCATTTCCGAGGCCACCGTGGTTGTTGTTGTTGTTGCCGCAGCTGCGACCGCGGTTGTTCCGCTTTCCACGATTGTGAGAATTCCCTCGATTGTTGAAGGTATTTTCAGAATTATTGGGCTGCCCATTACCAGAGAAATTATGAGGACTAATATTGTGGGAAACGAAAGCAGCATTCGACCCGGAGTCGTGAATGGCGTCCTCGCCATGGCTGTCTTCCTCAAGTTCGAGCATCGACCGGACAACGTCAAAAGATGGGAGAGGAGTATGGTGCTGCACCGTCGTTCGAAAGGTTTTATATTCTTCCGATAACCCTCGCAGAAGACGAAGCACAAGTCGTTCGTCGGAAACTTTGTGTCCGACGTTGGCGAGATTGTCTACAAGAACTTTCAGCCTGGTGCAGTATGCCTTCACATTCGGAAAATCCACCAATTTGGTGTTAGTGAATTTTGCATCAAGAGCAAGAGCCCTAGCCTATTTGTTGTCCTGAAAGAGATGAACAAGGCGATTCCAAGCCTCGGCTGCAGTGTCCTCTTGATGAATTATCGTGTTGAGAAGATCATTCGATATCGTACCATATATCCATTGTCGAACAATGTCATCTAGCCGTTAACATATAGCCTTAGTAGCAATTTTCTCGGCTGCGGTTGTCAGGGGTGGGACGGTGGGGGAGGCTGGAGGTAGTATGTGGTCGGTCACCAAGTTTGCTCGGCAATGGAGCTTGAAGAGGGTAGCCCAGTTATTGTATTGGCTTCCTTCATAGTCAAGAACAATAGGAATGCATGATTTGATATTGGTGACTGTAGTCGCAGGATGCAACTTGGACGCGTCAGCCATGGAGAAGAGGAGGAGGAAGGACCGAAGAGGAGGAAAACGAAAAGGGGGTCGGCAGCTAGGGTTAGGATGCTAGGGTTTTTAGGAGAGACCTAGTCTGATATCATATAAGAGAATATTTTCCCTGATCATTCTCATTCCTTGAATAGGTTAATATACAGCATTTACAACATAAATGTAGGCTACAAATTAGGAACTAATTTGACTAATATATGCTAACCTAAAATAGAAAATTACTAAATATATTTGACTAAATATTTACATAATCTAACACTAATAAAAGGTAGAAGGAAATAATAGAGCATTCCAGCATAACTCTTTGTCATGCTCTTTACTTCCACACGTCCCCTCCCCTGGAAAAGAACAAAACACATAAACACATTAGATACGAAAGATTTAAAGACAGAAAAGATAAGATGTAGCTAGATTCAGAAAAAAACCAACATAACATTTTTGCAAAAAAGGAAGTACACCGAAAGCAATCAAAAAAGACACATAGCTTAGAGTAAAAAAGATGATTAAGCAGACTTACTAATATACTATCTTTGAAAATATTTGTCTACGCATTCCAATTCAAATATTTCCAGCATCTTGCAAATTATAAATAGTTACTTGCAAAGATATGAAAAGACATAGATATTACTATCCATTATGTAGTCTAGTTAATTAGAGAAGTGGGACAAACCGTTTAGGAATAAGAAGACAATGAATGTGTTATTAAGGGAATGAAATAACTTCTCAGCTTTTTAACGTGGCATATTCAACAAAGTTAAGAGAATTTAAAAAGTGACTTAAGTTTTTTTAACATTGAACAAAAATGATAAAAATAGGAAAAAGGTCAAACACAAGAGAAAAAAGATAAATGTGTTCTTGGACAAAGAGAAGTGTCACATCACTCTTCTTTTGCCTAACTTTTTAATATATATATATTAAAAAGTTAGTTGTTAAATTGTCACACCAGTTTGATCTAAATTTGGCCACACTTATGTAAAAACCACCATAACCTCTATTGTACAATTTTAAATTAAGATAAACTTTGAGAAGAAAAGATAGAAATGACATTAAGTAAACATAAATTATTATTATATATATATATATATACACACAATAAGGTCTTTTTGCCACATTATTTTGGCCACAATGGCCCAAATGGGATAAATTCATATGACTATTTAGGTCAAATTTAATAATTTATGCTTGCTTAATGTCATTTCTATCTTTTCTTCTCAAAGTTTATCTTAATTTAAAATTGTATAATAGAGGTTATTGTGATTTTTACATAAGTGTGGCCAAATTTTGATCAAATTGATGTAGCAATTTACGTTATTAATGATCAAAGTAATGAGAAAGGAAAAGTGAGTATTAAAAAGGAGACAATAAGTTAATACTCATGAGGAGTGGAGAAAGGACGTGCGTATAAATGAAATTAAGGATACTCTTAATAATAAGGAATGAATAAATAAGGTGTATTTAATTTTGTTTTCCAGATTTTCTAGACATCATATAAGGGACAATGTCAAAAATTTGAGAAAAAAGATAAATACCAATGGAGGTCATAGAGAGGTGTCACATCACCTTGTCTATGCCTAGCTTTATATTATATATAGACCAGTGAAATAGCCCGCGCTTTGCGCGGTCTTTATAAATTTAGTTGATATCGAAAAGCTAAAAGTTTATAACAAAATTTACAAAATAGATATAAAATATACATAAGCAAAATATATAAATTAAATGATCAAATGTATAAGAAAAAATACATATAAAAAGGAATAAAAGTGTCTCATAATTCTAGAGGAACAATCTTTTCATAGGAAAGAGAAGCTAAGCTTGGGGAAAAAAAAATATGTAACATGAGTCTTCTAGCTTGCCTTACTATTTATATTTTGTTCACAAATAATTTATTATTAAAATTAATAACCACTATTTAGTTAATGTATCTAGAGGTAATTTTTATTCATAATAATAGATACATTTGGTCTCAAAAGAAATAGAGAATTTTAGTCCAAGAGAAAAAGACAAGTTTAAAATAAAAAGTAGCAAGTAGAGGAAGATCTAAATCAGAAAAAAATAATCACTCGTCATTGTTAAATAAAAACATAAAAAACTAATACCTTCATAGAAATCCCACATGCAATAAGGAAAAATTGAAAGTCCATAAATTGATATAACAACATAATGAAAATTATGTTCGGGGAAATAAGAAACAATTTAAAATTGAAAGTTCAAAAAATAATATAACGAATGAAAATAATGTTCAAGGAAATAAGAAATAATAGAATTCATCATCATATTTTTTTTATATTACGTAAGATCAAAATACACTAATATAAAAAGATGTAGATTAAGTGATCACTATAATAATCTGCATTTGTATTTTTTTCTATAGTAAAATCACTCGATATCCGATATCCGATATCCGTTCACCGGGCTAATTTGTATTTCTGTGAATGTATTGTGGAAGACTCTTCAATGAAGGAGATGGAATTTATATATTCCGTACCCACCCGATTCCTTAATCGTAATAATCTACATCGATTGCCAAATATTAAGAAAAGAGTATACCGCTCCAAATTCTTCAACTTTACAGAGAAAAGAAAAAAAAAAGTACAAAACTTTCTAGTTTCTACATTTTCCCACAAAGCTATGAGCCACACTTTTTACATTCAAAAAATTCTTAGCCCGTTGAAAGCATACAATATATTACATGAGGCATAGCGTTCATAAGGCTACAAAAAATGCAGTATGTCAACAATTTAAGTTTTACTTAAACACAAGATATATCCGTATATATGCTCATGATTACTGAATTCCTTGAGCCAAAAGAATCAATTAATAATAATTATTATTTTTTTAAAAAAGTTACAAATGTACAAATCAGAATGACTCCCCTTTCACATCCAATTTCCCTTGAAGTTGAATTAGCATTAGTCAAATATCATCCTAAAAGAAACATTGTTCCCGTTGAAAAGCACCATCAATATAGAATATATTCTCCGCGTACATCTCTACCTTATCCTCCGTCGTAGAATCAATACTATCTATAATATTGAGAGGGAAAAAAGCTGTAGAGATCAATGATTTAATACTGTCAACTCATGTTTTTTTTCTTTTTTCAAGACAACAAATTTAACAATGATCTTTATTTTTTTTGAGAATCCGCAAAGAGATTGGAGAGAGCTCCAAAGTTATTTTTCTTGCTTGCATAGTTTATTATAGGGAACTGACTTACACATATAGAAGGACAGATTAAAATTGAAAAGGACAAAGAAAACAAATCATAACTAACAAATTCATTAATTACAAAGATGAAGATATTAGTGAGGAGAAAATTTTGATACCTGGATCCATGGATTTATGTGGGATTTCTCGTTTGAAAGAAGCCGATGAACGCATCCTTCAGAAATTTACATACTATCTAATGAATAGTAATTATGGACACTCTTTGATTTATTGAGGAAAAAAAAAAAAGGAAAACAAAAAGCATGTGTTTCCTAGTCTTCTGAAACGGTGGATGCATAATGTAACATTTATTTTGCGACTTTATTACTGAGACGTGGGCTTTTAGTTCCACATTTAATTAGTGAGGCTTTTTTAAGCCATTTAATTAATAGAAAAAAATCAAAAAAAGAAAAAAAAGATAAATTTAAATCATGGCCATAGAGAGATGCCACATAGGATCGTCTATGTCTGGCTTTATAATTATATTATATATAGATTAGTTACAGTTACCATCTTCCTCTTCTTGTTATTTTCCTAGAAAAAAAAAATCCAAGAGTAAATTTGCCAGATGTAGTTAAAAGTTCAATGGTCACCTGCAATGGAAATGTAGTTAAATTTACTCAATTCCAAGAGTAAATTTGCCAGATTTGTAAGGATTATGCACTTCTAGTTGAGAAATAAAAAATAAGAACTTTTTATTGGGAGAAACTTCTTGTAAAGAAAAAGAAAATCCTGATCACAATTCACAGTATAGACTATATGGTAAAACAAGACATAAAAATCTGACAAATAATCAAATGAGAAATAGCAAAAGTAATAGGAAAAAATAGAAAACTAAAAAGGGAATCACACCTTAGAGTCGAAAAAGAGAGATTAATAATTGCTCCAAGGTTCAGTAACTCTATGGTTGATCAGTCTTAGAGAATATTATGAAAAGAAAGAAGTTTTGTGGACTTCAATCATTAAGAATGAGACTGTTTTCATAACTAGTGGTAGCAGAAAATGGTCCAAAAAATGTTGACTTGTTGACTAGGTGGATTTTTTTTTTACACGTGGCACTCTTTTATTGAACCCGCTAAAGGATAATATTTTTTTGTCCTAATTTATGTGATATTTTTCTTTTATTTTGTTCCAAAAAAATATAATTTTATAATTAGAAATAATTTAACTTAAAATTTTTCTTTTTACCATTAATGAGTTGATTTACAGTCACACAAATATATATAGCTTGTTTTAGAATTTAGATTATAAGTTTCAAAAGTATCTATTTCTTTCTTAAACTTTGTACCTAGTCAAGTTATATCATATAAATTGAGATGAAAGAAGTATTACTTAGATCCAACCCACTAATTTCAACCCCCAAATTCTTAACGCAGATTTTCATGAAGAAAAAGAAGCAATATACTATCTTACTTTAAACTTTAGTAAATGGATTTGTTCTTTTACATACGCAAGAAAAGAAAGAAATTGAGTTCTATTTCTTTTACGGTTTCCTTAACCATTAATTTACTCGTTCTTAATGGTTAAATATTATTGTTTTATTGTTCGGAGGCTGATGCCAATTCTGATACAGGTAGATTTTACTTCCAACAATTATAAAAGAGGCCACAGCTAAGCCTTCCACCCAACATAGTTGTTACTTGAGTTGCTAAAACAACCTGATAATGGAAAATGGAAGTAGAACTATGATAACAATTAGGGGTGTCTTCAGTATGGAGGAAAATATTTTTAATTTTTTCAAGTTCGGTCGGTCTAGCATTTTTTCTAGAAAAACGAGTTTCTTAACAATACGAAAAATAACTTCACTAGTAGAAGTATGAAAAACAAATTATTTAATTCTTTTTATTTCGATAAGACGTTTGTTAGCTTCTTCATTGGTAACATCATACAATTATCCAGAAATTGGTAAAAAGAAAAAAAACAATTGAATTTAGGATGTACACTAAAAGATTGGGCATGGATCATTTTATATTGGGTCGACCTATTCGGGCTGTCTATATTGGGCCTTTAAGAGCAGAAAGAGCAAAAAGCTAAAATTTACTTGGCATAGCTTATATTATTTATTACCTATTTATGGAACATAACTAAACTTTACAATAATTATATTTAGTAGCTAAAATATAATATATTTACTTCCTATAGCTATCACTTTTTTACCACTAATCTGATAACTTCCCACACCCCTAAATTTAAGCAAAAAAAAAATCCCTCTCTCCTATCCCCCTAAGGACACGCCATTATGCCCAATATCCCTTAATTTCCTCCAAATTCAAATCAGTTTTACAATAGTTCAACTTCCTTGTTTATCTCTAATTAACTACTCATTAATTTCACTCATAATTCAAATCTAATTCCCAAAAAAGGTAAGATTCTATACTGATTTTTACGTTTCACCGTGTATTTAACCTATATTTTCGTTTTTTTTTTCGTTTGACTCAGCAACGTAACTCTAAATAATTAATTATCACTGTTTGTTCTTGGTTGTTTTTCATATATATTTTGGCTATATTTTAATTGTATTTTGATTATTATGTTCAATATTACTTATTCTGGTTTCTGTTGACTATATTTCAGATATATTTTTCATATATTTTGACTATATTTAGAAAAATTTCAGAAAAAAAATAAGTTGCAGTGAAAACGTTGTTACCTCAATTATGACAATATTTTAATTGTATTTTGATTATTATGTTCAATATTACTTATTTTGGTTTCTGTTGACTATATTTCAGATATATTTTTCATATATTTTGACTATGTTTTTCAAAATTTCAGAAAAATAAAAAAAATAAAAAAGTTGCAATGAAAATGTTGTTACCTCAATTATGAACTCAACTTGAATTCGATATTTCAACAAATGAATTCAAATATATATTCGTCGTTTAAAATGAGCTCTGTTCACTGGTTTGATATTGTTATTTTTCAAAGTTTTTTGATGAACTAGTTTTTGAACTTTTTTTTTTTTTGGTTAAAAATATGAATGTACTTTTTGAATTCAATTTTTTTTTTTGAATTTGTTAGCTGTTTGAATGAGATATGAGATCAGATATGGAATGGGAGGATATTTGCGTGAATCACGGAACATTAAAAACTGATTTTAATTTAAATTGGAATAGATTTTGTTTTCATAAATATAGCACTTTCAGTTTTCTCAGCGTGTGTATTTCCGTTGTATTTATCTTATATTTAAGTCGACGCGTCTACTAGCTAAATATAGGTCCTCCAGCTACGAATTGTAAATGTAGAACAAGTAGTTATAGGTTGCTAGAAGAGGCTAAAAGGTAGTTGTTTGTGAAAAATCTACAAAAGCAAAAGGGGAACTTACAAAAATACTAGTAAATATACAACTATTTACAATACCTAATTACCTATAACTATTTTTTAATTTACAAAATCTACAAAACATACCCTATAAATGATAAAAGGAAAAAAATCTTTAGATATGGTTAATTTAGTATAAATATAGTAACAAATTTATACAGGTTATATTTTTCCTTAATTTTTTCCTACAAATTCTCCTTTCCTACCTATTATTAATAATAGAATTAATAATATGATGAAGGCAATAATATTAAGTATAAGTGACATAAATAATATACATAAATCATTAGATATGTTAAATTTAGTATAAATATGGTAACCAATTTATACAGGTTATATTTTTTCCTTTATTTGGCTCTACAAATTCTCCTTTCCTACCTATCATTAATAATAAAATTAATACAATGATGAAGGAAATAATATTAAGTATAATTGACATAAGTAATATACATAAATCTTTAGATATGGTCAATTTAGTATAAATATGGTAAACAATTTATACAGGTTATATTTTTTCCTGTATTTGTCCCTACAAATTCTATTTTCATACCTACCATTAATAATATAATTAATAATATGATAAAGGCAATAATATTAAGTATACTTGACATAAACAATATATATACTAAACATGTACCTTTAAGTCGTCTTTTGAAGGTTTTTCCACTTTCCTCTTGGACTTAGCCTTCAAACATAGATAGTGTTAATATAGCATATATTAAAAAAAATATACTACATGCTATATTTATGGATGTATGTGCATGAGTGCCTCGATATACTATATACCATATCCAGGTATATTTTCATGTACTTTTCTTATACCATATACCATATCTCCATATACCATATACTATATCATATACCATATACCATATCATGTATATTTTCATGTACTTTTTTATACCATATACCATATATTTTCATGTACTTTTCTTAATATTAATATATTTAAATAAATTTCTTTAAGTCACAAAAAAAATAATTGCATTCATCAAGTGAAAATAAAAAAGGAATAATAAAGAGGAGGAAACGAAAGAAAAAAAATATTTTTAAAACGGTTTGAAAGAAAGAGAAAGTAAAAAAGTGAATATATGCATTAATGGTAGTAACTCTTAAAATTGAATATTGTTGATATTTTAGGAATGTAAGAAGTTGTATTTTTGTAATTAAAAAGTTAAATTTTTGAATTAGTTGTATTTATGTAATTTTTATAAAGTAGTTGTAACATTTTTTATTACCATTTTAAAAAGTTATATTTGTGTGAGTTTTCCAAAGCAAAATGAGTTGTAGTTCAATTGGACTTAAACAAATTTAGACGGGCAATTCGCAGAATTGGCCTTCTTTTGAGTGGTCTTTAATTTTTGTCCTTCGCCTAAAACTTATGGGTTTCTGGTTCAAACTCCCGCTCAGTCAAAAATTTAAAAAAAAATCGCAAGACAGAGTTTGAATTTCGCTCTGTCCCCTCCAGCAGACTTTTAGTTATGCTTAACTAAAAGTCTGGCAGAGGGGGATAGACTTTGCCTTGAGTCACATATTTTATTTTATTTTACTTTTCAAGGCAAACTTTTAGTTATGCCTTACGGAAAGTTCCGCCTTATGGGGCATACTTTTAGTTATGTCTTAACTAACAGTATGCCCCATAAGACATAACTAAAAGTATGCCCCGTAAGGCGGAACTTTTCCTTAAGGCGTAACTAAAAGTTTGCCTGATAAGGCAAAGTCTATGCCTTAAGGAAAAGTTCTGTCTTATGGGGCATACTTTTGGTTATGCCTTAACTAAAAGTCTGCTCCATAAGACATAACTAAACTATACCTTAAGGAAAAGTTCTGCCTTATGTGACAGACTTTTAGTTATGCCGGATTCGGCATAACTTTAGTTTTTCCTTAAGGCGTGTATGCCGGATTCGGCATACACGCCCCCTACCCCTGCCTTGCGAATTTTTTTATTTTATTTTATTTTATGCCTGAGCGGGAGTTCGAACCCAAAACTTCAGGTATTCGCCCACCTTTCCAAGCGAAGGGAAAAAACTTAAAGACCACAAATATGAGGGCCAAAATTTAAAGACCACCCCAAAAGAAGGCCAATCCGCGCAAAAAAATGAATTTAGACTACTCCATTTCCCATTTTTCATGTTCTTCTGTTTGTAATGGGCAATTTGCACGATTGGCCATAATTGGGTGGTCTGTAATTTTTGGCTTTAATTTTTATCTTTTGCTTGATAACCCGAGGTTCTGGGCTTGAACGCCGGCTCAGTTAAAAAAATAAAATCGCAAGACAGAGTTTCTTAGCAAAATTAGGCCTATTCGGGCAAAAGTTAGGCCTTAAGGCAAGGCAAACCTCTGCTTTAAGGCCTAAATTTTGCCCGAATAAGCTTAATTTTGGGAAAATGTTAGGCCTTAAGGCAAAGGTTTCGCGAAAGCCTTGCCTTGCTAAATTTTTGTTTTTTTTTTGTTTTTTTTTTACTGAGCGGGGTTCAAACCCAGAACCTTGGGGTATTTCGGCACTTTTTTAAGCGAAGGACAAAAATTAAAGACAAGCAATTTGAGGGGAAAAAATTAAGGACTAGCGCCTTTGAAGGGAAATCCAGGTAAAAAAATGATTTGTAATTGCACGGTTTTCCCTTCAAATGCACTGGTCTTTAATTTTTTCCCTTCAAATGCACTGGTCTTTAATTTTTTCCCTTCAAATCGGTTGGTCTTTAATTTTTGTCCTTCAACTTATGTTTATAAGGGCATAAGTTCTTTAAGGGTGCTAGCATAACTTATGGACATTATGATGCATAACTTATGCCCCGTATAGGCATAATTTCGATTTTGAAGTACAAAAATAAAAAACCAGCTCATTTGAAGGACAAAATTTAAAGACCAGCACAAAATAGCGACAAAAGTGCAAATGACCCATTTACATTTGTCTAGCCTTGGGCGGAATCCATTTTGAAACCATTCATAAGAGAATGATTTCACACCAGTATAGTAAATGGGACAAATCCATTTTTTGATTTAGCTAATTTTCGAATACAATGGGGAAATAACTCAGATATACAGCTCATGCATCTAATTTGCAGTCGATGCAGCCCGAAGTATCATCGGTGTATAGATAATGTATATTTTCTGTATATCTATGTATAAACCTTACATATACTCTATACATAATGTATAGGCTTTGCATAATCATATAAGCACACGAAACCAACTAAAAATGCAGGGTATAGATAATGTATATGTTCTGTCTAACTCTATATAGATTACTCAACTTCTTTTGTAACTTTTACATCTGCTTGATGCTTTTTTAATGAAATTTTATTGGACATAAACAATAAACTCGAAAAAAAAAAAACAAATAAGAAAAAAATGACCACTTATTTTAATGTAAATTTAATGGGACAAGAAAATTTACTCGGCTAGAAATAGAATTTATTGTCCAAAAATATTATACTTAGAAGGAAAAAGATTAAAAAGAACATAGGAAAGACAACTCCTTTTTATTTATTTTTTCCTTCTATTTTCCACAAAGATTACATATCACACTTGGACGTAAGGAGAGGGGGCTTGGCTGGTACCAGGCTCTAAAAGAGTTTTCTTCGAGCGAGCAATCTTTCTATCTTTTTGGGTTGCATGCCTTATATATATATACAACAACAACAATAACAACAACAAGCCCAGTATAATCCCACCATGTGGGGTCTGGGGAGGGTAGAGTGTACGCAGACCTAACCCCCACCTTGAAAGGTAGGGCGGCTGTTTCCGAAAGACCCTCGGCTCAAGAGAAGAAAACAAGACAAAAGGTCAGATAGGGCTAAGCATATCGAAAACAATATGAAAACAAGGAATAACAAAAGCGAAAAAGTCATGGTAGAACAGTCCGGAAAGAAAGGAGCCGTAACTACTATAAATAAATAAGATAACCAAAGTACAACGGCCCCACAAATAAAAGCAGCAATCAAATGCAGAAATCAAATGGCAATAAACAAATGAGCATAACTACAACTACTATGTTGGAAGGATAAGCCACCTAGCCTTCTATCCTAATCTGAGTCCTCCACAACCTTCTATCTAAGGTCATGTCCTCGGTGAGCTGAAATTGTGTCATATCCTGTCTAATCACCTCTCCCCAATACTTCTTCGGCCTCCCTTTGCCTCTCCTGAAACCGTCCATAGCCAACCTCTCACACCTCCGCATAGGAGCATCTTTGTCTCTCCTCTTCACATGCCCAAACCATCTCAGCCTCGCTTCCCGCATCTTGTCCTCCACCGATGCGACTCCCACCTTGTCTCAGTTATCTTCATTTCTAATCCTATCCCTCCTAGTATGCCCATACATCCACCGCAGCATTCGCATTTCCACGACTTTCATCTTCTGAACGTGAAATTTCTTGACTGGCCAACACTCCGCCCCGTACAATAAAGTCGGTCTAACCACCACTTTGTAGAACTTGCCTTTAAGTTTTGGTGGCACTTTCTTATCACACAGCACTCCGGAGGCGAGCCTCCATTTCATCCACCCTGCACCAATACGATGTGAAACATCGTCATCGATATCCCCATCTCCCTGTATAATAGACCCAAGATATTTGAAACTTCCTTTCTTTTGAATGGCCTGGGTACCAAGCCTTACTTCCTCGTTAGCCTCACGCGGTAGGCCACTGAACCTGCACTCCAAGTATTCTGTCTTGGTCCTACTCAATTTAAATCCTTTAGACTCCAACGTTTGTCTCCAGCCCTCCAACTTATCGTTAACTCCATTGCGAGTCTCGTCAATCAGGACTATGTCATCCGCGAACAACATACACCAAGGCACCTCACCTTGTATTTGTCGCGTCAATTCATCCATCACCACGGCGAATAGAAACGGGCTAAGAGCTGATCCCTGATGCAACCCCATCATAACAGGGAAGTGCTCCGAGTCTCCTCCTACCGTCCTTACCCTGGTCTTAGCTCCATCATACATGCCCTTTATCGCTCTAATGTACACCACAGGTACACCTTTAGCCTCCAAGCATCTCCATAGGACCTCTCTTGGCACTTTGTCATAGGCCTTTTCTAGGTCAATGAATACTATGTGCAAGTCCCTCTTCCGCTCCCTATACTGCTCCACCAATCTCCTTACAATATGAATGGCTTCTGTAGTCGAGCGCCCCGGCATGAATCCAAACTGGTTCTCTGAAATAGACACACCTCTCCTCACCCTCATTTCCACCACCCTTTCCCACACTTTCATAGTGTGACTTAGCAGTTTGATACCTCTATAGTTGTTGCAGCTTTGAATGTCTCCGTTGTTCTTGTACACAGGAATCATTGTACTCCACCTCCATTCTTCCGGCATCTTCGCTATCTTGAGAATGACATTAAACAACCCAGTCAACCACTCCAAGCCTACCCTGCCTGCATTCTTCCAAAATTCCCCAGCGATCTCGTCAGGTCCGGTCGCTCTTCCCCTGCGCATCCTACAAACAGCTTCTTTAACCTCCTCAAACTTTATACTCCTACAATATCCAAAGTTGCGACGCCTATCCGAGTGCTCCAAGTCTCCCAACACAATGTCTCTGTCCCATCCTTCGTTCAAGAGTTCATGAAAGTATGACTGCCATCTCTGTCTAATGCGGGTTTCCTGTACCAACACTTGGCCATTCTCGTCCTTGATGCACTTCACTTGATCCAAGTCGCGTGCCTTCCTCTCTCTCGCCTTGGCAAGCTTAAATAGCTTCTTATCCCCACCTCTGTCCTCTAGTTCTGCATAGAGGCGTTCAAAAGCTGCCGTTTTAGCCGCCGAAACTGCAACTTCGCCTCCTTTCTCGCCATCTTATACTTTTCTTTATTCGTTCGCTTCTCTTCATCATATATATATATTGAAATAATATACTCCTTAGTCCTTAATCTTCTACGATTCTTAGATCAGACGGCAACTAGACAAAATTTTAAAATATTATAAAGATTCAATCCACACTTGAAGTTGGTAAAGAAAGGGAAACGTGAAAGACAAAAGAGGAGCAGGTATCAAAGTGGGTTAATAAGAGTATGAAGTTAATTATTGGGTTAATTTTGGCAAACTAGATGACCTAACAAAAGCTAACTTATTTTCCCCTTTAATGACTCCAACATCATTCTTAGATGTGAAACATGATGATTGAAAGTATTCCAACCACTCCCCCTTAGGGCCACTCGCACAAATGCCTCTATTTTGGGTTGGTTTTTAATTTTTATCTTTCAACACTTTTTGCGCGGGATAAGTTTATATTTCGTTACATAATATTTCACAAGTTATGTTGGACACAACAAGATTTTCAAAACTCAATATAAAAATGACCAAAAACACATCAAACCGCACAAAAACAAGCACGTTATTCAACTCAAAAAGAATAAAGAACATGTGTTGCAAAAGCATAACTGCAGTTTCTAAACACTATAAAAAATTCTAAAAATATATTACACAACTTATGTTGCATAACTTAATTGCTACAGAACTTATGTCAATCGTGCAAAACTTCAGTTTCCGAAGATTAATGTTATAAAACTATTCCGAGCGAAGCAGATTTGGATATTTTCATTAAATGAACAGTAGGGCCAAAAATTAAAGACCGTAGATACGAGAGGCAAAAATAAAAGACCATTGCGTTTGAAGGGCAATCCGTGCAAAATTTTCCCTTTTCTACCTTGTAGACAAATCAGTTTAAACCATGTTCTTTACCATAATCTCACTCTATTGTCCTTTTGTTTAACCACTATTTTTACAAATAAAGAGTACCTGAGTTTAATGCTCGGGGACAGAGAGTTCGTTTTGATAAGGTATAGGCCCCTTTGTTTTCTGTGGATGTAGAGATAAATATTGCATACTATATTTTAATTAGTTAATTTAGGGTTATAATTTTCTGGTATAATATTTGTATATTGGGTGTACAAATAAAATTTCATATAGCTAGCTGAAAAGAAAAGAAATGTGTGTAAGCATACTCTTTAAGGAAAATTAACATGGATGTTTATGCGGCAAAAAATAATTACCCAAAATATCTATTTTTAAAAAAAAAAAAAACATTACACTCCAAATCTATTTAAAAAAAATTACAAAATTAGGTATGTACGTATATATATCTTTGAGGCGTACCATCCACATATTGTATAGTCAAGTGGCTTTCCGCTCCTGCAGGGAACTTTTTGTGGCATGGTAATTAATCGAGTGCGCTTTCCTTTCTCCTAGCTACTCCCACTTCGGGAAATATCATGCAACAATGTGATTCAACTATTCTTACGAATCTATAATTTTGGGGTATACAATTATACCCTTTGGTATACAACGTCCAAAAATGTTGTGTAATTTTTTGAAGGAGCGAATTTTGTAAATGGGTATAGGCGGGCAATCATTTTTTTTTACCTCCGCCCGGGTAATTATGTAAAAGCCCCTATTCTTTAATGGTGTAAGACGGAAGAATCGTGCAAGTTTGGTTCACAACGGACAATATCACATGAAGTTAAGAATATCTTTGAACCGACTTTGCCCAACTTTCTAGGTTTTAGCCAATGGATTATGACTTAAAATCCTTACATTAAACAGAAGCGACAAAAAAAGTTAATTTTCATAACCTTAAATCCAAATTACAATAAAAATCTGCATACATCTGAAAACTTCCCTGTAAATAACTATGGATATGACTAACCTCTGGCCAAAAACACCTCTACATATATTTATGTATGTACAAGCATTTTGTAGGTTAAGTCAAGTCTCAAAAAAACGAAAGGCATCATAATAATAAACTTACAGTCCCCATGCATATTGTACGTACTAAAAGAAGTTAAAAGAGTTTGGAGATTAGTGAAGTAAGAGAGCTTTATATGGTACAAAATTTTAGTCAGAGTTGTTGTTGTTGTTTGTTTGTTTGTTTTTTTTTTTTTTTTTTTTTTTTTTAAGCCTTACAAAGCCATCAAATCAACTTGTGAGTTTTCATGAAAGGCTATCAACTAGTTGAATAAAGGCTTCTTTGGTGCTGTTTAGATTTGTGCATGTAATGTCTCATAGTGATGACTTCACGTTTTGCACAGTTACATATATCTTCTATTCCTACTTCTGTTTCTCTGAGGCCATAAATTTGGTTTCAAGTATTTGAAATAATATTAGGAGAATTTTTAAGTAAGAAGCTTTTTACAATTTGGTCAATAAGGAACAAGATGTACAATATCTATGTTCACAGCTTAAAAATTCTAAACACTCATACAAACTGTGAAGAATATATTTACATTTATTGGTGTAAAAATATTACTACTACGTTGTTTACCATTTTTACAGGTGAGCAATTAATGTTTTATCATACAGATGTTTGTAATTAGTTTATGAATAAGTTCATTATGTAAGTACGTTTTTCACTATTCAGTGCCTATAACTTAAACTCGTGTGTACACGTACAAATATACATGTACACCGGAAAATGACAAACGTGCCTTAGATTTTTAAAGGCTTAATGCATATGCAGTCCCCTAAACTTATCTCTTTTTTCCATTTTGGCACCTCAACTAAGTGTTGTTCCTATTGAACCCCAGAACTCGTCCTCAAGTGTGTCTATTAAGCCCTCTAAATCTTATTTTTATTAGAAGCAAAAATTAAATTGTGGTAATGAAGGTGAAGTAATATTTTAAATGTGTGATAAGCTATTCTTTAGGTCATGGATGTGTCGGTTTCTGCTGGTTCTGCTCTTCCACTACTAGCTTAATTAAGAGCTAAAAAATGGCATAATTAAATTAGAATATATAAACATGTTGCTACATTGAAGATAGAATACTATGTAAGTCAGATTGTGTTTGATAGACACACTTAAGGACGAGTTTAGGGGTTCAATAGGAACAACTCTTAATTAAGGTGCCAAAATAAAAAAAAATAAAAAAAAGGACAAGTTCAGGAGGCTGCATATGCATTAAACCATTTTTAAATGAAATATTATCTTACTCCAATTTTGAAGAAGAAAAAGTCTATTTTTGTTTCTTTCTCGTAGTGCTTTTTTGTTCTAAAAAATTATTGGAAGAGCAATTATAACTAGAGAAACAAAATGAGGGCAATTGAAGTCTCTTCTTACGACTGTAAAAGTTTCCATCAAAAGATTAAGAAAGGTGGTTGATCTTCTAATATAATTAATTGATGTATCATGTATATACCCTCATCAAATTTTTATTCTTTGCAACAGTAGTTAGCATTATATATTGTGGGATCGATTCATGCGCACTATTGTTAATTTTCAATGAAATTACAAATAACACAATAAGTAATGTTTTCTTTAATTTCTTAAAGCTTATCCATCCATCTCCAATAATTCACTACAGAAAATCAGAATTAGCTACGAGTTTCGTCACTAATTTGTCGCCAAATAGGATCAACGATGAATTTGTTGTTTAGCTATAAAATTTGTTGGCCTCTAATTCTTATTTTTTTAATAGTATTAGTTACTACTACTATTTATTCTTTTGTTCTTTGGCAGGGAGGGAAGACAAATCTACAGTGTTTGCCATCATGCAACCTTGCATAGAAGAGCACATAATTATGGAGAGAGAAATGAAAGGAGGAAGCAGCTAGAGATATGAAATGACAAGGCCTACAGAACTGCAATTGGGAATCGAGCATCTTTTTTGGTTCACTATTTCTTTGTTTTTTTTCTTCCTTTGTATGAAGGTTGATCCTTTTCCCTTCTCATTTTTATTCGTTTGTGTGGTCGTAAAAAAGTAAAACAAAAAGGGCAAAGGACAGTCCAATGTACAAAACATTCTGCATTAGCAGATTTTGGAGAAGGACTGTACCTTTAAAGGTGTGATGTAAACAATCTACCTTAATGTAAGCATTAGTGGCTGCTTTCACGGCTCGAACCCGTGACTTATTGGTAAAACGACCATAAAATAAAGTTTAAGTTAGAAAATACTTACATAATGATGTTATTTATAAAGTAATAACAACATGTATCATCGCATAATTCCATTAAAAGTAGTGATACTTTTAACCCTAAAAAGTAATGTTAAGGACAATTCGGGTCCAATAGGTGTAGGGGTGTCAATGGTACGGTTCGGGTAGGTATTTTATAAATTTTATATCATATCAATTTTTTGGTTATTTTATTTTGTATAACCAAAATAAGACTTTTCGAAACCGTCCCATCATCTCGGTTTTTCTTCGGTATCGGTACGGTTCGGTTAATTTTTTGATATTTTATAAAAAAAGAGTCATATAAAACTCACAAGTAGAAGTTGTACACGATATCGTGCATACTTGTCTAAGACTTTGGCATAACATTTCTAGACATATATTGTTTAAAAGTTGAAGAATCAAGAAAAAATGAATCACAACAAGAATATAGATTCATCCCACTAATATTAAATAAAGACAAAAAAATTAGATCACACGAGCAAGACACAAGAATCGAGTCTAATAAAATTCGGTATCCAATAAAAGAATTTAAATTATATGAGAGGAAAGATATCTACTACCCTATAGTTTGCTACTCAATATCGTTGGAATACCTTGTAACTTTGCGGTTACTATTCGAGGTGCTAGAACTATTTTAGTTTCAATAGGGTAACATAACAGGTTTCGAAGTTGGAACTTTAGTGTTAATTATTTGTTGCCAACTTGTAGTCATATCCATCACCACACGCACACGGCGAAAAATTTAATGTTTTATGAATTTTAAATTTAATATATAAAATACATTTTACACATAAATGTATCTGTACGGTTCGGTATTTTTACAATTTATTTTTATAAAATAAAAAACCTATACAATTTTTCGGTACGGCTAAAAATTTATACAAAAGCCGTCGGTTTTATTAAAAATTTCTAATGATCGATTTGGTACGGTTTGGTACGATCGGTTAAGTCGATTTTGATTAAACCATTGACACCCTAAAAAGGTGGAAGGATGACAAATTTATATTGTTTCCAATACGTTAGTGACACTCTTTTTTACCCTTTTTCGTAAAAATAATTCCAGCATAAAGTTCTACATATAATCACTCGTCTCCTTATCGCTAGTATATGCATACGTTATGTGGAGTTTATTGACAATGATTTGGAATAAGAGTGTCTAAAGATGAAAAGAAATCTCTTAAAGTAATCGATCTATTCCTACCGAAAAATCTCTATATTATTATTCACCACACATAACATCCACACATCATTATTGATCACGGCATTAACAATCCCCTACGTTATAATTCCTACGTAACTAGTGTGTAAAAACAAAAACCCTTAGTTATGCAATTGACAATTTATGTTACAAATATTTCTCCTTTAGTTTCTTTTGGTTTCTCATTCGATATACGGTATTCGTATTGGAGCTCGATTGTATTCGGATTCGCGCCTAAAAATCACACATTGGGGGATAAAACACTCCCTAATAAGGGTAACTCTGTACCTAGAAAAACTCGAACTGACAATCTCTGTTAAGGATAAAGGAGTATTTACCATTCCATCACACAACTCTCGTTGGTATTTCTCCTTCCGCTTGATGCATATATTCAAAGAGGTCATCATGTGTAATAGACAGAGAAGAAAAACCTAGCATCTTTGGCCCGCCGTTCCTACTACTCCCCTTGGCTAAAAAGAAACAAAATCCTAGCATAAAGTCCCCAATCCAAGACCACCTATTGTTACTATTACCCTTTGGTCAATAACTCTTTATACTTATTTATTTATATATAGCTTGTCTCCCCCTCCTCATAGACTAGACTTTTAATTTCACCACAAAAAAAAAAAACCCTAACCATGCAAAGTAATCATTCTATCACATACTTATCTTCTAGTGAAAGTGCCTATTTTGAAGATGAACTTTCCACTGTCCTCTCTCTTGGTCCTCCTGGCCAACTAAACTTTCAAAAAAATGCAAATATCGTCCATGACTACTTTTCTTCTTCTTCTAGTTTCAAATTTCAAAGTTATAATAATCATTATTTTAGTGGTGATCAAGAAGGTGTCACGGTGGCTCTTCATATTGATTCATCAAGTACAAGTTCAAACAACAACCACCCTAGTAGAAACAAAGGGGAAAATAGTAATAACAATGTTTCACTAGCGAATGGACAATATTGGATTCCAACTCCAGCACAAATCCTTGTTGGACCTACTCAGTTCTCTTGTGCAGTTTGTAGCAAAACATTCAACAGATTCAACAACATGCAGGTTCAATTTATTTTCCATATTAGTATATAATTTTATTCATGTTAAAGATCTTGTATATGCAATTTTAGTTAATTTAATTCTTTTTTTCCTTTTTCCATGTGAATTTTAGGATTCTCACTTATATGAGTACTATATAATGTGTTTGTGCTGATTGCGCATTGGTTGCTATGCACACTCATATCTTACATGCATAAGCGGATTCAGGAATTTAATTTAACAGAGTTCAAGATTTCTAACATTTTAAAAATATAGGATCAGTACTTAATATTTATTACTATTTTCTTGAGTTTTTCACATAAATATCTAGGAATTAAACTGTTTACAGTGGATTCAATTGAACTCATCCACTAACACTACTACAGGACCATCCCTGTTTTACACATGAAAGTTCTTGAATTTTGTCTTTTTATTGTCTCATCTATGTACTTTCAGTCAAGTTTCAAGTGATCTAAATTTCCAACTTACCAAAAATAGGAAACATTTTTTTGCTTGGTCCAATTTGTTATGTTACATCTTTTTCCCTTACTTACTTAGTGGCTTCTTTTTTTTTCCCCCTATTATTAGATGCATATGTGGGGGCATGGATCACAATATAGAAAGGGACCAGATTCACTAAAAGGGACAAAACAAGCTTCATCAATGTTAAGGTTGCCTTGTTATTGTTGTGCTGAAGGTTGCAAGAACAACATAGAACATCCAAGATCAAAGCCATTGAAGGATTTTAGAACTCTCCAAACACACTATAAAAGAAAGCATGGGGCAAAACCATTTAATTGCAGAAAATGTGGGAAGAATTTTGCTGTAAGAGGAGATTGGAGGACTCATGAGAAAAATTGTGGGAAACTTTGGTTTTGTATTTGTGGTTCTGATTTTAAGCACAAGAGGTCACTCAAGGACCATGTTAGAGCTTTTGGTGATGGACATGCACCACATAGTGAGAATTCTTATTATCATGCTGAAGGAGAAGAGGAAGAGGAAGAGGAAGAAGAAGATGATGACGACGACGAACATGAAAATGGAACTTTAGAATAAAAGGGCATTCCAGTGCACGAAGTATTTTGCTTTCACGTGGAATCCACGAAAATATCGAAACCCAAGAGATTGTAATGTTGGCAGCTATAATGAGAGTAACTTTCTTTTTCCTTTGTGATGAGAGCAAAAGATTAAATGGGGTTTAGGGACTTTTTTGGCTTCTTTTGCAAGTATGTTTTTGTGTGCATATGTTCTCTAGGGGAGCAAAGGCTTGATGAAGACAAAGAGTAGTAAAATCAAGTTATCTTTGAGCATTGATGTTAATTTTTGGAAGTGTCAAATTGCATAAGTTGGTTGAAGATTTGTGTAACTCTATTAGGTTGTTATTAATGGTGGTTTAGTTAATGTATATCAACTTTTCACTTAAGGGCAAGGTCTACATTAATTGTCCGAAAAGGGTTCAATTGAATTTATTTCGTCAAAAAATTAAACTGAGCAGATAGCAGCATAAAAGACCATGTTAGAGCTTTTGAAGATGGACATGCACCACATAGTGAAAATTCTTAATATCATGTTGAAGGAGAAGAGGATTTAGAAGGAAATCTTGGTGCTGATGATGAACATGGAAATTATGGAACTTAGCTATAATGAGAGTAATTTTCTTTTACTTTGTGATGAGAGCAGAAAAACAGGATTTGACTAAGGACTTTTTTGGCTTCTTTTGCATGTATGTTTTTGTGTGCATATGTCCTCTAGTGAGGGAATTAAAGGGATGATGAGGACAAAGAATGTAGTAAAACCAGGTTGTATCTGAGAATTAATGTTAAAATTTGGAACTGTCAAATTGCATAATTTGATTGAAGATTTGTGTCTGGCAAAATTACAAGTAATGTTTTAGCAAACATACATGTGTAACTCTGTTAGCTTGTGATTTCATGCTGTGTCATGTTAATACATACTATCAAGTTTTAAATGAAAACATGGGTATATTGTCCGAAGAGGTTCAATTGAATTCCTTTCACCAAATTATTAAACTGAGCAGACAATAGCGCGTGAAAACATTTTTTTGTTTTGTTGTTGAATTCCCTAGATATATTAAAAAAAAAAAAAACTTCTAGTTAATAGCATAGATAGGTCAAATATGGCTCTAGGTCGCAAGTTTGAATATAGTCTCAAGATGTTACCACTCTATGTTTCTTTAATCCCCCTTTTATTAGAATTTCTATCTCCGTTTCAGTCACGGGTAACCAAAATTTTAGATTCAAGAATCAAATATGACAAAGGTAGGGATAATCATTTATCTCTTTCTCAACATCACTAAGAAAAATTAAGATAAGATTTTTAAATAAAAACAGAACTATGCTAGAGAAAGAGTATGATTTTGCTACCTGGACCTTATCTCATATTTTTTTGAAAATGCCAACCATGGAGTAGTCTCTTTTGTCATTCAGAAGCAGTAGCAGTTGTAGTTATAGTAGTAGAATCTAAAAGTGAATTCAGCAAAAATTAAAGCTGAAAATAAGGGAACAGACACACAGACATGATAGTCAGAAATGTCTTCAGAAAATTGCACTGTTGATTAGCTATGCATTGCATTTGCCACAGCCCTCACTCTCTCAGTCCATCTTATAGTAATCAACCGATTCATGTGATGCGCCTTGATTGAACATAAAATTTAAGTAAAAAAAAAAAAAAGGAATTATTTTTAGTTTGTGATCTAAAATAAATATTTTTTTCGTTCCAGTTTATCTGAATGTCGAAAGTCAAACGAATTTTACTTTGATTGCGATTGTTTTATATGCCTTCTAAATTTTTTGAACGGATAATTATTGTGACTTACATCACTTTTTACGTAGTTCTAAATATATAAATTTTATTTTAAAAAGATATAAAGATTCTATGTATGAATTGACGATCGAAATTAAAAAGTTTGATTCTCGAAATGCGAACTATGACACACAAATTGGGACATGAGGGAGTAATAGATATTGTGTCACTATAAATTATCTCATTAATAGTAAAATGATAAGTTTTATTTCTAAATATACAAAAATATCATTTTTCCGGGACAAATTAGAAAGGAAAGTACATCACATAAATTTTATTATTTTGTTTCTCACCCGATGTCCAATATCCCTGTCGGATGCTGACTAATCCAGATTCGGGTCTTCTAAGGCCATTAAAGGGGAAAATGCTCCCTAACGGGATTTTTCTCATACCCAGAACTTAAACCTGAACCTCGAATTAAGGTAGAGAAATTCTATTCATACCACTACAATCCTTATTGATGTGCATTACATAAATTGAGACCGATAAAGGTTTTTTATTTGTGAGTCTATCTCAGAGAGTACTGAGAGTGAGTCTTTTTCTCAGTGAGGACGTTCTACTAACACTGATGGAGAGCTTTTGTCAGTATGGGTAAACGATGGACCACTGGAAGTTGCTGTTTTTGGGGTTTCACCCAAAGTATTATTGCTCTTACTACTTTTTTCCTTTTCAGAACAACAAAAAACAGATAGATACATAATTTGATTTCAGTCTTCAAGCTCTTGATTCCTCTCTTTTTCACTATCACCCCCACCCTACAAAACTCTATTTTAATAGATGCGTTTTACACTTAGGTTTGATATTCAAGAGGTATTGTTCTTAATTTAGGTATTTTAATTTTTTTTTTTTTAAAAGAGACAAATTTAAGGGTGCGCATACGTATTCAACTTTAATTGGATGATGTTTCAACATGCCTCTTCACATGCGAGCCTAATTCCTTTTTCAGGAGATCAAGTACGTATATTTTTTTTTTATTTTTTTTTTGGAAAAATGGATAAGGTGAGAATCGCACTCAGGACCTGTATCTGCTCTGATACCATGTTGAAATATATGACTAACTCATTCAAAAGCCTAACATGTCAGATAAAATATTTTTTGAATTACATTAATTGTATTATGTCTCAAAAATTTTACTGCACATGAGAATTGAACATATGATCTAAATAACTTTTGAACCACCTTTGACATTACATCAGAAGTTTCTCTTGTGTTTTTAGCCTACTAATCTTGTAGTATAATTTTTTGTGTGAAGCCATTTAATTGGACCCTTTCACTGAATAGTTCTGTCACTACCGGCCCATCTACCTCACGGCTCTTTAATCCTAACCAAAGCCGGATTCAACTCTTATGCAACGGGTCTGTTCGAAAAGTACAATGAATTCAGTGTTAGAAATCTTACAAGTCAAACACATCAAGCTAAGCTAATATCCTACATCTCTATTCAAATAATGTGCTAATGAGGCGGATGCACCGTTGCGGCACAAGGTACCTTCAACGTGGAGCATAAATTTATATATAAACTAAAATTTCAAAAAACTAATAGATCCAAACATGCTTTTAAAACTATATACAATGAATTCAGTATTCAATATCTTAGAGGTTAAATCGATCGATAAAGTTTAAATCATGCATCCGCGTTTTTCATGGTATTGCTTACTCTTGTACAGTTTTACCATCCCATCATGGCCTTTTTAGCTTTAATTTTTAACTCTTTTTAGTGTTTTTGATCACTCATTCCTTTCTGCTGCCAGCCATCTTTAGATGTTCATTTTTGCATGCATGCGCCCCAAAGCTTTCTTGCCTTTTCTTTCCCCATGTTTGATCATCAATCCCATCAATGTAACATTTTCTTTCCATCTGCTCCCTTCTCATGCTTCTATATAAAGTTAAATCTATCGATAAACGCTCCGTGTATGTATCATTTTGTGTTGCAGCATGAAATTAAACCGAAGGTTGGAAATTTGTTTTATTTCTTTGGTGGATAGGATGATTAAAATAGGAATATTTTTAAAAAAAAGGTGCTTCAACAATTGGGATTTTTTGAAGAAAGAGAGCGTGGGGAAAGGAGGGTAGGCATAGGGGTCACAAGGATGACTGCCAAAAAGAAGAGTGAAAACTCAGTTGATGTGGATGAAAATCTCAAATCTCAAATAATAAGCGCATGAAAATAAACCAACATGTAGATGTCAAGGTATTTTAAATCTGCAATGCTGGAGGAATTATACCATGGTGATTCCAAGGTAAACAAGGAAGACCAAGAACTAGATATAAATTTAATGGTGGCTGAAAGGATCTTACTAATGGATACAAAAAATACATATAGAAGGTAATGCATTTTAACCAACTCTATAATTACCCTTACACCGCACTAAAAAGTTCAAGCAAACACTTTAGAATCACAACCACCAACTGAAATGACATTATAGTTTGGCACGGAGATTAAGATTTTTTTTTTTTTTTAAATGTTATCTTAAACCTACCATGACGTATTTGTTGCTATAAAAACATTCCGTGAGTGTAAAATGGGTAATCTAAATTTAAATTGTTTCTTTTTGCAGCAGAGCAATAAGCAACGAGTCTCACCAAAAATGAAACAGATGGGAGTACTACTCTTAAATCCTTGGTGTTGTGAAGGACATTATTTCCTAAGATTACATGTATATTGATCTATATACATGTCTGTATTTCCTATTATGGAGCAACAATCACAAGAATTATGGTATGAGCACCACTAACTAAAATCATAATTAACTTAAAAGTAAACTATAACTAATAAGTCGTCAAAATTTCTGCACCAGTTTTTGTAATCAAAATAGTATGTTCAAACTGAGCAGCAGGGCTACCATCAGCAGTCAGAGTTGTCCAGTTATCTTCCCATGTTACACATTCTGTGCTTCCCAATGTGAGAATTGGTTCTGCAATAAATACAAAATAGAGTGATGCAGATTATAGTACTCACTTGCTGAAAGTGAAAAAACAGATTACTGATAAAAGTATATACATGGCATAGAAAGTTAGTCTAGAAAGGAAGTATTGTAACCAATCATGTTCAGCTTTCACAACTGATTTGTCCATTTTCCTGATTTAACTCAAACAAATTGCAAAAATTGGAAAAATAGATATAAAAAATGCTAGGTGATTTCTTTCTATCTACCTAAGTCTTGGTGTGCAGAGTTATCAAGTACCTATACTAATGAGTGTTGTGAATACCTCCGACAGAATAGTTGAGCTGGCTCAGACACCCGTTATTCAAAGATAACTGGAAAAATAGATATCAAAAATACTAAGTGATTTCTTCCTATCAGCCTAAGCCTTGGTGGCTCGAGTTATCAGGTACCTGCACTGATAGGGGCAAACTGGTACCCGATAGAATAGTCTAGGTGTGCAGAAACTGGCCCGACACCCCGCTATCCAAAGAGAATTGGAAAAATAGACTGAATGAGAAATAGAGTGGAGCACATAAAGAAAAGTTGCACAACCTTTCTCTTGTGCGATAAATTGTGTCACTTTCAAGTTACAAGCACCACTAGTATGGTGACTTAGCACCCTCACAAAGCAAAATGTTGAAGAACTATTGCTAAATTGTAGCAAGACCAAATTATTCCATAGATTTAGCTTTGAGGAATTATAGTTCTGCGTTTAGGCCCTTGACACGTACCGAAATCATAAGGTAGACATATGTGTCTAAACTAAACATATAGCTAATCAGCAAAAGATGCTAATCAGTTAAAGCTATGCATACATTATTGAGTTGACAAATGTCTAAATATATTAGCAGTTCGGCACTGTGTTGATTCTATACTCAATACGTCAACAAATCACATTTTCTATTTATTTGAAAAATTATAACAGTTCATTTTCCAATTTTCTCCTAGATAGAAGTGGTTTTTGATCACTCTCTGAAATCAACTCTATGATATAAGCATTATCCTAATGCACTTACCAATGGTAAATGTTTGCCCTTCAACCATGGAGCCAGATTTGTCATTACCTGCCGATAAGAGTTACATTAGGAAAAGGGGTGCCAGTAATAATACAAATTGAATATCTTATTTCACATTCTGCAGTCTGTCGAATATAATTGATTATAGCTATAACATGAACTAGAGACCTAAAAAGTACTCCATAGTATAAAACTTAACACTATTTTTTTTTTTCAATTAGCAATTTATGGAAGTACCAATATGACATTTCGAAGAACAAAAGTTGTCCATGTTATAAACAAGATATTCAGTGCAATAGAAAAATTAAAAAATCAAGCTTGAACAAGGTCCAATGAGCATAGAACAAAAGATTAAAATTTGATTATATCCATTTAAAATTGATTTTCGGGGGATGTATTTAAATTGTGTTTTACTTCTCTGTTTCACTGTATCAAGGACCATCTTCGTTGATAGACAGTAATTACTAAATATAAAGATATGTGTTTATTTCAAGGGGCCTTTATATAAACCAGAAAGAAACTAAAGATGAACAAGGGGACCTGGAAGAACTTAAGAACCCAGAGATTGCAACTTCAAAAATCATGATATCCATTTTTTGAAAAAAAGGGACTAAAAGGGTGATCTTAGAAGTATGATGAATCGGTCTTTTCACTATGAAGGTGATATTCAATTTAAAGGGCGAATGTCTACAAGAACTGATATCTTTTCAAATGAACTATAATCCATCTTGTTATTTTCTATATTTTTAACATAAGCAGAGAGCATGCAATCATCCATCAATTTGTGCCATAAAAGTAACTGACAAATATTTCTAAAATTGAATGACGCGAGATTTCGTCCAACTTTCTTAATATGGTTATAGCTTGATGTTGAGAACTAAACCAGATTTTTCTAAGATCCAGTATAGAAATTCCAATGATCTGCAGAACTTCCAACTCAATTGATATGCAATTAAAGGCGCATTTATTTATTAGCATTCTATATAAGGTATGTACGCATATATACGTAAACAACCTTTTGCTTTAGAGAAAAGTAAGGCCATACAGTGATGGTCTTCATAATTTAATTCACCTCGCTACTATTAAGTCAATTACTATCAAAGTAAATGTCAAAGTCGATATAAAAGAGAGTGACTTACGGTGATGAAATATGAGTGGTTCAGAGTGAAATACTGTCCCAATACCATGTCCAACAAAACGATTCACAACACCATAACCAAATTTTTCAGCATGTTCACTGAAACCAAAGTCCAGAAAGTTAAATGTCCATGAAAGAGTGTCGACAAAAAAAACAAGGTACATATCACAAGAAATGGTACTAATTGTTTGACAGCAATATTTTAAGAATATCACAGTAAATTATTCAAAGTTTCAGCTGAAGAAGTGAATTTCACTTGTGTATAACAAAGGGTTTGACATTTTTCAGTGGTGACTAAAAGTTTTCGTATTTGTTTTAACAGAAACAGTTAAGCATGTAGAGGATCCTTCATGGTAGGGGTAAGGCCAGCGTACACTCTACCCTCCCCAGACCCCACTTTGTGGGCATACACTGGGTATGTTGTTGTTGTTTAGCATGTAGAAGAACTTCGAAATAGAGAGATTACTGAAGCTTCAAAATATCCAAATCACCAAAATAATAATCAGGATAATAGTATATTCAGAAAATTACCTGATCCTCTTTCCTATTTTCCTAAAAAGAGCGCCATCTTTGCAAACAGCAATTCCATAGTGCAAGCACTCCTCAGTCACCTGCCACAGTAGGATAATTACAGACATAGGCAACCTCACGAGCATCGAATGTTAAACTAAATAACAAGAAAGTTTCAAATTGAAGAAATTTATACCTTTACAAGCCGCTTTATGGATTCACTCACGTCACCACAGAAAAAGGTCTTTGATGTATCTCCATGATAACCCTGAGAAAGGAACAAAGCAATGATCTTTACAAGGTTCATTCAGAATCCAACAGCAGAACTTTCAAGAGAAAACAAATGTCCTAAATAAGTACAGGGGATAATAGCACTTTTGGTCCCTCAGTTATGAGTAATTATGATTTTGGTCCTTGTGAGATATGTTGTATGGGGCGGAGTGTTGGCCCGTTAAGATTTCTCACGTTCAAAAGATGAAAGTTGTTGAGATGAGGATGTTGAGATGGATGTGTGGCCACACCAGGAGTGACGGGATTAGGAATGAGGATATTCGGGACAAGGTGGGAGTGGCCTCGGTGGAAGACAAGATGCGAGAAGCAAGATTGAGATGGTTTGGGCATGTGAAGAGGAGAGACACGGATGCCCCAGTGCGGAGGTGTGAGAGGTTGGCCATGGATGGTTTCAGACGAGGTAGGGGTAGGCCAAAGAAGTATTGGGGAGAGGTAATTAGACACGACATGGCGCAGTTACAGCTTACCGAGGAC
Organism: Lycium barbarum; assembly: GCF_019175385.1. Lineage (NCBI taxonomy): Eukaryota > Viridiplantae > Streptophyta > Magnoliopsida > Solanales > Solanaceae > Lycium > Lycium barbarum. Next base: position 137,831,477 of record NC_083341.1, read on the forward strand.
ATGACCTTAGATAGGAGGGTTTGGAGGACCCACATTAGGGTAGAAGGCTAGTAGATAGTCTCATTATCCTGTCTTATTAGTAGTCGCATTATCGTAGTATAATTTCTTGTGCTCTGATTTATGCTATTATCTGTTATTTCCTGTGCTTTGATTATTCTATGTTATCTGTGTCGCTTGCGTTACTTCATTTCCATATCGCTTTGAATCTCTGAGCCTTATCTGACCTCTTTTTATGTTTTTTATTGAGCCGAGGGTCTTTCGGAAACAGCCGTCCTACCTTGGTAGGAGTAAGGTCTGCGTACACTCTACCCTCCCCAGACCCCACGTTGTGGGATTTCACTGGGTTGTTGTTGTTGTTGTCCTTGTGAGATATGACTTGTCACACTTACCTTCAATTAATTAAAATATGTGCTTTTGGTCCTTTTATGTCGGAAATATGTTATAATTAGACGACTTTTAGAAGTACTTAACCCTCAAACATAGAGTAAAATTACAAGTTTAACCTAACACACGGGTAATTAATGGTGAAATGATTAATACTTCAGGAAATTTGTGATTGAGATAAAAAATGCACATTTCAAGTAATTGGAGGTTAAATGGGCTTAATGAGATATTATAAGGACTAAAATCAGAATTTACTATAACTAAGGAACCAAAAGTGCTATTAATCCTAAGTACGGTAAAGATCGGCTAGCAGTAAAACAGATAGCATATGTAGTCAATTACAATACAGAAGACGAACCAACAACTTACATTCAGGTAAACTGTCACGTCAATGTTTATTATATCTCCATCCTGCACAGTATATTAAGGTTTGCCCTGAATAAACATACGGAAAGTTTAAGAAAGAGAACGGTAAAAATGTAACGACCTGTAGCTGGCGTGAGTCGGGTATTCCATGACACATACACTCATTGACAGATGTGCACACACTCTTTGGGAAACCCCCATAACCTAAGGGAGATGGATAAGCGCCAGCATCGATTATCATTTGGTGCACAGCTTTATCAATTTCATTTGTCGTTACTGAAGGCTGATAGATTCAAGAAAAAACAAGTAATCACATATTTGTTACAATGGTTTTAAAGAAGAATTAAGAATCTCATGGATAAATAAGATATGATCTAATATTCTTGCCACCTCTACTAATTTCATGGGGTACTTGCTACTTCCCACCAGTACAGATACCAAGAAACTAGTTTAGTTGTCTTATAACTGAGCTTTCTAAAACTAGAAATTGCATATCTCCCTGTATTTTCTCTTATGATCATTTTGAAAACAATGATATTATACGGAGCACAACATCTGAAATGTCCTTCTTCTGGCCAATAGAGTATAGGGTATAACTACTCGAATTAAGCATGATTCTCAAGGAAACTTAGGCTTCCTCTCTGTATTGGACAGGTAGATCTTGGTTTTTTTTTTTTTTTTGGATAATTGTGGTGTCCAGGCCAGCTTGTGCGCACCTCGAATAATTCCACATGATACTTGCCAGCTCCGACCTGCAGCAGGTACCAAGTAAATCTGTCCATCAAGGATAGGATAGATGAGAAGAAATCATCTAGTATTTTTGTCTCTGCTGGGATTTGAACCTGAGATCTCATAGTTTTCAGGCCACTTCATTGACCACTAGGCCACACCCTTGCGTGCGGTCAGCTACAGGAATATACCATAAGCGAAGTAGAATAGGCAAACATATGATTTGCTAACAAATACGCGAGTTGAAACATGTCAAGTTAATTTAGCGTGAATTATCCTACCAAACAGCTGGACATATGCTAGACAAGTATAATTGATAATAACCTTGATGACTATCAATTAAGATGGATATCAAACTGTCTCACCCTAACCAGAGTTCCTGCATAGTCAACCACCCGAGCAGCCAACTCACATGCAGCCCTCATGCGAGCTAGGCCTTCAGCATCGTGGATCTGATGTTCCTTTGCAATTTCTGGTAACTCTCTTGAACCTACATATGGAGGCTTTGGTATGTCATCGGGCACGGGAAGCCGCTGTGATACTCTTCCACGCCTTAAAGGTGGCCTTCTTTTTGCGGTGGTAGAACCACGAAGCTCGCGTTCCCTATATATCACTAAACCATGTCGTTATTTTCTTCTTTTTCTCCTTTATCCAAGAATCCAGAGAAAAAAGAAAAACAGGATGGGGATTTTTATCTGTGAATAAAACATGACTTTGAGACGGTATTCAATTTAGTAAGCCTTATCAAAAAGAAGATTATACACCTAGTAAATTCGGAGAGATTTTCATGAATTCCAACACTAAGAGCCTGTTTGGATGGGCTTAAAAGAAGCAACTTATAAGCTGTTTTCAGCTATAAGCTAAGCCAAACGGGCCCAATTATTTTTTTGGGCTTATTTTAAGCACAAAATGGCTTTAAGCTGACCAGCCAAACACTCAAAAAAGCTGAAAACAGCTAATAAGCTATTTTCAGCAACTTATAAGCCAATCCAATCGGGCTCTAAAATGTGTACACAAGAAAAAGACCAGTTATATGTACCTTCTATAGCAAAATTGTCTATATATTTGATAACAAAATCATTTTGCAGTGCTCCATCTTCTCTATTCACAAGCAATGCATTTACTTTCCCACAAGGTTCAACAGGCGGAGCCAGGTTCTTTAGTTTATGGGTTCTGGGACTATAATTTCTTTTCGCTTAATGGGTTCTGAATAGATTATTCGTACATCTTAAATGATTTGTTTAACATAAATATAAGATCTGAGCCAAAGGCACCTGGACTTCAATGTGGTAAGGAATGGAAATTTTATAGGTATATATACAGTCAAACCTCTCTATAACGGCGTCGTTTGTCTGAATATTTTTTGGTGACGAAACGTTGTTATAGAGAACATGTAATATAACATAATATGAAAAATCGGTTCCAAAGGAAACTTGGTTGTTATAGGAGATGACTGTTATAAAGAGGTCTAATTGTAATAGAGCAAAATGCAACCATCAGCAGCACACATCTAAATATCAATAACTAATTTTAATCACTTTTTGAAGTATATGCAATCTAAATTCTTGAGAAACAGAGCTAAAACAACAAAGGGAAACCCAAATAAACACAACATACCTTCTAATCCTCAAGGCCTCCTCCAAACCCGATAATCTTTTCGCATAAATTACAAGCTGCTTAGTAAAGTTTGCATTTTTACCTACAAATGAACCAAACTCAATACAGAAATTCAAACCATAATCCACCCAATACAAAAAATTAGTTTTTTCAGCATCAAAGTTGCATAATCTGAATACCCAAGTCACCAAGAACCAAAAAAAAAAAAAGATAAATTAATGACAGATTAAAAATCATGAAATGAATAATCAAGACTTGCATAAGGGGTTGTAGTAAATAAAGAAACAAATAATTGTTTTCAGCATCAAAATTGCATAATCTTGAATACCCAAGTTACCAACAATGAAAAAAAGAAAGTAGATAAATTAATGAAAGATTAAAAATCTTGAAATGAAAAATCAAGACTTGCATAAGGGGTTGTAGTAAATAAAGAAACAAACAAGTATTTTCAGCATCAAAGTACCATAATCTGAATATCTAAGTTACCAAGCTGCTTAGTATGCATAAATTACAAGCATCCTAGTAAAGTTTGCATTTTTATCTACAAATGAACCAAACTCAATAAATAAATTCAAAATACAAACAAATAAGTTTTTTTTTTTTTTTTTTTTTTTGATTAGCCACGGGTGTCCGAGTCTCTTTGAGCCCCGACTAATCCCGTGGGTGCACAGGCCCTCGGCAAGGAGTTTCCCGCAAGTGCACCACGGTTAATTCAGGGTTTCCCCAGTCCGATGGCCCTCAGAAATTGTTTGCACCCAGTGGGTTTCGAACTTGAGACCTTGAAAGGGAGCACCCCAAGGGTCAAGTCAATTGCCATCAGGCCAACCCCTGAGGGTTACAAACAAATAAGTTTTCTTAAGCATCAAAGTTGCATAAGCTGAATACCCAAAGTTACCAAGAATGAAAAATAACAACATACCCAATGTAAGAATAAAAAATAAACAGATAAATTAATGATAGATTAAGAATCTTGAAATGTAAAATCATAAGGGGTTGTAATAAATACTAAGTATATAATTAGAATGTACTTACTACTAGGGAGATGAAAATGGTGATTTCTTAGTTGAGAAAATGAAGATAAGGATTTAGTTTCACCATTAATGAAAGATGAAGTTGCATGTGAAAGCGATGTAGAAGTAGCAAGTGCCATTTTCTTTAACTGTTACATACAAACATTGAGATACATACAACTGTATTTTTTTTTTTTTGTGCTTGGAGGGGATAAGGTGGGGATTTTATATATATATTTTTTTTTGGATTAATGGGCCGGGTACTACTTGAATTCCATTTTGGGTCATTTATCTCAATAATATTTGGGCCTCCATTATGGACAACAGACCACTATTTAGATTGGGCAATTTGCACGATTGTCTATCATACAGACTGGTCTTTAATTTTTGGCCTTCACTTAAAAAGGTGACCCAAAATACCCTGAGATTCTGGGTTCAAAACCCAGTAGAGTCAAAAATAATAATATTTTTGCAAGGTATAGGTTTCTATGAACCTATGTCTATTCGGGCGAAGTTACATAGAACCTATACAGGAGACGGCCAGCATACTTTGCCTTGCGATTTTTTTTTGACTGAACGGGGGTTCAAACCAAGAATCTCAGGGTATTTTTGGCTACCTTTTTAAGCAAAGGACAAAAATGAAATACCACCCTAAAAGAAGGCCAATCCGCGCAAAAAAAATGATTTAGATTTTGTTCATATTTTTAAAAGTTCTGCAAATATAGTTCTTGGGATAGATAAAATTATTAATCTATCGTCTATTCTAGACCGTCATCTTAGTTTTCTCATGAGATTCTCAGTTTGCTCAAAATAGATCCTTAAATCGTGATTTAAAAGGTCCATAAGTTACAAAGCAAATATAAATATGACCATTCACTAAATAGATGTTTCAAAAAGGTACAATCGGCGAATACAGTCAATTTTCAATCTATATAATTGGAAAAATAGCTGCTAATTTTAGACTCTACAAGTTGAACACCAAAATATTGTTATAGAATTTCACTTGTGACAATTGAAATTATAGCGTAGTGACTATTTTCTTAAAGGAATGATCAAAAAGTGGCCTATTGAAGCAATTTCTTCTATTTATTCTCATAACGATGCAACTCTTCCTTGGCTCAACAATCACTATTCAAACCGAGTTACATGAGTTATCTATCCCCTTTGTCTCATATGGGCCATTCGCACAAATATCCCGATGTTGGGGTGGTTTTAATGTTTTACCCCTCAAATTGTAGGTCTTTAATTTTTATCATTTGCCACTTTAAGTAATAAAAAAGTGGTCGAAAATATTCTGAAATCGAAAAAATAAACAAATAAAAATGAATCTATGACCTAATTTTGCATGGCAAGATTTCATTGAAACTATATCTATTCAGGCAAAGTTACATAAAAATTATGCTTTGTTCAGCATAGTTCTGTAGAAATTAAGTTATCAAACATAACTTCATTTCTGCAAAACAATTTTTTTATTACATTGGAATCACAAAAATGGAAAGAAAAGAAAGATAACAAAAATCAAACACACGTTAAAACTTTCACCGAAAAATAAAAATCAAACACGCGTTAAAACTTTCACAAATATTACTAGATTATAAGACATGGTGTTGGTGTTTCCTCCTTGAGGTTAAGTTAAATAGTTTTGGACTTAGTTTAGTTCCTTCTTTAGGTCTTAATTTACAATAATAAAAACCGTTCAAAAGCCTTTTACCTGCTAAGAGAGAGAATAAGAACAAAAAAAGAAAAATCAAATAACTACAAACAAATAAAAACTTCATTCTTGAAGATGCTAGAGTATATGCTACTGACATATTATCCATCTTCCCTTATCTTCCTAAGGTTAATGCACCAACAAAAAAGGAAATAATTTAAGGAAAATACTATAAAACATGGAGTGGACAGACATGCCGTACAGCATCTATTTGCCTGTTTAGCATGGTGCACTCCTTGTCTCAGATAAGGTTGTCTCCTGCACTTTCACGTACATACATTCGGATGCGGAGTTAGAGGGATCTAGTAGTAGGAGGTTCGGATGAACTTTCTGGATCGGAAAATTACATTGTATATCAAAGCAGAGCCACATGGTAGTTGCAAGTTTGGCAGAACGTAGTAACTTTAGCTCAAACCTTGTCTTTATGTTAAAGTTCATTTATACAAATAATCAACTCAGAATCTAATAAACAAAGGAAATTGTGGTCCAGAGCATAAACTAAAACTTTTGGCTTTGTCTCTGTTGTATATATAAGGTTAATTTTTTTGTACATACATATATACTAGATGCTCAACAACAACAACAACATACCCAGTGTAATTCCACAAGTGAGGTCTGAGGATGGTGGTGTGTAGCAGACCTTAGCCCTACTATGTGAAGGTGGAGAGACTGTTTCTGAAAGACCATCGGCTCAAGTAAAATATATCAAAACAGATTTGAAAAGAATAGTTGATAATGAACTCAATTGGTGAAAATCATGCCTCCATCACTGTATACACCTACCAGAAATCTCATCTCCGATCCACGGGAGAATTGAGGACAAATTACATGAGGTTAACGGAAGTCATTACTCTTGGCTCGATCAATTATATGTATATGCAAAAATAATAATATGTATAATATGTATTAATAATATGATCAGATTCATTCTGAACTAATTGACTTTAGATCTTGAATTTCGTCGTGCTTCAATCGATCCCTCTCCAAGAGAAAAGCATTGTGTATCTTAATTTTTCAAGTCATTCACTTTTCAAGATGGGGATTATAATCTTCTCTAGCTGTAATTCATAGCAATTGGTACACAATTATTCTACGGAAAGGGCCAAATATACCCCTGTACTATCGGAAAAGGGCCAAATATTCCTGTTATACTTTCGGTTCAAATATACCCTTGTTGTTATACTATTGGTTCAAATATACCCTTCATCCGTTAAAGTTGTCCAAGGAGAACATCCAATCCTACGTGGCACTGCCATTTGATGAGACGGATGCCGCGTAGCATTCCACCTCAGCATCCCTAACCCACTTTACCTCTCCCCTCTATTTATTCTTCCATTACTAAATTTTCCTTTCCCTTCCACCATCATTATCACCGTTACCGCCACCACGACCATCTCTCTATCTAAATAGACCCTGATCTCACATGTGCAAACCTCCATTAGAGTGCTTACATACATCAAGAATTATAAGCCATCAAAGCAGCAAAGTCAATTGATATGCAGTGTGGAATACTCAGGGGCGGATCCACACTTTAGCGTGGGGGTGGCATGGCACCCCCTAGATTAATAATTTGTTTATATGCTTAAGTTGTAATTTGCTTAAATTAGGTTAAATATTTGATCCTGCCACCCCTAGTCTTAAATTAGACAAAAGTGTCACGGCTGGTAGACATAAGTTTGAATCTATCTTGAACATTTTTCGACTCTCATTTTTCTTTTTTGCTTTTTACTTCCTTTGTACCAGTAATTCCCTTTTTGTCTCTCCCAATTTTCTATTTATCTTTTTATTATTTATATTGTCTTTCCTCTTTTCTATTATTTTATCTGTGATCTCTAGCGAGAACACACAAATAGAAACTTCAAAATCCCTTAAATAAACATTTCTCTTAATCTCAAATCTATGAGTATTTAAATAGAAAAACTTGGGTCTCAATGGGAATTTTGGATTGAGATCAAAATTCAATTTTCTTAAATAATTTCTTTTGTTTATTACTCCCTCTGTCCATGTTTACTTGTCTATATTTGACTCGGGACACTCTTAATAAGCAATAAATAAAATGAGAAATGAATTGGAGTACTTAATAATAAGGGTAAAATAGGTATAAAATGGTAATATGTCTTGGTTTTTCAAACTATATAACTTACAAGTAAAAGTGGACATATATTTTTCGTATAGTGGACAAATAAAAAGGGACGGAGGGAGTGTATCATAAAAATTTATGCTATTCTATAATTGTTAAATTCAATTTAAAGCACTTTATACTTAAATTGATGGAAATTTTGTAAGCACTGCTTAGAAAAAACATGAAATTTATGATTTATTTTTGAGAACTCGTAGTCTATCCAATTCTACATTTACTTATGGGGTGTATTTACCTATTGAAGAGTTTTTCTATTATTTTTCTTATTTTGATTGGTGTAATTCTCTTAGTGAAGATGTTATTTTACTTGTGCAAATTCATTTTTTAATATACATAAGAGATGCAAGTCTCTTGGTGAAAATGTTGATTTTACTTCTGTTGTTAATGGATGTGATTCCTTGTTCAAGATGCTAAATATGCGTTTCTTGATTTTTGAGATGTAATTTCGTATTTGCAAATAAAAAAATCCTATTAATTGATTCGAATAAACTAAAAAGAGATGGACCCGACCCAAACACACATTTCTAAGGAGATGTACATTAAAGAAAATTGTGACATCTGCCACCTTCAAATCCTAGATCCGCCTCTGGGAATACTTAACAATTGTTCAACCTTACCATGTGGACCATTTAACAAATCTTTCTGTTAATTTGTTTTCATTAGTAAATTAGATTATATGATAACAAAATATCGTCCATTTTATTCAACAGACTTCCTTTTATATCTTTAATCCCAAAATAAATGGACTAACAATATCGCTCTCTGTATAACTGATTCTTTTTTTTTTCTTTCTGTATTTACATGAGATTTTTCTCTTGGAAATGAGAAAGATCAAAGCTGGCAGCCAAGAAAAACAAAATAAGGTTAGGTTTGGATTGGATTGGAAATTTATCATAAGAAGCAACCTTTGTGCTTTTATGCGTATAATTCCATTCCCTTGATTCTTTGAACAAAAGGCTCGACTTTTCTGATTTAAAGACTCCAAGGAAGCACAACGTAAATCAATATGCGTAAATCAACGTAAAACTCTATTTCACCAAATCTGCAAATTAGTGGTGGTACTGATGGTGGTGGAGAGGAAGAAAATTTTGGTAGTGAAAGAACAAATAGAGAGGAGGGTAAAATGGGTTAGGAGTGCTGAGGTAGCATGCCACATGACGTCCATTTCATCAAACGTCAGTGTCACGTACGATTAGATGTCCACCTTGGACAACATTAACGGAGGAAGGGTATATTTGGACCCAAAGTATAACGACAGGAATATATTTGAACCCAAAATATAAAGAGAGGTATATTTGGCCCCTTTTCAATAGTACAGGGGTATATTTGGCCCTTTTCCGATTATTCTATTAATTAAGCTCGAGAAAATTAGGCAATCTTAGCTTTGACAATCAAGAGAAAACAATAAAGAAGTAAAATTCATGCATCTAATATTCTAAATGTAATAAGAGAATCGTGAGTGAACATGTTATACTCTTAACTATATGATGTTTCCTAGAAAATACACGACTTTAACAGAAATTGACTTCATCTAATTAAGATGCCATTCAAGAATCTTGTTTAGACAAAAACACGTGTGATGATAATCTTTTGACATTTTCAGTTTTTCGAACTAACTCAGAATCATTCATCTTGAACTAAATCAAATATTAAAATTAAAGTATCCAGTTGTATTTGCTAGCTTTTGTGGTTTTAGAAAAAGATTTGATTCTAGTCATGCATCTTTCTGGAGTCTATTATATGCATGCTTTGACAATATTTAATATGCCTTTACCAAAAAAGAAAAAAAAAAGAATTAACTACAAAATTCATCACTAAATAGCACGTAGCTAATATATTTTTCTTAACATTCTGTTAATTCGTCGTTAAATAGAATTAATGACTTCTTCGTACTAAGGAGGGGAAAACATCCCCGTCTCGATCCTCATCCATTTTTTATCTCAAAGAGGGCCAACTATAAACAATCACATGAATTGTTCAACCTTCTAAATAAAATACACGCAGTAATATACCCTAGACAGTGAAAGAAGTCTTGTACTGTATGTTGCACTCTATGTCTCATGCAACAGCGGGTCGCATAGCTTACCTTTTTTTTTCTGCACCCAGGGAGCACGACGAAGAGGGATGTTACTGAGTTTTCTGTTATTTAATGACGATTTTTTGTTGTTTACCGATTGAAGTTATCTGTCTTTTTATTTATTTATTATTTTTATTTTTTATTTTAGTGTAGTGCTAATTTTATAGATATGAAAATAGTCATGCATTAAATAGGACATATTGGATTTGATTACGTACGTATCATTGACAATCATAATTAATTAGCTAAACATTTTCTTTCTTAAAGAAAACTTTAATGATAAGAAACGATTACGATGAACCGGATTAATAGCTTGTTGATTTATTGAAGAAAATACTTTTGTCTGGAAAATAGTTGACAATATCAGATATTAAAGAGCTTTTGAGACAATAAAACAGATTTTAACAGACTTTCACCCACAACGAAATATTTGTCACAAGATTCCACATTTTACTTAAGTTCTGCATAGATTCGGCACATGAATCTAGCCTTGCTTTGTTTGAGAAACCATATACATGATTAATCATGCATACTATCATATTATTTTAATTACTCTGGATAAATATAACTACTTAATTAAATTAATATAAGTACTTTTAATAATGGGCAAGTTGTTGAATAATACCATATGGTCGCGATTCACGAGCATGAAATATGACATGATTAATGTTCTATTAAGAAAATAGTACGAATGAAAAACAAATCAAAGTACGGATAACAAAAGTGAACCCAAAACAATAACAATCACAACATTCAAAATTAGAAGAAATAAAAATATAGTCCATATACCTGTCTTTTAAAATTTCCGCGCGTCACTAAAAAATGTATAACAGCCTTAATTAATCATAGGAATAATATCATTTTTGGTACCTCAATTATAGGTAAATTCTTATTTTGGTCCTTGGGTGATATTCAATAAAACACATTTAACCTATAATTAGTTGAAATGTGTGATTTTGGTCCGTCATGCTGGAATATATTATATTTACACTATTTTTAGGACTATATTATTGTCAAATATAGAGTAATACTACAAGTTTAACATAACAGATGAGTAACTAAGTGGTAGAACAATTGGTCATCATGGTAAATCTGTGAATATTCATAAGCAAAGAGATCAAAAGTGTATGTTTCAATTAACCGAAGGCCAATGTGCTTAACAAATATCACAAGGACTAAAATCAAGATTTATCTAAAATATCTCACTTAATTAATACTCCACTAATTAAAACAGTAAGGATATATCTAGAAAAAAAAATTAGTAAATGACTTCTTACCTTTTTTAAAGTCAAACATTTTAAGACAAATTCAGTTTATCAAAATGATTAATATTTGAAATCGGAAACAGTATGTTCTATTCCCCACCCCTTATAACTTTTTGTCGACGTTCAACCGCACGGTGAAATCAGATGATTAATTATTGAAAAGGTTATGTAGGTACCTATTTAAAATTTTAAATCAAGAACTTAGGCTACATTAGCATGCTTTTAATACACACACATCTTAAATCTCATCTAGTTAATCCAACACTAATTAACCAATGATTATGTACAAAGTTGGGGATGTCAAACTCAATCTGTAATTTTTGTATATCAATGATCAATGAAGGCTCAGTTTAACAAACAAAGAAAACACGTCGTCGGGACCAGTTCATCGTTCTACCTTTTTCTAATGCACCCAGTGAAGAAAAAAGAAATTGAGCAAAAAGAATGACAATAACCAAAAAAGGCCAATAATTGGAAAAAGTACTAGAAAAAAGGTAGAGTTGATAGATCAGCTGTTGCAAAAAGGTTCTCAAATGGTGGATTCAAACAAGATTTACCTTGTATATGTTGACAGTAACTCTTACACTATTTATCTATTACCATACATATCGTTATCTACCATAACACATGATATATACTTTATTTTCTAAGTTATTAAATTACATTTATTATAGACAGTGTTGAATGTACGTACAAAGCCGCGTATCGGTAATTAAAAAGATTGAAAACTACATTATAAGAAGTAACAATACTCGTAATTGTGAGACTTTGAGAAAAATTGTATGGATTTAGTCTAAAGTGGATAGTATTATACAATGTTAAGAGTATCTTAATGTCTAACAACTGATATCAAAGTCAATTGTTTGACGAGACAAAATAGTGATAGAGGAGCGATGGCATGGGTTTCAGATTACTACCTTTACCATGTCAAAGGTAGTTTGAAAATGCACTCACATAATACGAAGCTCCTCTGATCGGTGGCCATAAATGCTCGATCATGTGGGTGGCACACAGTAAATCTCGAAAATTGACACTTTAACTTGTTTTGAGACAACAAGAATTTAAGCATTGATAATGAAGTAGAAGAACACACAATTTTAACGTGGAAACCCACAAAGGGAAGAAAACCACAATCATCACTAACTCTTATTAATCTCAATAAAAGATGTATTTACAGGATAACTAGTTAATTATGCGAAAAACACATTTATATATAGGTTGTGAAAGACCCTAAAATTAGTAGAAATCAAATGTCCTACAAGCTATTGGAAAGGGATCAAAAATGTATGTTTCAATTAACTGAAAGCAGTGCTTAGCAAAATATCACCAGGATTAAAATCAAAGTTTGTCTAAAATACCCTTCTAGACACTAACATAACTGTGATAAACTGATAATGGGCCTTGTGAAACTCAAATGTATAGATTATCAATCTAATATCTCGTCTCCCTATCCAGAAGCTAGTATATAATTCCACTTCCTCTTTCTATTTTTGTTGATCTTTGTAGCCCACCATAGGAGAAAATTATTACCTCAAATAGATTCCCAAATCTGAGATCAACATGATAATATCATATTATGATATTATAGCAGATGAGTTGTAACCTACCTACACAACTTTTATCTTTTGTTTTTCAAAATCGTATATACAGATAGTTCTAGTTGGTCGAAAGTTGTGTATGAACATGTAATATCAAATGGAAAAAAATTGCTCGAATACCCCTTTTTGTCTATACACAAATCACCCACTGGCTCAATGACCCACAGCCTTGATATTAAAAAATAAGATTCTTATTTTATAAACTTAATTAACACGTGTTTCTGTGTGTGAAGAGAGAGAAAGCTAGAAAGAGGATCAGGTACATGTATATGCAACATACAGATATTTTTTAAAGCAACAATACTCCCAAAAAATATGGAAATCATGAAATTTGCCAAACTTTTATGAAACTCTTAAAAGAACAATTTTTTTTTTTACGCTATTAATATGGTTTAACTTGTCATGGCAATTCAGTTAATATTTTTACCTGATTTCAATTAATATTAATTACTAAATATTATTTGTAATTACTTTGTAAGTGATCTGACTGTATATATATTATATAAACTCGACAATGCACAAAACTTAAAACACAAAGAACAATAAGAATAAACAAGAGTTCAAATCTTGAAAAGAAGAGATTTACATTTCTTGCTTTTCATTTTCATTTCACCTAAGATAGCTCACTTTTGAGCCATTTCTTCTTCTCTAATACTAATATACAATTGGAAGTTTTTTGCAACTTGCAATTTCTAAAAGTTTAAAAAAAATAAAAATGAAAAGTACAAAAAAGGATTACAAAAAGGGAAAGTTACTGCTACTACTACACCATGTTACAAGGCATCAATAATGACCCTTTGCTTCTTCCTACATGACTCAAATGTCAACAATTCCATCTCCATCCTCCTTTTGCCCCCACTGCAACTAGTCATATTATTGTTATTATTATCAATAACAATAACATTGCTTACAGTTGTTGGTACCTTGCATATATTAACTCCGAATAATCTCACCATCTGTACTGGTGGAACTTGAACTTGAGCTTGAGCTTGATTAATAACGACTGCACTTGTGGGGGCCACATTTCTTGCCTTGAAATCAATGTACAATTGCTTATCTCCGCTCGTGGATAGCTGGAAACTCACAATATCGCCCGCCTTCAAGTTTTTCTCCTTAACAAAGCGACTCCACCCTTTTGTTAAAACGTAACTTTGGCTACTATTCCAGTAGGAATATCTAAACCTCCAAACTTTCCCATTCAAATCTTCAAAATTCAACAAAACCCCTTTTGAAGTATTTCCATTTTGCAATGGAAAATGTTTCTCAGCATGTTGTTTTGGAATCACAAGCCTATTGAGTTTCCCGACATCACTTGGTGTAACAGCTTTTTCAAATAGCTGTTCACGCGCTTTGTCGTTGACTTTGTCAATATTGTTACCAAAAAATGAACTCATACTAAAAAGTCCATCTTTTCCTTTTATCATACCATCTTTAGTAAATCCAAATAATTTCTTGCTTTGTTCAAGTTCATCAATATACGTGTGTTTACGTAGCATGTCAACGATTTCCGCCTTGGAATGCGAGTTCAAGAAAGCGATCTCCACGTCATCGCTTTCTTGATTTTCAAGCAAGGGCTTGAAATTAGTTACAGCGTCGCGGCCCCTGAACCTTTGGGCCGCGACGTCATAAGCCCTGGCAGCTTCATTTTCCTCGTTGAATGTGCCTAACCAAACCCTTTGGTGCTTCTCATAGATTTGTGCACCCCAACGACCATTTGGTTGTGGGACCACACCTTTGTACCTTGATGAAGGGAGCTTTCTTGATTCAGCCTCAACACCATTTTCAGCATCAATTATCAGACTTGTTCCACTTCCCATCCGGCAAAGACTTTCCGGCGACTTATTCATCGTCACCGGTAAAGTCGTTGACGATGATGTCGCCGGAGCAATGGAGAGAGTGTCACTAGTTGTGCTCTCTTGATCTATGCTGCTACTACCTTCCATTTTTTTTCTTTTTATTTTTGTGTTGTTTTGTTTGATGAGAAAGGAAAATTAGAAGGCAAAAGAAGTTCAAGAATTGGTTGTGTAGTAAGAAGTTAGGAGAAGAGAAAGTTTGAAGAGTATGAATTGGGTTGTTGATATGGAAAGAGTTCAATATATATATAGGAGAGTCCACCCCATTTTTTGTGTGCAATAAAGATTATTTTTTCTATGACAAAGAAAATAAGTATAAAATACTATTCTTTGAAGATATGGAGATGTGGGTATATATTATGGGTCAACACAAAGAGAAGAAGATGGTAAGGAACTAGGAAGATTCATTGGTGGGAAAGTGGGGGAGGGCTCTTAGTAGTATATGTCCAAATTAATATGGGGCATGCTAAGGGGTAAGTTTATTTTAAATCTTATGGGATTTAAACCTATATACACGCACGAAGTAGAAAATATTCATACAAATCACATCACTTATCCATAATAATAGACTACCTGATAATGATAATAATTAATATGCTATAATAAATTAAAATACACTTGTAAAAATATTTACACTCAATATATAGATACACAATAATATTTATGTATACGTTATGGGGTGGGGGTGGAGATCTTGAAGGTGGTAGGGGTAAATTTATATTATATACACGGACTGTATAATGAATATTCTTACAATCAGGTTACTTATCAGGCTGGAGCACAAATAATTTGATAAAAACGGTAAATAATTTGCTATATTAAGTTAAATTATTCTGATACTATGCGGTAATATGTATGTATATCTTGTGGGGTTGCGGGGTGGGGTTCTTGAAGGGGGTAGGGGTGAGAGTATGTATATATTTGAAATGTGTATGTATGTGTTAGGTTGTGGGCTGCGTATGTGAGGTGGGGTAATAGATAAATGAACAAGTTGATGGGGTTCACATGACTGTGGACCTTGTGTTATTGGTAAGTTCATCCCCCCTGAACTTTGCTGCTACTCAGGACCATAAGCATGGCATTGAGCATCCCTTTTTTTTTTTTTTATTTATTCTTTCATGTTTATCTGGATTGCAATTGGTGTATTAAAAGGAACAAAAAGTAATAGATTTTCATGATGTATCAGCATCAAATAAGAGAAAAAGAAATTGATGAATAGATAATATTTTTTGTTTTAGATGTTTAATATCTGAAACTTACTGGCTAATTACTCCGGATATGCTGAGTATTCAAAATTCGCTGGCCTACTACTCTGAATATGCCGAGCGTTTGAATTATAGTGACTCCACCCGTTTTTTTAAATAGCACTATTATTATTTGGTGAGGCAAATAAATTTTCCTTACCAAAGTTTCCAAGGATTTTAATATTTTAAATTATAAGAATTATGATTTATAGTATTTTTATATAATTTGTAAATATATAAATTGTATTTTTAAAATACGAAATTAATGTCCAATTTCATATTGTATCTGATTCCTTGTAATTCTTTTATGATGAAATAATAATAATTGTTGTTGTTATTATTATTATTATTATTATTATTATTATTATTGTTGTTGTTGTTGTTATTATTATTATTATTAGTAGTAGTAGTAGTAGTAGTATCATTAATTGGCACTTCTGTTTATTTTTTTACTTCTATTTTTCTAAGTTTGAGCTTCTAATAGGATGGGGTGTCATAGGCCAATGTTTACAAGGTAGGGCGGATTGATGGACTTAAAGACAAAAATCCATCCAACCCCAAGAATTTTCCCATAATTTCTTACCTGGCATGAATTGATTGGTCCTTCCCATCTTCACTTTGTCTTTATTGGCTAGGTTCAACTTCAACCTTCTTAGTATCCATGATCTCAAAAAAAAAAAGAAAAAAAAAAAAAGGATCTCAATCATTTCAATAATTTTTTGATCCAACATTGACAACCTCCTTGTCTATCTCCACAAACCTAATCCTCAAGTGGGAGTTTTCCCCTTGTTTGAAAATAGGGGACCTTGTTCTCTCGTACTCTTTTCTCTTTTGTGTTTTCTTGTTCTTTTCTCCTTTTTATCTTTTGATCTACTTGTAATAGATTATATTTTCTTTTAGACATGCAATAGGGATACAAGCTACTTGAAATCTTGCTCTTCTTCTATACATGTGAACTCCTAGTTGTGTCAATTGATTCCAATGCTAGACGTTACGTTCGCTGAAAACCCGTTAGAAATTTATTTCTGATTGAAAGTTTGTCTAAAACATTTCCAATGAGTGTTTTCCCAGCAGATTTCCGACAAAACATCCGCCGAAATTAACATTAACTATTTTCAAGTAGCGATAAGCTTTAGCGACTCGTCTTGTGAAGAATTATCAATTCTTTTTATGACACCTATGGATGAGAGAGAATCGATATTTACAAGTGAAATAGACACACAGAGGCTCAAATTTTGAGTTCTTAATTTACCATACTCCAATAGATTAAACTCAAATTTCTAACAATCTAGTTAATGAATCATATAATAATATAACTTGGATTTTCTAACAAGCTAGGTTAGCATTTGATCATTGTATATATGTTGTTTTATCTCAAAGGAAAATGAAAAAAAGATATAAGAGTTCAAAAGGAAAATGACTTGAGTCTATAGTTAGTATATTAATAGTCATTAAACTATTTTTAAAAACTATTTATTAATCAATATGGTATTATTATTTGGTGGTTTCGATGAGATGACATTGAAAATAATAATAATAATACAATTTTTTCCCGTGGGCTGCTAATAATCTTGTAGCTAAGATTTTCAATTCTGGTAATGTGTTTGAAAAATAGAAGAATATGATTGGGGGGGATTATTAAACAGTTGATTATGTACGGAAAAGAGCCTTAGGGTCACTGTATGGGCCTACAAATGGGCCCATTAAGATGATAAAAAAACAGCGCGTTAAATGGTGGGTTTTTAGGCCTTTTCAGCATTGGCTCTTTGCTTTTCAGTTTGTTATGTTGGTCCCATTTCTAGATTCTCTTGTTTATCCTAAATTTGTACCTAAATTAACTTATCCTATTATGTCATCATATTATTTGATTTAAGTTATTCCTACCATTTCAACTTATTTGTTTAGTTTTGATTTGACACGAATTTAAGAAAGTAAAGAAAACTTGTCAATCTTGTGATCTTAAATTAAAGGTACGTAAAATATACCAAAACGTCTTTAATCTTGTGATTTTAAATATACTATGCGGAAAGTTGAATTTAAAGAGTTGTTAAAGAAGGAAGAGACATTCTTTTCTTAAACAGATTAAAAAGGAAAGTAAGACAAATAAATTGAAACATAGGGAGTATATAAACTATCAGTGTAAAGTATTTTTTACACAATCATTGTAATTTTACCGATGAATTTGTTTGTTACTATTTTTATCAGATTAACAATTAATGCTTATTACGGAGATTTAGTTTCAGTTATCTTTTAACTTATAGGGGCAGAGGTAGTATATCATGTAGGTTCGACTGAACTTAATAACTTTATTTCACGAACTGCTTGTCCTTGTGCCAAGGGTCTACCGGAAACAACCTCGCCGCCTTTCAAGGTAGAGATAAAGTTTGTGTATATTCTACCATCTCCACCCCACTATGTGAGATTTCACTGAGTATGTTGTTGTATTTCAAAATTCCAGTAAATGTGTCAAAAATTAAATGTAAAATCCAATACACTTGAGGTTGTGTCTTTTAAAATTAAAACCCATAAGGTTCGGATCCTAACTCCGCGTATTATAAATGACCTTATTTATAAATATTTGTTACATTATCTGTGGTAGACCCATGTAATCGAGGACAACAACCTAACCAACTATACATATGATTAATAATCCTTTTTTAAAATCCTTTTTTTTTTTTCTAATTGTGTTTTATTCGATAGTCAACATTTTGGATTTTCGATGTACATTGAGTGATTTATTTTATCAAACAAGAAAAATGGTTAATCAATTAATTGCATGTGGGGTGATTTTGAAAGACCGTATATGTACGTTATAGTATGAGTAATGATACGGACAAGTTGTATTTTTTATTAGTTTTTCTGAAATTTGATGTAGGCATTTTAATTACGAAATTGACATTCCTTACAAGTGGGAACATATGAATAGATATGTTGGTTTGTCACATGAGAGCATTATGACGGAATAGGCATTAGGCAGTAGTACTAAAATGCATTTCTCTTGCTTGCTGCTAGACTTGTACCATGAATAAACTTGACTCTGTCTCCCATGAAGGGGGAAAATATATATATATATATATATAGTTAGAAGATGAGATCATTGAATAGCTCATTTTTTATAAGGCATTGACTAAAGTCTAAATAAACTAGCTTTCATTTGTAAATTGAATTATTTCCAAATTTTTCAACAACAATTTTGCATATTTACCTCTATATATGGTTATCTCCAACAAAATTACCTGAATTGTTAGTTACTTGTTATTATGCCTAGGGCAAGTGACAACGTAATAATTGTACTAGTTCTGCTATTGAAAATGATTGAATTTACTCAACTAGATGAGGACTATTCTATCTAATAATTAAATGAAGTAATTAGCTAGCGGCACTTTCCACAAAGTCTTAATTCGAAATGTTATGGCAAAATAATAGCAAAATGGTAATAGAAGTAAAAGTAGAAAACTATTGATCCTGATTACGATAATTGCGCATTTGGTCCTTTAATTTATTGTCAAACTTGATTTAGTGCTTATATTATTCAGTTAAGCACATTGAATGTTTAACTAACTAAGATGTATGTTTTTTATTTGGTCCCTTTATATTGGAAGTATATGATGTTTAGACTATTTCTAGAATTATTTTACTATCAAGGTATGACGTAACAATACAACTTTTATCACAATTCATCGATAATCAAATAGTTTGGAACGTAATAATTCGTTAAATTTGTGAAGATTTACTGTCAAAAGAATCAAAAGCGTATAAATTAATTAATTAAAGGTTAAATATGATATATTAATCAGAATCACAAGGACCAATTTGAGGGAGTAAAAGCACAAATTTTCCATCTAATTAATTAAGCACCTTATAACTCATTTGATCATCCCCATGCACACGTCGAACAGCTAACAGTAAACGATAGTATATTTTTTTTTTGACCAAACTCCAAGTATTTACCCAACATTTTATTAGTATTACTAATAATTTTCTTAGTCCAAGTTCCATGTACCTAGTAGAAAATTAGGCACGAAACAAAGCTACAGAAAGTATGCGTTATCTCATGAGATATCACAAGTTTCTTGATTTCACCACTCCATATTATTATACCATTATAGACTTATACTATGTGTTAGTATTATTATTACTTATTAAACTTCATATGATTCATAATCTTATCACAAATATATATTTGTCTGCCTAACTTTACTACTCCCCACTTCCCCAAACAACCTCCGTGTAACACATGTAAATCGAAAGAATATAAAAAAAAAAAAATTTAGATATACACACAAGAAAAGTGTTTTACTTCGTCACAAAATACAAAATAGTAAAGTGTTGCTATTTGCTACTAAGTATTGATTTCAAACTTTAGATCCATATCTCCTTATTACTCAACCTTATCTGCGTCTTTTTGCGCTCCTCTATCTCTTGATATATGCATGGCTGCAAAAATAGTGAACGTTATTCTCACATCTCAACTTCATCTTTTGGAGGCCACATGATTAACTCTAAACACAATGTTAGCAGGATTGGGCACCGATAGAGATCAACAAATATAGGATAATCGGGAAAGAACAATAACTTACGGAAAATGTTTTAAAGGTAGAAAAAACAGAACGATCAAGAAATAGTGGTCCAGATATTCTTGAAGTGTGTAACCAAATTGATGAGTTCAAACAAACTCGTTAATTTGAAATTCTTACAGGAACTATTCGGGATAGTTTAAAGCGGAAAAATGTTTTTAAGAAATTTCATCCTAATCGACCAAAACTCAATTAACGACATAAATCAATGAAATAAAAAAAAAAGATTTTGATAAAATGATTATGACTTTTCTCTTCGATAAAGAAATTTATTGTTCGGAATACTACTAAAACATGTATTGTTGCTATCTTATGAAAATCAACTTTCCACAAATGGGCTCACTCTTTACATAATAAAAGTTAGTGGTAGGCTCTAATGTATGCTGATAAAATTAAACTACATCACCATTTTATCTGCACGTCACAAATTTTGATTCGGTGCATATATTCACTTATTATGTGTGATCCCACTAGAGGTTAAGTTAGTCGGTTTTGAGCACGTTAATAATCTCACTAAACATGGTGATTACTCTCTATAATCACTTAATCCTTATCTCCGATCTTATATTAAAAACAATTAATATTAATGCGTCACCAATTATTTACTTTTAAATAACAAGATAACACGTGAGATTAGTTCGGTGCACCTCTACTCATACTTTGTTCTTTTTCTTGTTTAATTAATGCCATCATTATCATCAATAGCAAAACACACACATTCTTTACTTATGTCTCATCATAATTATCTCTTTTGATTTTCATTAATCTCCCTTTCCCTTCTCCTCACTCCACGTAAGTGTTAACCAGCTAATTGATTACCATATATATTATTGTATATAATTAGCTATCCAAATCGTGTTCTTTTTTTCTTTGGTTCAACAATATCTTCTTTTTATTGGCCTGTTTAGTCTTTGTAATTATCCAAATGGATTAAATAATTTTGATAATTAATCACTTTTTAACTCCCAATGGGTTTTGATTTTTCAGTTGGAGATGACTTAATATATGACTAAAAAAACGTAAAAGCCAAATCTTGATCAAGCTCATCGACTTTTTTATACAACCATTATCTTGTCATGCGATTCTTTAAATAATAAAAAGAGTGCTAGACTTTGATGACGAATTGGAATATTTGATTTGTATCTTTTATTTTATTTTTTCCTTTGCCTAATTATTTGGGAATTTATATGTTTTGATGATCAGTTAACGGAAGTTGAATTCAATGACAAAAAGAAAGCATATTTTATATTTGTAAAGATAGAATTTTTATCTTTGCTTTATACGTATGACTAGTATGAGATGACGAAGGATTAAAAAAGGTATCAATTGATCTTGATGTCGCACTAAAAAAATAATTTCTTATCGAAAATAAGTAGGTAGTTGATCTTGATGTCAGGCAAAAAGAATTTACTCAATGGAATATCTAGTTAACTACTACAACTCATTCAAAAGAGAGTTCAAATTGAGTTGAAACAAAAAATAATTGGTGAATTTTTTATCCAATTAAGTTTTAGTGAACAAAATTACCTGATACCTATGATGTTGGAATATTATAATAGCTACCCGCGAGTTACGTGTATGATTCGAGCACCACCATTTTGACCTTGAAATTCTTCAAATACGTTATGGAATTTAATTATATATACCTTTAGTATATAAAAAAAATTACAGCATCAAACAACTTTTATCTGTCGTATCAGGTAATCGATCTAGCTTTTAATATCAAATAAGAAGCTATACATATAATATCGTATTATAACCCTCTTATGCTATGAAAAAGGTACAAATATAGGAATTTTGAAAGAATAACACTCTTATCTAGAAAACTTTTTATTACGTGTTAAACGAAGTGACACAAATTTAATAATTTAGGTGTCTTTATCTTAAAACATATAGAAAATGTTTTCGAGTGAATCTGCCGCGTCACTAACAGCGCATTATTCTCTCTTTCAACTAGTTTTCTCGAAACACGTTCACACGCAATCAACAGAGACCTAATTAATTCCCTATAAAACAAAATATATTTGTAGACAAAAACAACTAAAATAATGTGACAAAATATTAGATGATATGCGTTGATCTTTGACTGCACCTTGATTTCTTCTCTTTCTGATGAACCCATGTGGTGGATTACACAGTTTACACTAGCTGGGCTACTTAATTAATTAGTACATCATCAGTTTAGATACCTTGATTACTTATTTCAATCAAGTGATTTAATTAAAAAAATACAGTTATTTCCTATTTCCCATCTTGGCTATGTTCTTTGCTCTCCTCTAATATGAACTCATTGACTTTGATTCTTAATTAATCTCAAATGTGTTTTCGAGGAGAGTTTAGTTGTTGTTTTCTTGTTTTAAATACTATAATCTCTTTTTTTTTTGGCTTAAAGTATTTAAATCTTGTATTTAAGTACTCTCTCCATGTCATTTTATGTGTTTTAGTTTGATCCGTCACGAAAATTAAGAATATTAATACAATAAGATTTTTGAATCATATAGTCTTAAATTAAAGATGTGTATAACTGTCCTTTAAATCTTGTGTTCTCGAATACGGCGGCGGATCTGGGGTTCTTCCCCCTTCAATTCCCTGAAAAATTACACTATATAGACCTAGCTTTTTCATGTATTCTTTATATTTTTAATTCGCTTAGTGATCACTACTTAAATATGTCATGCCATTCTTATAAAAAAAAATCATCATGGATAAAATAGAAATTTTAAAATTGAAAATATTTTAAATTAGAAAATTAATATTCTTTTAAACACGAACTGAAAAATAATATGGCACTAAACTAAAACGGAGAGAGAAATATTTAAACATTCGTAAGTAGATTAATTAGTTACGCAGGTCAAGATAAAGTTCTACAGTATTTTTTAAGAAAATAGGCGTCTAGATTAGTGTTTCCACTTTTGATAATGAGAGAAAGTCTTGAAAGTTTCAATGTGTATTGTCATTTTAAGAACCTCATCTTTTTCTTTTTTATTCTCTTTAAACTACAATTAGAAATTGCAATCCTTTTGGGCAGACACAGGGGAGTTTGATAAGGATTCAAAGGATTTTTCTAGCTTTATTCTATTCACACTTTGTAGTTGAACTTTAAGAGCCCTAGTAATAATTGAATACTAGTAGTGGTGTAGTACGGGCAACAAAAGGAATTAAGTGGGCTAAACAATCTTATGGTGATAAAGAAGAATCCAAGTTTTATCCAGAGACAGTAAAATAAAAATATAGGCATAATTAATATCATATTTGGTCCAGTAATTGGTAATTGTAATTTTGATCGTTGTTATGTACTGACTTAATTAACACACTTACCTTTAGTTGGTTAAGATGTGTATTTTTTATCTCTTTATGTAGGAAATATGTTATATATGGACTACTTTGGAACTATATTACCATCACATATGAAGTAATATAACAATACAAGTTTAACATAACACAACACATTTGTAATTAAGTGTAGAACGTTATATGGTAAATTTGTGAATATTCCCAAACAAAGGGATCAAAAAGTGCACATTTTAATTAATCGAAGGATAAATATAGTAAAATATCCCAATAACAAAGATCATAATTTCACTAATTGTGGGACTAAAATACTAGTAATCCTAAATTTATAACTGCTGAAAATCTTACAATCACATAATACCTAAATTTTAGATTAATTTGAAGATTCTCTCCAGCTGTGAGAAATCAGATATGTTGACACTTGACATATTTTTAAAAAATAAAAGAAACAAGTAAAGTCAAAACCAAATGAAACACACAGAAATGAAAACCAGGCTGGCACAAGGAATTTGTTTGAAAGAAAGTGCAAAGTGCAAACAAACAAAATAGGTATGTGTTTACTAAGTCCAGCCTCAAAGTAAGAGTTAGGCCCAATGCATGCAAGTTGTGAGGAAACTTCTTCATGCACTATAGTTTTATTAACACTCCTATCAAATATTTAAAGTTGCATTTGTTGACCACAGTGCACACTTATCCTACTTGCAATTCCATTGGTCAACTACTCAATTTTATTGGGACCTATGTAACCACCCTGTATGCCACACTAATGATACTATTGGTCAGCAACTTATGATATACTCCCTCCGGATTAAAAAAAAAGTTCACTTAGCTATTTACACACCCCTTAAAAAAATATTAACTCCTAGACAAAAATAGATAATTTGACTAAACTATCCCTAATTAAATAAGCATTGGGATTTAATTATATAATACTTAAGAGAGGCAAATATAAAAAATAAGATTAATTTTTTCTTGATTTGCTAAGTGAACTCTTTTTTTTATCCAAAAAAAAAAAGCTAAATGAATTTTTTTTTTTTTTTATCCGGAGGGAGTATCCCCTACCTATAGCGACAGTTTGAGTTAACTTGCGGACACCTTAACTATTTTAAGAATGTCTATTATCTTTTTATTGATGCAACTTTTTCTCCTGCGTGATAAATCGTGAGATTCTAAAGCAATACGAACCAATGTGCTTTAGTGATCTTAATTTTCTGTCGAACATAACTAGCTAGTAGGAAATGAGAAGCGCCCCCATCCTATGTATTACTATAGACCTTATTCACGCAACATTTACCTACACAAGCTCAATCAGGAGATCAATACTTGATAACTTCACTCCATAGACTTCATTAAATGGAAAAATCACAATATTTTATGTAGTGTTCAATTTGAACCATAATCACTAATAGCTCTATTATTGGACTTCATTGACTTTTTAAGCCTTATTCAAGAGTGCAAATAGTAACATGATTTACAACTGAGATTTCACATAGACTTTTGACTTGGTCAATTAGGTCTATGAAAGACTAGAGTTTTATAGTAAAAGCTTCTCAATTGTTATTGACCTCCGTTACCCCTAATGTAAATTAGACAGATATTTTTCAATTTAACATATGTTTAAGCAATTCATAATTTTACTATTTATTATTATTATTATTATTATTATTTAAATTTGGTTCCTTTCATGATTTGTGCGCGTAATACTTGCCGAGCAGCCATGATATTACTAATGTGATAATATGAAAGTTAATTAATGTAGTTGGTCCATTGAATACTACCTAGTCTACATATGTAGAGATATCAATTGACACACTCTCTCTGCATTTCAAACATTACTAATCTCATATAGATACAGGTCCAAAAGACGTTAAGTGTTAAACAACGAGATAATCATGTCCAAATCATGTTGATACTATTCATGTTTTTTTTATTAATTAAAAAAAAAAAGATACTATTCATGTTCAGTCTTTCTTCTTGTAATAATTGTGTGCTTAGACTGAATTTATTGAATGTCAGAGATGAAATTTGGTGTATTATAAACACGGAAAAGCGTCATATTTGCCTTGTATTCTTGGAAAAGGGTTATATTTACCCTTCGTTATATTTTTTTGATATATTTACCCTGACAATTTTACTTTGGGGTCATATTTACCAGTCAACTGTTTAGTCTATTATCCCATGGGGATATTTTTTTTTTCCACAATTTAAAATTATTAACTTAAACTCGACCCATCCCAAAATGAACCGACCCACTTCAAAAAAATAAACCAACCCAAAAAGAGGACGAAAGTTCGGTAGAGCAGATTATTCAACATTGGAAATTAGAGTCATCACATGGATAAAATCAAAGACATGAAGGATAGAATATCCCAAGGGAATTGTCCAACTAATTAAAGATGGGACCAGGGAATTAAATGCGTGACCTGAAGACAACATGTACTCTATTTTTGGTTCCATCCCACGATGGGTATTCATTCTAAGGTTCCATTAATTCAGATCCGGGCGAAAAGTCTTACTTTGCAGCATAAACCCCCTCATACCAAAGGTTATTTCATTTTAAGGACTCGAAATCTCTTATTAAAATTGAAAAAATAATTATTACTCCACCACACTGAGGCAGATTTATTTTATAACAAGTCACGAGAATTCAATAACTTTTATCTAGACCCAATATATATATTAAGAAATTTACCAAATATATATACTCTCATGACATTATAAAAGAGTTTTAGTACAATCAAGTTATGCACCTAAAAGATAACAATAGGTATCATACATGATAAGTTTACTTTTTCTTTAGTTTAATTTAATACTCTAAGTTTATTAACCCGATTAATTTGTATTCTTGCTAAGTAGATGGATTTTTTTCATATCTATATATAATTCGAAATATGTAGTTAAGAATGAGATGCCTATTATTTTTTGTATTGCCGACATAGCATACGACGACGTCGGTTGTCTTGTCAAGTCAAAATCAATAAGCCACTTGGCGGTTTGTTGTTATTGGACAAATCTGTACTATATGTAGCTACTGTTGGATTTTTTAATTGTTTCTTTCGCTGGCAGATAAGCTTCCATCATATAGGGTCAATCCATATCTTTTTATTTTATTTTATGTGATACATTTTTTTAAAAAAAATTATCTTAAAAATATGGAAAAAAAATCTCTTTACTCTTAACGAAGAGCTTTTATAATCACACACAATTATTAAGACAGTTTAAGATTACACGTTCTAAAAAAATTCCTTTTTTCTTTAATTGTGTAATCGGTCAAACACTATCATATAAATTGAGACGGGTAGTACTTTTCTTCTTTATTTTTGGGCGAAATCCATACCTATTACTATCAATGGCTGTTACTCTCAGCTACTACTACTTGCAGATACCATTTTGTTGCTTTGCTTTGATTGCAATTGCCTGGTAGAGCCTCTTGGGTTTAAGGAACATCTGGCCTATTCTTAACCACCAGTACTTTTATTAGTGCTATTTTGTCACAGTTCAAGTCGATAACACTAATTATTAGGCCAACAGATATTACGAATTTGTATTTCGCGCTATGTTATCATCAAGTGCAAAAAGTGTGTTTATCATGTGAATTTGTGCTATGTCTTATAGAACTTTCAATTTTCTTTTTGCATTCTGATATGAGATTTGCCTTATAAGTCAGTTTTTTGAAAGTTTGTCAGCCTGAAAGTCTATTAATCTTTCTCTTTGCCCAATTCTCATCGCCCATCGGTCTACCGTCCGCCATAGGCGTTACATATTATTTTTAGGAATTTATTTTAACCATAATTTTAGACACAATCCATTATATTCTAAATCACCACAATAAATTAATGGTAATGTGACTTCCAATTCAAGATTTCAATTACCTAAAGTATTGGTTACGGAAACTAGAGAATAGTATTCGAGCCTTTAAAAGTATTAGTTGCGAGAGGGAGTTGTTTAATTACTCATATGTTATACTATCGTTTAATTTGTGTACGTCGTCCCAATATTCTAAATGAAGAATATATATGGAGGAAATTAAAGTCATCAAAGTCATGGCAAAATTTTGGAGCTTCTAAGAGAAGAAAAAGGAGACTTTGTTACGTGTAACGAGGTCAATGAAGTCAACAGAGAATATAATATAATGCTATTATTATTCATACACTTGTTCAGTCAGTAAATATTCGTGCATGTAATATAGAGTGGACTAAAAACTTCAAATTCTCATTACGCGTTTTCCAACATTTCAGTTAACTATTTGTACTATTATTCTACTTCTTGTCCATAATAATTCCCTGGTTTTCAAAAATCAAAGGGCTAAAAGATCCTAGTACTCAACTTCTTGCTATTTGTTTTATGTGCCGGCGTAATCACGAGAAGTCCACTAATCTTGTCATGTAAAGGAAGAAGTCGTAACAAAGTTTTCGTAGATAAATTTGCAAAAGGATTATTGTCAAAATCTGCATAAATTTATCGACTTAGTATATCTTTGTTTCTTTTGTTAGAGGAGTTGTTCGTGTGAAAAGAAATACTCTTAAAACATGGGAAAAATATTTATTCGGAACTGATGCATACACCAAATTAGGGGCGTACAAAGCAAATCGACAAATCGCACCAAACCGATAAAACGAATCAAATCGAGAAAAAAACCCGACTAGTAGTTTGGTTTGACTTGGTTTGGTGTTGAAAAAAAAACCCGACCATAATTGGTTTGGTTTGATTTTTGCTAAAAAAAGTCAAGCCGAACTAAACCGACCCGACATTACGTGTATTCGATTTTTAAAATATTTTATACATAAAAATATTTATTTGTAATGTAATTTGTAAATATTTCCTAAATTCTTTCATAGTTTTTTGTCTTTTATTATATTATTTTAAGCTTGAACTTAGAATTTTGAATGCCAATAAGTTTTATATCTCATGGATGTTAGTAGCTCAAATAAAGTCCAAATTAAAACCAACTCAACACTAATGCTAACAAAAGAACTTCTATTCTAACACTAGGAATGACAGTAATGTGGATATCTGTTCTTTAGTTTTGCATAATTGGTTTAGAGCGTAAAAATACATAGCTTAATTTTTTTCTTTGTCATGTAATTAATACTTATTAGCAGTACTTATTTTAGTATAACTTAGTATTTAGATTAAAGTCATTTTCTTTATGGCTTATTAGCAATACTTATTTTAACCGATTTTATTATTTTTTTTGTTGAATATTTTAATACGATATCATCACCCATCTCACATTTTGTGTTATTTTCTTAAGAAACACCTTAGTTATATAGTTGTATCTTACTAGGACTAAAGAAATATTTGAAGTAAAAGTCATATGTTTTGTATGGAGACTTTTTCGGAAAAAACCGAATAACCCGAGAAAATCCAAAGTTGAAAGACCCGAATTTTATTAGTTTGATTTGGTTTATAAATAAAAAAACCCGACACATTTGGTTTGATTTGATATTTGAAAAATTCGAACCAACCCGATCCATATACACCCCTACACCAAATTATGTTAATTTATCGTAGTAATAAGTGGCAAGGAAGTCCAACTACCATAGGTTAAGCAAAGAACTCAACTACATGTGAAAAAATATATAATAAGGCGTGTGTGTGTGTATTAATAGTAAACTCATGCCAACTAACTAATTAAATGGCAACCATGACTAATATTCTGTTGACAATTCGATGCAGTAATATGAACAGGAACGCGGAGACACTAGCATCACTTGTTAAGTGAGCAATAATAATATTTAAATTAAATCTTAATGTTTGCTTAATCACCATACGGTACAACATAAACACTCTTGACGCTATCTAATATTTTGAATTAGCAAGTTCCAACTGGCATATATTTAACCATATTATTTAAATTCCTTGAATTTGAATTCGAAGTCTAAAGTCAATAAAAGGGAAATTTATAATTAGAAAAAGTAACCCAAGAAGTGGAAAAATCACTCAACAGGACAATAAAGTAAGTGGTCGTTTGGTTCAAATTAATTTGTCCTAAGATTATAATCAGGATTATAATATTGGGCTAATAATCAGGATAAATAATCCCATTTTTTAAAAAAATTATCCTAATATTAGCTAATATTCTCAACCAGGATAGCTTTCGTCTAAAATTTTATATCAAAACAACTCTCTTAATCTCTCCAACCAAATGATCCCTTAATATAATTGTATTGAGCACAGTTTGTTGTTTTGTGTCACTTGACATCTGAAGTCTCTATTCAACAGAACTTTAAAATGTATAAAGTATGAGTATTGAATCAACTTAGATATTTAATTTATTGGCTGTTTGCTGGGGTCAAAGCTCTATAGCAACTGTATTCTGAATATGACCTTAGCTTTAGTCTAAATGTCTTATATGTATTATTTAATGTTCTCATAATCATAATACCATAGCCATGGCATTTTATTAGGTAAAGTCTTAATCAGTAGAATAATTTTCTCATCTAAAACTGTTTCAATGACCATGTCTTCTAATCCAACCACATATTACCCCCTAAAGTTACTCTTACCCCCCCCCCCCCCCACGCCTCTCCTCCCCTCCCCCCACCCCCCACCCCCCACACACACCCCCAAAATCTCGCACTCTCTCTTCCTTCAAGTTGACATAGTTGGAATAAAAAAACAAAAGACAACCAAATGAGTAGGTTGAAAGGAACTGAAAAATATCTTTTTTTTTCTTCAAAAACTGAAAAATTACTTAAAAGTAGGCTCATAGTAATATGTTCTATGGTCCATGGGATAAATGATAAATATTGAAATGTTCTTGGTAAATGCAGGTCATTGTTTGACAATCTTAAAGAGCCACTGGTGCAACACATTTTTAGGGAAAATACCAGGACTGATATTTTGTCTAAATATAATTATATAATAATTCTTCTAATATCATATTATGTTATAACTTCTTTGTCTTTATTTGTTAGTGACCCTTCAAATTATGTACCGAGAAGTGTTACTCATTGTGACAGCTAGTTAATATGTGTGTTATTTAGCTGCATCAACTAAAATATGATTTTTTTTTCTTCTTCTTGAAATGTGGTCGAAAAAGATTTTTTAAAATAAATTATTTTCTTCAAAAAATTCAAGCAATCCTGATTAAGCGCTTGTGTGAATTGGAAATTAGAAAAGGGCAACTCGCAGGAATACCTTATTTTGAGGTGGTCTTTAATTTTTGCCCGTCAAATTGGTGATCTTTAATTTTTGTGCTTCGCCTAATACCATGAGGTTTGGGGTTCAAATCCCAGCTCAGTTAAAAAAAAAATCGCAAGGCAGAATTTTGTAGCAAAGTTAGGCCTATTCAGGCCAGAATTAGGCCTTAGGCAGAATTTTGAATGCAAAAAATCTACCTTAAGGGAGAGTTCAAAACTCTAGATGCCAAAACTCTGCTTGCAGGTGGACTTTTCCATTCGAAATTCTGCCTGCAGGTAGAGTTTTGCATTCAAAATTCTGTATGAAGTAGAATTTGCATGCAAAACTCTGTCTTGCGAATCCAAACCTCTCCATTGCGAAATTCCTTCTTTTTTTTAACTGAGTTGGGATTCGAACCCAGAAACTTGAGGTATTAAGCGAAGGAAAAAAAATTAAAGACCACCAATTTGAGGGGCAAAAATTGAAGACCGGTGCTTTTGAAGGGCAATCCGCACAAAAAAATGACTAGAAAAAGGGTGATTCTCTACGGTAAACACCCTTAAAATGTTATGGGCACAATGGGCGTGCAACTTTGCGTCGGTCAATTTCCACGATTGTCCTTTTTTGGGAGTGGTCTTTAATTTTTGCTCTTCGCCAAAAAATAACCCAAGGTTCTGGATTCGATTTCTGGCTTAATCATAAAAATAAAATAAAAAACTCGCAAGACGACGCTTCGCGAAAAGTCTGCTTATGTGGCAAACTTTAGTGATACTTTAAGGCAAATTGCCTTGTAATTTTTTTATTTACTGAGTGAAAATTCGAACCCAAATTCTCCTGATATTTCGGCCAAACACAAAAATTAAAGACCGCCTTTGAAGAACAATCCGCGCAAAAAATTGACTTGCGTGAATGGTGGGGTTCAGGCCTTTTACGGCATTAACTATGGGCTTTTTCAGTACGTTATGTTGGGGCCCATTTCTAGATGATTGGCAACTATTTTTAAATTTCTAATTTTCTATTTTTTTTGCTAGAAAATTGCATATCTACCTTATGTTTTCTGAAGTTCTTAACAAGATTCGATTACTTGACCCTTCAAGGCTTATTTTGCTCTAACATCACATTTCTTAATTAATACTTATGGTGTAAAAGGTAAATCATATTAGCCTGAGAGACAATTTGCACGTATCCCGATTATCTAATGGGGTACCTACTATCTTTCACACATCTTAATAATTGTTCTAGTCCGAAAGAAATTGGAAGGCGAGAATGGGTTGGTGGGTGGTGGCGGAGCTACAACCAAAAAAAATGATATTTAAATGAATATCCTTTTTTAGAAAATTATTGCTTAAATAGGGGTAACATAATGTTTTTTAAATATATGCTATTTTTCAATCCCACTGCAGGTATAACAGTAGTTCAAAAATTGCTTGGAATCATTAAGTTCAAAATTTTGATGTTTTTAATGGGGCAGGCAAACTATCTTCATTGAAAAGTAATGTGTGATTTATATATGTAAAAATAAAAAAGTAACCATAATCCGAAACGAAGGCCATGCAACCGCAGGAAATGATAGTAATATAATTTTTGTCCTAATTCTTTATCCCATTACAATTAGTTAATGTTAGTCCAAATTTAAAGTATTTTTCTACTATATAGAAGCAGGGGCTGAGAGGTGGTATCGACATGTTAGCTTCCATTCATTAAATTCATATTTAGAGTTAGTTCGGACTTTTAAGGCATCCTATCCATAACTGTCTCATAATGAAATAATTCTATTGGTTGCAAAAACAATTTATTGTAGCTCCAAATTCCAATATAAACTTTAGTCTCTGGACCAATTTGCCCCTTCCCTTTTAGAGTCCGGAACCAAAATGGTCCCAAAAAAAACATTTTGAACAAAATACCCCAATAAAAAAAAAAAACAGTTACAAAAATGCCTTTAGCGCAGTAATTTACTGCGCTATAGTGCCTTTTTTTTTCCGGCCCTTTTGGTTAACCCTTCTTCCATTACACTTTCTAACATATTTTG
Source organism: Lycium barbarum (assembly GCF_019175385.1). Lineage (NCBI taxonomy): Eukaryota > Viridiplantae > Streptophyta > Magnoliopsida > Solanales > Solanaceae > Lycium > Lycium barbarum. The sequence goes on from NC_083341.1 coordinate 137,864,493, forward strand.
ACCAATGATTAATCATGCTTCGGGGCCCCGAAACTTCAATATTTTATATAGAACCCTACTTATTTTTGTGCGATTAATAAGGTAGGATCAACACATCAAGGATAAGAAAACCTTCGGATGGCCGTTTTAGTGGTTGAAAAGTGCTCGAACGCCATTTTCGTCTAAAGGCTTGGTGTCATCAGCTTTAAGCTCTTTACGAATATTTAAACTTGTTCATTAATAATTAATTTTTTTTAGTCAAAATGGCAGCATTCATAAAAAAGAAAAAAAAAAAATTGCATCATTCATTCATAACCTTGAGTGGATGAAAATACTTAACATACTAATTAATGAGAAAGTCAAACTTTTTAAAATACAAATTTAACTAGGTAAGAAAAAAACTTAAAAAACATTCATCAATTAATGCCCTTGAGTTGATCTTCCGCCACCACCGCTAGATGTGCCACCACCACTAGAGGTACTTCCACCACGAAAGTTTCTTCCACCACGAGAGGTACTTCCACCGCGAGATGTAGTTTGACCACCATGCCGTAAGGGACACTTACGCTTATCATGACCAACATAATTGCAAAATGAGCATTTTCGAGTGTATCTCCCCGGTGGAACATCCATTTCATTATGAATACGCGAGTATGCACTTTTTCTGAATTTACGGATAAATGCTTTATTTGCAACCATTGAAAATGGATCCGGTGGCCAATAATTCTCACTGCCAAATGGGTAGAACCTTCCAGCATACGTTCTTGCATAATTTTCAACTGTATATTCCTCAGCCATGTACGAGGAGGCGTTCTTTCCCATTGTGATAAAACACTTGAAGGCATGAGAACATGGCATGTGATATGATTGCCACTTGCCGCATGTGCATGTTCTTGGAATCTCACAAATTGTGTGGACGTTACCTCCTTTACCTTGGAGCACACTTGTTGTGAGTTCAAATATGCGCTCTGCAGGGTTATACTCCATCCGGTCATGTTTCTGAGCCTTATATTTGTGGTACTCGAACAGTTGTGACGGTTTTGGCATCCACCTTAGACCTTCTGCCGCATATGCTTTGGCCTCTTTTGATCTAGTGACGAACCGCTCCACAACCTGCTTAAATGTCATTCTCACCATTGCGGTGACTGGTAATCCGCGTGCAGATTTCAACAAGCCATTGAATGACTTAGAGCTATTTGTTGTCAGCATACCCCATCGCCTACCTTCATCCTGGTGTAATGTCCATTTGTCTTTATCAATTGCATTCAACCAGTGGAAGGCTTCCTCATTCGCTCGCCTAATAATGTCCATCTGCAGGTTAAACTTGTTCTTCTGATGCTCTGTTGCAGCCGCCCACATCCAATTGCAAAGTGTTGGGATTCGATATGCCTTTTGGAAGTTTGCCTTCAAATGCCTTAAACAATAACGATGGTAGGCAAACGGTGGCTGCCACCCCTGCAAGTTGAACATATTGTGCAATATGCCAGCATTTCTGTTTGATATCACACAGATTCCCATGCGATCTTTAATAACGTGTTGCCTTAAGTAGTCCAAAAACATACCCCACGTACTATTGCTCTCATTAGCTACAATTGCAAAAGCTAGAGGGAATATAGCTCCATTTGCATCCATTCCAACTGTTCTTAGCAGCTTTATGTCATACTTCCCGTACACATGTGTTCCATCAATTGATATTACAGGTCGACAATGAGCAAAACCATCAATGCATGGTTTGAATGCCCAAAACACAAAATCAAAAATATGACCGGGCACACCGGGTTTCGATTTGAGCTTCCATTCAACAACAGTACCATGATTGAAGTGTTGTAGAGCCGCCATGTATCTCGGCAACTTCTTGAAAGAGCCCTCCCAATTGTCGTAGACTATCTCATATGCATGCCTACGTCCAAGATACGCCTTCCTCCTAGTAACAGTTTTGCTATATACTTTCAGGACGGCTGTAATACAATCTTTAATAGGGTACCTGAAAAAGTTGAAATATCAGCATATAGCCACGAGGAACATTATATTAACACATAAAATGAACATACGCGAAGGGGATACCTTAGGTTTTTTGCAATGTCGGCAACTAACACACGAGCAATCATATTGATATCTAGATTGCAATGATCATCTGGGAGGTTACCCATATCACAAGTGTGCTTTGTCTAGAACTTTGAAATAGTCCACATTTTTTCAGCAGTTTCCTTACCACGGAGCATCCATTCGCAACCTTGATATTTTCGCTTGCAGACCAATCGCCAAAGTTTTCGTGTGGAAACGTCAACTTTAAACTCCCTCATCCCCTGGATGCAATAAATCTTAACAGCCCTTTGCAATGATTTTTTCGAGCTGAAAATCATCCCTTTTTCAATATGAGCTTTTTGTTTTAAAAGATCCACTGGCTCTTTCCACAAACTTACCCGAATATGATCATCATCCCTAGTAAAGACAAAGGCATCAGGGCAACCTTGAAGATGATCAAGATAGGGGATCTCATCGGAATGCCACTGAATCAGCGTCGACTCTTGCTGTTGAAATTGGCTTTGCTGCTGAACCGGAGGCGACTCTTGTTGTTGAAATGGTTGCTGTGAATTCAGTTCCTCCGCATGTGCCGGACCGTCCATCATGTCTTGCAACAGTTCTACTTGATGTTGAGGATTAGTTCCAACCTCAATCTCATCGTCACTTTGCTCATCGTCACTGTCATCCGCATTAGGTATTTCCTCACTATCGCTAGATGATGTCACTATATAATTCGGATAATCCGGACCTTCCATAGCAGACCTTTGCCTATAATTTGGTGCAACCACCACATTCTCCCTACATAAGAAATTAGGGAGTTTTAACTACTACACATCAAATAACACTATTGATGTTAAAAAAATAGACGTACCGATAGTAATCAACTGCACCGAAACTTGAGGAAGGACCATCGCTTTGAGTTGTTGGATAGGCTGAGGATGTTCCAACCCGATTCCTCCTTCCCGATTGAGGAGACCGTCCGATATGATCCATATCATGTGTATAACCCCTAAATAATATAATCGACATCATTAATAGCATTCAAGTGCCATTAAACATAATAATAATAATAATAATAATAATAATAATAATAATAATAATAATAATAATAATAATAATAATAATAATAACAATAATAATAATAATAATAATAATAATAATAATAATAATAATAATATTGTAAAAACTGAATATTTACCGTTGCCCGTCAAATTGCTGACTTAAACTATCCAGATGCATTTGGCTCGTCAAAATGCCTTTATAAGTACTCATGTCAGGGTTGTGATAAGTAGGTTCCGCTTGAGTGACTTCGGCCTGAATTATAGACGGGGCTTTCCGACGAGGTCTATTTCGGGATTCCTGAGGAGCCCTGGCCATGAATTCAAATCGATTAATGGGCACCTTCTCTATATACATTTCAAGGACGTTTAAAGTTATGCATTTCCTATAATCATAAGGCGCCTTCAAATAATCAGTCAAAGAATCGTCGTCCTGAATGTACCACTGTCCATAACTAGTTACACCTTGCAGCGTAAATGACACTGGATATTTTCCAATTATATTGAGATCAAAATCACTTCTACTAACTTGTAGTCTATTATACAAGGCTTGGAGTAGTTTTGAGAATTTTAAGTCAAGTGGAAACTTAACATGGTATTTTGGGGGAGAATCGTATCGCAAATTATTTTCCTCGAATATAATTTGTCCGTCCCAGAATAAAGAAACTTTAATTCTTGGAACATCTGCCATATTTTAAATAGTTGAGGAGGAATTTAGAATTTTATGCTTTACGAACTCGGTATTAATAGGATTCGAATTTTGAATATAGAACCAACGCATCCATGCAATTACAGTGTCTTGCAGTGTTACGTCAAATCAAATAAGTGTATAAAGTGCTGCATAACGCATGAAATAAGTGCGTTATGGCAAAATAGCGCAGTAAATTACTGCGTTATTCTGTATCTGAAGGCTTACAACGCAGTAAAATAATGCGTTGTGTCAGAATAACGCAGTAATTTTGATGCGTTATACTTGTATAACGCATCATTTTACTGCGCTATGCCGCTCTTCCTATCACACCTCAACTGTCACACAAAAAAAACGTCATGATTCGAATCAAACTTTATATAACATAATTTGACGAATAACTTACCAACATAACAATTCCACACAAAATTGAGTTACGATGTCATTTTTTGACCAATTTAGAGATATTAATCGTGTTATATCATTCACTCCAGCAAACATCTTTGAAGCAATGGGTAGGACCTGGGAACTAGGTGATGATGATTTTCATTACTCAAATAACCCTAACGACAGATTCAATCGAGAATACGATAATAAAATGAGAGAGGAGTGGGATTGGCGTGTTAGGGAAGCTGAAGCACTGGAGCACAAGTTAGCGTCAGTAGGGCTTAAACGCCCAAAAAAACGTGCTATGTCAATGTCTCGCGGAACTCCACAAGAGTTTAATATTTGGCTCTTAATCGTTTTCGTGAAGAGAACAATCGGATGCAAATACGTTACTATAGGGTAGAATATGGTACACATGGTAGCACAAGATTTAGATCCAAGTGGGATTCGGACTGTGAAATGTCCGATGAAGATTAATATTTTTCTTACAACGAGGTAAGTAGGTAGGGTCATAAAGACCATCCCCCCCCCCCCAGGGTACTTGGGGGTTTGCAACTATATAAGTAGCCCTTTCTTTTGTTATTAGACTACATCATATTCAATGTCGAGTAGTAGAAACTCACCTTGGGCTTTACTCCTTCCAAAAGAACCAAATAGCAATGATGATGAGAGTTCAAATCATAGCAGTTTTTCGTGCGATACCAGTGATTTCAAACTAGATGAGCTAAATCCCCACCTTCTTATAGAGCGTAATGATGATTTATGCAGTGTGAAATATTCAGATCCGCGGGAATATTATTGCGGTTTACGCCGAGAATGGTCACATCGGCTTGCCGAATTAGAACGTCTTGTTCGTGACTTGGAAAATCTCAACGCTCCAATCCCAACAAGGTACTCCTTAACCATGCCTCAAGTAGGTCCAGAAAGTTGCGAGCTTGCCGTGCAAAGGATTAGAAAAGAAAACAACAGAATGCTGGCAAGACGATGTAGATTTTACATGCTACAGTTGGCCTAAGAACAAGCATCATCAACCAGTAGAGAACTATCTGCTACTGAAAAAAGATGTGTCTTAAGAAACCACCAATATTTTTCTGAGGACGACATTGAAGACTTGTACTCTGATGATGATTAAGAATGTTGTGATTTTAGTTTTTAGTTAAATTTGTATTTTAAAAAGTTTGGCTTTCTCATTAGTTAGTATGTTAAGTATTTTCATCCACTCAAGGTTATGAATGAATGATGCAATTTAATTTTAAAAAAAATTATGAATGCTGCCATTTTGACTAAAAAAAATTAATTATTAATGAACAAGTTTAAATATTCGTAAAGAACTTAAAGCTGATGACACCATGCCTTCAGACGAAAATGGCGTTCGAGCACTTTTCAACCACTAAAACGGCCATTCGAAGGTTTTCTTATCCTTGATGTGTTGATCCTACCTTATTAATCGCACAAAAATAAGTAGGGTTCTATATAAAATATTGAAGTTTCGGGGCCCCAAAGCATGATTAATCATTGGTCAAAATACATTAGAAAGTGTAATGGAAGAAGGGTTAACCAAAAGGGCCGAAAAAAAAAAGAGGAGGCACTATAGCGCAGTAAATTACTGCGCTATAGCACTTAACGGAGTCGTTCCCGTTAAGTGCTTTAGCGAAGTAAATTACTGCGCTAAAGGCATTTTTGTAACTGTTTTTTTTGTTGGGGTATTTTGGTTCAAAATATTTTTTTTGGGGCCATTTTGGTTCCCGACTCTCCCTTCTATCATTAGTCATCAACATTTGTCACATAATTTCCCACGTGAGCCCCTTCCCCTAGCTACATACGAATGGCTCACCTCTCTCCTCCCAGTAAATTAAAATGTCCCTTAATAATTTTTGTAAACTTCTTTGTCAAGCTTTTAGCTTCCTTTAATTGTTTTCAGATTAGTATAGTTATTAACAAAATATCTGAATTATTCGACTATTATTTTTAGACAATATAAAAACTGCATGATTTGACTGTTTTATAGTATAATTTTCACCAAATAACTAGAAATTGCACTTTTGATAAAATAAAATAAAATAAAATACAAACAGCATTAGGTTCTACCATAGTTAGTTTGGTAATTTCGCGCCGTGCTTTTTATCCATCATAATTATTTTTAATATTAAAAATTAAAATGCTAAGTAGCATAGATTAATAGTTTAAGATCAAGTATTAACACTGTTATGTGGATTACATGCGCTAATCACAATTAAATTTGTGATTATAATAATAGATTATTGTATTGAAGATAAATTTTCAATTTATGATAGAAGATTTTCATGGCATAGCAGTATAGAAATAAGAGATAATTCCAAATAGTTTTGGGACATTATATTATGACAATAAGTTCATAAAATGGTAAAGCTAAACTTAAAGAAAATTAACAGAAGAAATTAAAAGAAAAAGGAGGATATAGATTGAACCAAAAAACACTGTGAATATTTTTACGCATAGTTCTTTTAAAAATCGATATAGTTAATTTGTTTCTTTTCCTTAAAATTTCTTTTTGGTACACCTGGATAGAGTGGGAGGAGGAATAAGGGAAAAGAATGATACGCTATTAATGGGGTTTGAACACTTCAGTTTAATCGTGAAAAGTAGGGAGCTCAGCAATTAAGATAACGCTCAATCTGTTACTCTGTATATAGAGGACTATAACAAATGCTATTTGGATTAATTGAATTATAATTATCGTTATCTAATAAAAATTTCAATAAATTTATTATTAAACTGACTAATTTTTCGAGCACGGGCTTATCATTATCTAGTCTACTGGAAAAGGCACCTAAACATATCAGCAAATAAGGGATAGATTGCACATAATATCTTTGATCAGTTATTCCACGTCAGTTAATGACTTCATCTCATAAACGTCTAGCATTATAGAGTTAATACATTTTTAGCCCTTAATTATTGATAAATTCTAATTTAAATCATATTGATATATGAATACAACAACAACAACAACAACAACAACAACAAGCCCAGTATAATCTCACCATATGGGGTCTGGGGAGGGTAGAGTGTACGCAGACCTAACCCCCACCTTGAAATGTAGGGCGGCTGTTTCCGAAAGACCCTCGGCTCAAGAGAGGAAAAACAAGACAAAAGGTTAGATGGGACCAAGCATATCGAAAACAATATGAAAGCAAGGAATAACAAAAGCGAGAAAGTCATGGTAGAACAGGCCGGAAAGAAAGGAGCATTACCCACTATAGATAACTAAGATAACCAAAGTAAAACGGCCCAACAAATATAAGCAGCAATCAAATGCAGAAATCAAGTGGCAATAAAAAAATGAGAAAAACTACAACTACTATGGTGAAAGGATTAGCCACCTAGCCTTCTATCCTAATCTGAGTCCTCCACAACCTCCTATCTGAGGTCATGTCCTCAGTGAGCTGAAACTGTGTCATATACTGTCTAATCACCTCTCCCCAATACTTCTTCGGCCTCCCTTTGCCTCTCCTGAAACAGTCCATAGCCAACCTCTCACACCTCCGCACTGGGCATCTGTGTCTCTCCTCTTCACATGCCCAAACCATCTCAGTCTCGCTTCCCGTATCTTGTCCTCCACCGATGCCACTCCCACCTTGTCTCAGATATCTTCATTCCTAATTCTATCCCTCCTAGTGTGCCCACACATCCACCACAGCATTCGCATTTCCGCGACTTTCATCTTCAGAACGTGAAATTTCTTGACTGGCCAACACTCTGCCCCGTACAATAAGGTCGGTCTAACCACCACTTTGTAGAACTTGCCTTTAAGTTTTTGTGGCACTTTCTTATCACACAGCACTCCGGAGGCGAGTCCATTTCATCCACCCTGCACCAATACGATGTGAAACATCGTCGTCGATATCCCCATCTCCGTGTATAATAGACCCAAGATACTTGAAACTTCCTTTCTTTTGAATGGCCTGGGTACCAAGCCTCACTTCCTCGTCAGCCTCACGCGGTAGGCCACTGAACTTGCACTCCAAGTATTCTGTCTTGGTCCTACTCAATTTAAATCCTTTAGACTCCAACGTCTGTCTCCAGCCCTCCAGCTTATCGTTAACTCTGTTGCGAGTCTCGTCAATCAGGACTATGTCATCCGCGAAAAACATACACCAAGGCACCTCACCTTGTATTTGTCGCGTCAATTCATCCATCACCAGGGCGAATAGAAACGGGCTAAGAGATGATCCCTGATACAACCCCATCATAACAGGGAAGTGCTCCGAGTCTCCTCCTACCGTCCTTACCCTAGTCTTAGCTCCATCATACATGTCCTTTATCGCTCTAATGTACACCACAGGTACACCTTTAGCATCCAAACATGTCCATAGGACCACTCTTGGCACTTTGTCGTAAGCCTTTTCTAGGTCAATGAATACCATGTGCAAGTCCCTCTTCCGCTCCCTATACTGCTCCACCAATCTCCTTACAATATGAATGGCATCTGTAGTCGAGCGCCCCAGCATGAATCCAAACTGGTTCTCTGAAATAGACACACCTCTCCTCACCCTCATTTCCACCACCCTTTCCCACACTTTCATAGTGTGACTTAGCAGCTTGATACCTCTATAGTTGTTGCATCTTTGAATGTCTCCCTTGTTCTTGTACACGGGAATCATTGTACTCCACCTCCATTCTTCCGGCATCTTCGGTGTCTTGAAAATGACATTAAACAACCCAGTCAGCCACTCCAAGCCTACCCTACCTGCATTCTTCCAAAATTCCTCAAGAATCTCGTCAGGTCCGGTCGCTCTTCCCCTGCTCATCCTACGAACAGCTCCCTTAACCTCCTCAACCTTTATACTCCTACAATATCCAAAGTTGAGACGCCTATCCGACTGCTCCAAGTCTCCCAACACAATATCTCTGTCCCCTCCTTCGTTCAAGAGTTTATGAAAGTATGACTGCCATCTCTGTCTAATGCGAGATTACTGTACCAACACTAAGCCATCCTCGTCCTTGAAGCACTTCACTTGATCCAAGTCGCGTGCCTTCCTCTCTTTCCCATTGGCGAGCTTAAATAGCTTGTTACCCACCTCTGTTCTATAGTTCTGCATAAAGGCGTTCAAAGGCAGCCGTTATAGCCGCCGAAACTGCCAACTTCGCCTCCTTTCTCGCCATCTTATACCTTTCCCTGTTTGTCCGCTTCTCTTCATCATCCTTGCTATCCACCAACTTCACATATGCCTGCTTCTTTGCTTCTACCTTCCCTTGGACTTCTCCATTCCACCACCAATCCCCTCGGTGCCCACCACGGCGGGCCTCGTGAGACCCCCAATACCTCTCTAGCTACTTCCCTAATGCAACTGGCCGTCCTATCCCACATGCTGCTTGCATCCCCCTACTATTCCACGCTCCCATAGCCATCAACTTCTCCCTTATCTCTAGGGCACTAAACGGAGTCAAACTTCCCCACCTAATCCTCGGGCGGTCATCCACGACCCTTTTCTTCTTCTTCCTTCTTATCTCCAAATCCATCACCAATAGCGTATGTTGGGTCATAAGATTCTCACTCGGTATGACCTTGCAGTCCTTATAGAGGCCTTTATCATCTTTTCTAAGAAGCAGAAAGTCTATTTGCATCGCAGCCACCGAGCTACGGAAGGTTATCAAGTGCTCCTCCTTCTTCGGAAAAATCGAGTTGGCTACCACCAATCCAAAAGCTTTTGCTAAATCCAGGAGTCAGACTCCTCCACCATTCCTGTCCCCGAAGCCAAATGCTCCATGCACCTCGTCATAACCCCTCGAAACAGACCTAATGTGCCCATTGAAATCTCCTCCTATGAATAGCTTCTCAGTAGGCGGTATACTTACCACCACTTCGTCCAAGTCCTCCCAAAAACGCCTTTTTACCTCCTCTTCTAAACCCACTTGTGGCGCGTAGGCACTAATAATGTTCAAGGTGAACCCTCCAATGACTAACTTAATCGCCATCATCCTGTCATTAATCCTCCTAACCTTTACCACCTGATCTTTAAGCTATCTACTAAGATCCCTACCCCATTCCTATACCTCGACTTGCTCGAGAACCAAAGCTTGTACCCGTCCACCTCCTTAGCTTTAGGTCCTACCCATTTAGTCTCTTGGACACAAACTATATTAATCCTCCTCTTCTTAAGAATCTGAACTAACTCTATGAACTTTCCCGATAAAGTCCCAATATTCCAAGACCCTACTCTCAACCCCCTTAGCCCCCCCAACCCTGGCCGTCGATCCCAACCGAGAACATGACCCTAATCTACCATCCCTCACCAAAGCCAGTAAAGCAAATATACGCTAGTGAAAGGTTAATCTAAGACAAACGAAGGGTCAATACTAAAACACAAGTTAGCACTAGTCTATAAGCAGTGAAATATGCGGAGCAGGCAAAATTGATAAGGCTAAAAGACAGGAAATGGGCTATTGGAGGTACCAACTCCAAGTAAATAAAACTTGTTCACCACTGAGACATCTCTGTTCGCCGCCGGAAACAATGTTGTTCTCTGCCGGAAAATACTGGTCATTGGCCGGAATCAATGTTCACGACCGGAATCACTGTTCATGATCGGAATCACTGTTCACCTACCTGTGCAGAAACTGCCCGAAAAACCTAATGGTGGAGGATTTTCGGTTGCAGGGTAGAAGAGAGAGGAAAAGAGGGAAAAACAAAAAAGGAAGAAGGAAAGAAAAGAGAGAACGGAGGAGAGAGAGAGAGAGAGAGAGAGAGAGAGAGAGAGAGAGAGAGAGAGAGAGAGAGAGAGAGAGAGAGAGAGAGAGAGATCTGGCCGGCCGGTGGTCGTCGTCACCGGTCGCCGGTGGCCGTTTGGGGTGGCTTGGTTGGAGGGGTGGGTGGGGTGGGGGTTGGGGGGGAGGGGGGGAGGAGGAGCAAACTTACCGTTAGTGAGAGAGAGGAGAGATTTGGAACATACATATTTTTTAAAACTAGTAATGTTAAACCAAATTGAGGCGTACCCATTTGATCCTTTTGCTTGGAATTATTCACGAGTTTACCATGATTACCGATTGTTCGACCACTTACTTTCACAATGTATTACGTTAAGCTTGTATCATTACTCCATAAGTCCATATTTGAAAATAAATATATAAATATAACATATTCCTACAGAAAAAGATTAAAAATAACACATTTAATTGAAGATGAAATGTGTTTTGTTGAATATTATAAGATCTCAAATCAGAATTTATTAATAATTGAGGGACCAAAAGTTCTATTATCCAATAGTTATATCATTACGTAAACTTCTGCACCATACTTAGCCGCCACTAATACTATATCTCATCTTCTACATATTTATCACTTATGTTTAATCACACTAAACGTTTAGTTAGTTAGTTTAATTGAACGTGTTGAGAATGTCATTAGTTAGACGTGGGGATAAATCTCCATAATCTCTTAGTCCTTATCCAAAATCATATATATTAAAAACAGGATTAACGCAAATATTCTCACTCCACTCCTGGCTCGTTAACCAGCTAATAGCGATATTAGTGATCCAATTACCGAATTTATGAATTATTATTTAATGATTTGTTCCTTGTGTTTTTTCATTTGAAGATGACAAAAAAGGGATAAGCCACCAAGGTTACGTGGAGAGGTAAATACTCTTTTATCCTTAATCAGAAGTCTCTCAAAATCTATGTATGTAGTCTCTTTTGTTAGAGAGCGCTTAACTCTTGATGGAAGATTTCAGATTTAATCAAATCCTAATACAATTATTCTTACACGACCAAAAACGGACAAGCCAAATCATAGTCATTCTTACCTACTTTGTTATGTAGACAAACTTTTGTCATGCGGTTCATTAATTAAAGAACATTAGACTTTCATGATAAATTAGTTCGTCTTATTATTTATGCTACATTTTGCTGAGAAAGACGTTTTATAGCTAGGAGTTTTGAAAGAATAATTATCTCTGATCATCTAGAAACTATTATAAATGAGAGAAAAAAGTTTGAAATCAGTTTTAGCTGTATCTAAACACTAAGAAAATGTCTTTTGTGTAATTCTGCCGTGTCATAATAAAAACGCATTATTCCCCATTACGGCATTACCTTTTGGTTGTTTCTTATTTTTTCAACTTTTATTTTTTCTAGAACATAATGTGTGTATCTTCAAGCTTTGGTTTAGCTGTCGTTTTCTTGTTTTGAAATGTATTAATGGAGGCTTGATGCACGCATGCATTATTAAATTAGGGTTAATTACACTAAACCACCTTATAATATGACTCAGTTTTAGATACATTCTCTATATATGTTTTAAAATCAATCACTTATACCTCTTTACTATATAAACCCTACACTTACACTTTCTATGAAGTATATCCGTACCAAAGAATAACAAATTATAATTATCAAAACAAAACTAATTTTATAAGTAAAAGGTTTTTTATGTATTAATTTTTATGACAGTTAACAAAATACGATAACCATATTTGTTCAAAATATTTAGTCACATATAGAGAAACACCAGTAGGTTTAAAATGATTTGAAAATTAAGTTTGTTGTCTTATCATTTATGTTACTTTCTTGCTGAGAAAAATGTTCTAAAGGTAGGAATTTTAAAAGAACACTTCTCTTATCAATAAAATCCTTGGTAAGTTAGGAAAAAAGTTTGAAAATCAATTTTAGTTCTCTTATCGAAACTATAAGAATATGTTTTTTGGGTGATTCCGCCGTCATAAACACAAATTATTCCCTCTTACCTTTTGTATGTTTCTTATCCTTTCAACTTTTTTTTTTTCTTCTTGAACACATTCACACCAATAAAAAAGTTAGATATGAGTGTTTGTGTTGATCCCCTCCCGCTTGTTTTTCGTTATAATTTAATTGATGATCGTACAACTATTATTTTATTATATTAAAGTTATTAAATTATTTATTTGCGCATTAGAAAAAGTCTTTCAACTTTACTAAGCTAGCGTTTAGCCAAAATTCATACCAAAGCTAAACTGATTATGTAAAAAGCTTATACAAGGATTAAACTTAAATTCATGGGATAGCTAACAAAGACTCACTTCCTCAATTACCACTCTTTATCCAAAACAAAACCCATATATTACTTTTAAAAAAACTAGCTATTTAGTGACAGATCAACAATTACTTTCACAGCTTTCCTATTTTATTTTTTTGTAGTAAAAGTAAAAGTTAATTTAGATACTGAATTTTGATGGTTAAAAGCTTACATAATTATCAAGGTGTTGAGTAAACTTCAAGGTTCCCTCCAGCTGTGAGAGACTTGGATAATCTTTGGAAATATAATTTAATTCAGAGTATAATGAAACATATTAGAAATATAAAACATGTAATAAACTCAAAATCATAATGGCATGGCAGCCTTGTATATTAGCGAGAGGTCTCGGGTTCGACTCCCGAATATGAAAAAACTAATGGCACCAGCCTGGCATATAGAACTCTTTAAAGGAAAAATTAGAATTAACAAAATAGGTGTAGAGTTTAATTATTTCAGCCTCATAGACTTAGGCCCCAGTAGAATAGCATGCAAGTTGGTGAGGAAGTTTCTCATGTAATTCTACAATTGCTTTTGCTGATTAAAATGCACATTTATATGATAGCAATATCATTTGGACTTATCAAGACACCCTGTATGCCACATAAATGACCCTATTGGTCAACAACTTAATTATGATAGATATTTTATACTCAACCTACCTTGGTATATTTGGATAATAACATAATCTTCAACTTGACTTTTACTAGTTACTCTATCCATCCCAATTAATGTCATGCATCTTCCTTTTACACTACTAAAAAATTCCTATTTTTCTACTGAAATTTTTTCAATTACTATTTTCCACTGAATGTTGGTGAGAAAAAACATAAATAGTAAAAATTTTACATGGATTTTTTTTGAAGTTTCTCAGCGGTTAAATGGGAATTTGTTTCCCGCCATGCATTTTTCCAGTGAGATTGTACGGTGGAAATGAGATGGAAAAATCATGTTTTATTGCACAAATTTCCCACTAAATGTAGATGGAAAAAACCTCTTTTTCTAGTAGTGTTAGTTTATTTAAACAATGCTTTTTAAAAAAATTAAAATAGAAAATTGGTACTTTTAGTCCCTAAAATGATCAAAAACACACATTTTTTCGTTAATTGAAGGCTAAATATTATAAAGACTAAATTTAAAATTTACAAACAATTGAGGGATCAAAAGTGTAATTATATCTTTACGATAATTTAATTTTAAACTTCTTATTATCGTTAATTTATGAGATGATTTACCGTCATCTAAGTATTTACGATTTGTTTCAGATCACAAACTTTAAATTATTTTTTAAAAACTTCATGAACGGGCATCGCATAAACTGAGACGGTGGAGTAGTATTTTTGACCTGGTCAAGTCAATCCACCGCCTCAAATTCATTTTGGCCAATCAAACACTAGCACATTGTACAAGCTTAGCTTCTCAATTGTAGGCCAGTATTGGCCTCCATTTAATTACTCCTTCAGTTGAAATGACATTAGCAGTCTTTAATTAGTATTTGGATTTTGCAATCTCATCCAAAGTTTAAACTATTGAAAAAGTCTCTCTCCCCTCACCAACATCTTTTTTTGTTGTTGCTAATGATTATATATGTTTGATTGTTATTTACTATCTTAGTAGTGCTCGAGTGTTGTAGGTGCCTTTTTGTTTCATGCGTTTTCTTCCCAATTATAACACGTGATTCAAATGACGTTTTGTGATATAATCAAAACCTCCCTATAATAACATTCCATTATAATCGATTTGCATGTTATATTAGCATTGTGCTATATAGGGGTGTTCATGATTCGATTTGACTTGATTTTTGGTTAAAACTAAATCAAACCAATTAAGTCGGTTTTTTCTAATATTCAAATCAAACCAAACCATTAAAGTATAAATTCTATCGATTTCGGTTTTATCGGTTTGGTTCGGTTTTTGCGGGTTTTTTTTGAATTTTAAGAATGTATTAATACAAAGAACCTTTGAATCAAATGGTAACTAAATACGGCTTTGACAGTGATTCATTCAAATCTAAGAATCTTGTTAATTAATTCATTAATTTTATTTAGGTATAGGCCTATGGCTATGGCTATAGGAATTATAGAAGCATAACATTTACTTTTCATGATTGTAGTTACCTCCTTATATATAGTCTTTTGATATTACGCAGCCCCTCTGAAATTTTTGATATCTAGATTCATAGTATTTATGAAGCATTGAGAAGAAAGCACAAAAGTTAAAACAAAAAATGATAAACAGAAAGACAAAGTCATCTACCAAATATTTTTAAATTCCAATTGTGTCGTTTTCTTCCCTTTAATTTGTTAGGGATAAAATGCTAGCTTATTAGTAGCAATTCAGATGCCATGTAAATGAGGGAACCGTAAAACTGAATAAGGGGGAAATTCTATTTTACCTTTAGCAAATTTCTTTTTATTTTACCTTAAACTTAAATGGGCTACACTTTTCTTACTAATTATTTGAATTTGTATTAGACTTATATATATATCGGTTCGGTTCGGTTCGATTTTGGTTCGGGTTAGTATTGGTTTGGTTCGGTTTTGATTCGGGTTTTTTTGGTTTAACACCAAACCAAACCAAATGTTATCGGTTTTTTCAAATTTAAAACCAAATCAAGTCAAACCAAGCCAATTTTCGGTTTATTAAATCGATTTGATTCGATTTACCGATTCGGATCAGTTTTTCGGTCTCATTTGGACACTCCCTTACCTGAGGATAACATTGACTAATAATTGCAAAAATAAACAGCCAGTTTTGTTTTAAGGAAGCTTATGTCTATTATCATTGTACTGCCGACATGCCAAGAAACGTACGTTAACCAAAATCAATTATTTTTCCCGTTTATTTCACCCATTATCTTAAAATTGAGCTAGTTTTCTTTTAAATCTTTTTTTCTTTAAAGGACGGTAGCAATGGACAAGACGGAGGTTTTTATTAGCTTATGTATTAGATAAATAACGTCATTATCTTTCGTATATATTTGATATGATATATCATATATATATGGAATATTTGGAGCTTCTATAGAGAAAAAAAGGGAGACTTTTTGTCTAAGCTGTGATATTAGATACGTTTCAAACGAATCCAGTAACTTTTGTTTAGATCTTTTATTCATATTAGAAAATTCATTAAATATGTATAAATATTTCATTGCAAACCCAATAACTAAAACAAGCAATGAGCTAGGCGGATGACAAGTTCAGAATTCATTAACTTCAAATCTTGATTCATCTTCCGCATTTTATTACATTTAACGAGGTCAATGATCCAAAAAAAAAAATGTCAATTTTCGGTAGTGTACTACTTGTTCAATAATATGATTTTGGAATCTAAATATTTAGTTCATGAATGCAAGTGATAGAGTGGACTGAAGACTTGATGAAAACTCATTACGCGTTTTCTGTCGTCTCAATTATTGTCCTTTGCATTATTCCCTTCTTGGTACGTTCTTCTTATTTTCTTAATCTTCATCCATTGATTTATGAAAACTACAGTCTAATTTAATGTTTGTAATTCTAGTCTCAAAAGTTAATGTTCTCTATAATGATTTGATGGTTGATACTTTAGTTGTCCTTTCTGTAATTTTCTATGTATTCTTAAGCCTGTTTAATTATGGTATGTTTCTTTAAGATATCTTTAAATTTTCTACTCTCTGAAACAAATAAAAAAACATATAAAAAACATATGGCTAATCGTAGGTGGAAATCAAGATTAATTATCTGCAATGTGAAAACCTAGATTGAAAACTTTATACAACTATGTTTTTAATAATGACAGGTTTTAGAATAAAGGAATAATTAAGATTTAAGATAAACATTTTCTGCGGCCTTATATTTGAGGGGGCAAATTAAAAACATATGTACATAATGGTGGATAGTTAATTAGTAATCACTAAAGGTTGTGATCGATTACGTGGAAAGTACTTCTCACTCTTCACAAAAGGTTTGTGTTCAAACTCTTAGAAAATGGAGTTGCCTTCCATTGGAAGTGCTTCACCCTCAAAATGAGATTTCTCAATGTGAATTAGGATTAATCGGTGTCTAAAATTAATAGCGGACAAAAAGAAAAGGGTAGTTAACTAAGCTCCAAGTGTTAGGCCCAAATGACATTTTGACAAGCATGTTGTAAGGATATTTCTCATGTTATTACTACTAATAAAGTTGCTTTTGTTGACCCTGTGAGAAGTTAGATTGAGAACTTTATACAACTATGTTTTTAATATAATGACATTGTTAGGAATAAAGTATAAATAAAGTCAAAACAAACATCTTCTTTGAAGCCTTATATTTGAGGGGCAAATGAAAAACACGTCACTACTAAAAATAGAGATTTTCCCATCAACATTCAATGGTAAATTTATATTATAAAATATAATTGTTTCATTTTATTCCTATCAAACCAGTTTATTAGAAAAGCGCATGGTGAGAAACATATTCACATTGAAACGCTGAAAAACTTTCTAATTTTTTTGTGTAAAAACAATACAATTTAGATTTTTTTTTACCGACATTCAGTGAGAATAGCCACTAAACATTTTTCAGTGAGAAAATAATGATATTTTAGTTGTGCGTATACATAATGGTGAGTATATAGTTTTCTAGAAATAACAAAAGATCATCGCGAGCTGTTAAGTATTTCTTTATTGTTTATTAGAGGTATCGAGTTTGACTCTAAAAATAAATATTTTTTGACAGGAACGTTTTATCCTTAAAAGCCACAAATTCAAATAATCAGATCTCAAAATAAACATCTGACATCCATAGACCTAAAAAAAAATGGCGGTTAACTAAAGTCAAGTTTTAGGGCCAAATCACATCACAATAATATGTATGCGTGTTGTGAAGATATTTCTCATGTTATTATTCAAGTTGCTTTTGTTGACAATAGAGAGTGCTCATTGGACAAAGACTCAATTACAAATTTAAGAATGAAGACCTGTGTAAGCCACATAGTTGATCCAGTGGTTAACACAAATGATGACAGATATTTGTGTCCCTACTCCCTAGCCTTAGTAAATTTGGTTTACAATTACAATAAAGATTTCACATCATCTGTGACTTATTCAACTCTATCCTCATCCTCATTTTGGGAACGTGGCGTGTTTATTGGGGTACCGGGAAGGCAGCCACTTGGACTTGTTGTAATTGGACAAGTCTAGTGTCTACTAATTGCTACTGTTGGATTTCTTATTTGTTTCTTTCGGTGGCAGATAGTCTTTTCTTACAGATTTAATCAATATGTTTTTTATATAATCATTTTATATTTGAAATTTTTATTAATTTGAATTTGTGTTGCGTAAGTTTCATTAAAAGTGAAATGATTTTTTTCCAAAACAAAAAAATTAATTTTAGCACTCAAACTCAGAACCTTTGATTAAGAATGAAAATCTTATATCCATCCTACCGCAACAACTCTCAATTATTGAAGATTCAATCAGTGTCTGTTACTTCTGTCATAGCTTGTTACTTGTTACTTGTTACCCTCCTCTACTACCACTTGCACATACAATTTGTTTCTTTTTATTGGTTTGCTTTCATTGCAATTTTCCCACTTGAGCTTTGAGGTTTTGTAACATCTGGCCTACGCTTGCTTTACCGTTAATTTTTTATTTATTTTTTGATTTATTTTAACCTTAAGTTGTAGTACACAGTTCATACTTCATTGGCTCTTATAGAAAACAAAATATTAATACAAGATGAGCTAGCTAGTTCGCAAGTTATTGAATGAAATAGTAGAATACTATAAGAGCCCGTTTGGATTAGCTTATAAGTTACTTATAAGCTGTTTTCAGTTTTTTTGAGTGTTTGACTGGTCAGTTTAAAGTCATTTTGTGAATAAAATAAGCCCAAAAAATAATTGACTCCGTTTGGCTTAGCTTATCTAAAATAGCTTATAAGCTGAAAATAACTTATAAATAAAAAAAAATAAGTTAATTTATTCCAACTTTTTTTTTTTGACTTATAAGCTGAAATTCCAGCTTATAAGCTGTTTATTTTAAGCCCATCCAAACAGGCTCTAAGTCACCAAAGTCATCGAAAATATTTGGAGCTTCTTAGAAAAAGAGGAGACTTCGTTTTACTTTTTATTTTTTTGGTTACATTTAACGAGGTCAATGAAGTCAAGAAAATGCCAAAAGATTATAATAGTAGCACTACCATATAGTTAAATTTATAACGTCTGGATTCAGATAAAAGAGTGGACTGAAGAGACTTTGAAAACTCACTACGCGTTTTCCATCATTTTTCTGTTATTAATCATTATTATTGCTATTACCCTCTGTCATAGTCCAAGCTCGTAACACGTATGTATAGTCTGCTTTGGGGTAATAGAACTAGCAAATTTGTCTCTTAGGCTTCGCTATTATTGAGCCTAGAAGTGCACATATCATGTGATGAATTTGTGTTATGATTTATAAAGCTTTTCATTTTCTTCTCTTACTCTGGTGTGAGATTCATCTATTTAAAATTTCATGTGCACTTCTTTAGAAATTTACCGGCCTAGAAACCTATAAGCCCTACTTTGTTACAACCCCCCCCCCCCCCCTCCCTGACGAGCTCCGTGCATGTCATGGGCATCACATTATTGGCCCAACAAACTTAACGAATTTTCCTCAGATTATGCAATCATCGAATTTAAATGTGTGTACCATAAATTTGGGTCATGGCGATTATTGTTGTTGTCGTCGTCGTTATTATTATTCCCTAGGTTTCTGAATCTAACTAAATTCCACTTCGTCCCTAGAATTGAAAACGTCTATCTAATCTGTTGAATATCTATGTGGTTTAATTCAACTTATTGTTTTATAATAATATTTGCTTATGTGGCAGGGTTGATTTTTAATTGTTCTTTTTGTAAATGTACTATGTATTGTTTAATATATTTGTACTGGCGTGAATATAATCTTGTGATAGCTGATATTAGACTTTTTGGACTTTGAAAAAGAATAGGTCCCTTGATTCATCAATAAACATTTTGATTATTACAGAGTATATATTATTTTCGTCGGTTCTTACAACATATTACAATTATTATTTCGAACACTTTTTTCAAATTAATTTTATATACATTAAAATATGAATTGAAGCCACGTGATTGAGTTAATAATATTTTATAAACAATTTGATGCGGTAATCTGATCGTCGACGACATATCAAGTTCACTTCTTTAAGTAAGCAAAAGCTTAATTAAATAAATCTTAAAGCATTCTTAACAGCAGACCACAACACATAGATTCTGACACTATGTATGATTATTCTATTTTTCAATTTCCAAATTGCATATAACCCTGTTCTTCAATGTTAAGTTTTTGGATTTGAATTCTTAAGCAACAAAAAGAAACAAAAGGATATTGATAATTATAATTATAAAAAGTGGATTGAAAAAATCACTCAAAAGGATAAGAAAGTAATTATATTTAGTACTAGATTTATGCAAATATCTCTTTTTTATACCACAATTTAGATGTTGTCCCTATTTTTAAAAGTTGTACAAATATAGTATTTGGAAACTTACTCTTCCAAACAACTTTAGACTCAAGTCTATTTGATCATAGACTGCTCAACCTTACAGACAAAACATTAGACTATTATATAATGTTTGCAATAATTTACGAGAAAGATTAGACCATAGAAATGTTTTCTCGTAGGATTTTCTGTTTGCTCAAAAGAGATTTTCAGAGGGTAATCTAAGAAGTCCATAAGTTGCAAGAATAATAATTAGAAAATGATTATTTACTAGACAATTGTGGATAACCGATTTAGTGTTTGTTAAAGGTATTATCAACTTGGATTTTTATTGAGTGTTTGTTGGGGGTCAAAGCTCTATCGCAACCCTATGAATGTGACCATAGTTTATATTATTGTTATTATGGTTCACATGCATCGTATAATACCATGGCCATGGTATTTGTTAGGTGAAGTCTTAATCAATAGAATAATGATCTCATCTGAAACTGTCCAAATGACAAGTCTTATACCACCCTCTCACACGTTGTTTTCTTCCAAATGGGCACAGTTGGAATAAAAAACAGAAGACAAAAAAATAATGAGTAGGTTTGAAAGGAACTGAAAGAGAGAGAGAATTCATGGCCATTTTCATTCATTGTTTGTATATTTTTTCCACCAAAATATCGAGAAATGACAAGTGACTAGTGATATTGAGTGTTATAAAGAGCCAGGTAAAAGTTACTAACAGATTTAAGTTACATATGCTTATGGAAATAAATTTACATAATCAATTCGATTTACCTGGTTATAACAAGTTATAAGTCTAGAGGTGTCAAAATGGGCCAAATAATTAAATGAGCTAGGACGGGCTTGCCCTTTTAATTGAAGGGCCTACAAAATGGTAGCCCAACACAGCCCTAAGCGGGCCGTGGGCTAGGACGGGCTTGCCCTTTAAGTTTTTTTTTTGTCTTTCGAAATAATATTTTTTAAGTGATTTTTTTGTAAATTTGAACATGAAACTTTTGCAATATGAAATAGAATTTCTATCACTCATTCTTGCGCAAATCCATATCATAGAAGAAAAAATTCAAGAGAACAAATATAAATTATTATTTATAATCACTAATTCAGATCACGTTCAAAATAAATTAAACATAATATAAATTCTACGACTAAAAAGTATTACTCCAATTTCTAATTACTACTTAATAGTAAGTACATTCTTTTTTCTCATTACTTATTATCTTTTCGTTTAATTACTTATACTTTTTTTAAAATTAATTAATTTATTATTCCTTTCTGGCCTCAGCCCAATTTTTTAGGTCGGTGGGCCAAGAGAGGCTGGGCTTTTGAGCCTCACTTCTAGATGGGCCAAAGAAATCTCAGCTCAACCCTACTTACATATTGACAGCTTTAGTTATAATCATTCTTTAAAGAAGAAATTGCATGGTTTGTCCTACAAATGGCCTGGTTTATTATTTTTTCCCTTCAAATTGAACTTATGTCTAGCAAAGCATAAGTTCTTTAAAGGTCCCGGCATAACTTGTGAATATTATAAATTTATGCCCCGCGAAAATTATTTATCCTGAGGATTAAAATTAAAAACCAACACAAAATAGGCGTAAAAGTGCAAATGAGCCCATAGTCTCATGTTAGCCCAGTGGATTTAAAAATAAATCATCCAACTGATTTTAAAAGGGCAATTTGCACGATTGTCTTCATACGGACTGGTCTTTAATTTTTGTCCTTCGCTTAAAAAGATGACCGAAAATACCCCGATGTTCTGGGTTGAAAATCTAGCAAAGTCAAAAATAATAATAATTTCGCAAGGCATAGGTTTCTATGAACCTATGCGTTTTCGGGCGAAGTTACATAGAATCTATGTCGGAGACAGCAAATTTTGTCTTGTATAACTAAAAGTCTGCGTTAAAGTATTATTAAAAGTCTGCCGGAGACGGAAGACTTCGCCTTATAAGGCAGACTTAGCTATGCTTTAAGGCAAAGTATGCCCCATAAGGCAGACTTTTTGCAACAGCCTTGCCTTGCGGATTTTTTTTTTTTTTTTGTTTTTGTTTTTACTGAGCGGGGGTTTGAACCCAGAGCTTCGAAGTATTTTCGGCCACTATTTTTAAGCGAAAGACAAAAATTAAAGACCACCCCAAAAGAAGGAAAATCCACTCTAAAAATGATTTGAAAATGTGAAGTTTAGCCCACTCGGTTAAGGGAAAAAGAAGTTCTCTCTATAATTCATCAACTAGCTTAGATGCATGCACTTGACCTGTTTAAATCGCTGATATTGATGTACTCAAAAGGGAAACCATGAAGATTCCCACCTTTAGAATTACAGACTATGGGTTCAAAATCTTGTTATATTTTCTATAACCAATGTTAATGAATTTTGTATCACAAACTTTTAATTTGTCTACTAACTTTGATTCCTACCCTTCTGGCATTGTCCCTTTGTCAATAATTGAAAGAGTTAATAAACTTTCTAAAGATTAACTTTAGCATAAGAAAGGAAGCAGTTAGAAAATAGATTTCATCAAATTTGCACATTGAGCTTTTAATACAAGTGTCTCGGGACAAATAATCTACGAAGAAAGGAGGGGAAAAATTATTTTTCTGATTGTTCATTTTGATTTCGACCCATTCCACGAAAAAACAAATCAGAAAAATAGTAAATGTTATAAATATTCGTTTTATGCAATCTCATCTCAAGACACTTCTCTGCCTTCGACAAACCTAGCTAATTAATGATTCATGTGATGAGCAAACTTCACAATCTTTTTGATCTAAGGATCAGCCTGAAATTGGAAGTCCCCACAAAACAACAAAGGAAAGTGTATGTACAAAACAAGTTGTTCACCAAAATTTTGGTCATTTCGAGACACTGGTAGATTTTTTTGAAAACAAGACCAATCCAACAACAAAAACAACATACCCAATGTAATCCCACATATGGGATCCTGGGTGGTAGGATGTACGCAAACCTTACCCCTACCTTTATGAGTAGAGAGGTTGTTTCCGATAAAACCCTCAGTTCAAAAGAAAAGAAGAAATCAAAGCAGGCTTGCAAGAAAATAAGATGGCAAAATAACAGTACACAGAGCAAATGAAGCAACAGAGAGACCAATCAAACTATGAGGAGTAATTCTGCTTAATGACAATTCCTCATTAATCTTGAACATTTGGAAGCATTCCTATTTTACGAGTCAAACATTGATCTATAAATAAGTATTGTAAGGTCAATATCAGTACACAATAATGTCAATTATGTAATCAAACAAGGAAAAGGTCTCTATCTCTATGTGCATTACAAGTTTCAGAGTCATAATCAAATATGTTTGTCAAATGCCCAAAATTGGGTATGATACAATGGAGGCATTTGCCTTATCTGTTTGGTGGATTTTCATTAACAAATTGGCATACATTGAACTCTACAAAAACAAATCTGAATTCTACAGACCCCTTTAGGGACACAACACAACTCGTTTAGTCAACATCAATTTAAGGCACTGGTGCCCATTTCTAAACTCCTTTTCCTCAGCACCTTGTATTTTGCACAATCTCAAGGTCCTCTATATGTCTCTATTTGGCAAGTGGAACTCCATCAAAATTCACATTCACTTTCCACAAGTACAAGCTATGTCATGTTGCATTGTATGTTGGTATAAATCCTTTGGCATGTTGGCTCTCCATTTCTAGAGTCATCAGCGATTTTTGCCGGTGGTACCTATTCCTCTTTGCAGCTAATGCTGTTGAGATGAATTTCCGAAGGTGTAGAGATTAGTTCACAATCAGAATAGACAACAGTGCAACTGAAAATTCAAACTACAATATAAAGCTATGTTGCTCGGACTCTTTGAAAATATCAACTGGTGCGTATCGGATCCTCCAACCATGGTGCATTTTTTGGGATTACGGCTGCAGCAACAGTTTTGGAGAGTCCGAGCAACATAGATAGAAAGTAAAGTAACTATCGTCCACCATATCCAACAGGAAAATACATAGCGTCATGTTAAGAAAATAAATCAAACAGTTTTGAGTTTAATTTCGATAACTCGAAACAACAAATTTGATTAGAAAAAGACGGAGTACTAGATTACAGGCACCGGACATAAATATTGATACTTGTGAACTTGCTATTAGAAGATTTTAATAGCAGGTAAAAAGTTGATGATGTGTACTTCTCTCAGAATATGATGATTCATAAAGCTTCACATCTCATACCTCACAAAACCAACTTAAAGTTGTATCATCAGTCGTAAACAAGAAAAAAATATTACCAGAGTATAGTTACGAAAAGCCACCTATTGGCTAGGTTTGGATCTTTTCAAAATAAGTTAGGCAGATAAAGATCCAAATATGGGGCACATATAATATAAGTATACTATAAGCAATCTACAGCTATGATATTATAAGAATGCTATGGTTATATTATCAGTTAACAGTAAAGTACTTTCTTCAATGCAGATAAAAGAAATGCAAAGAAACTACGGAAAGTATAACATGTTGTAATCTCCGAGAAGCCACTTACACATCATCTCGTGTGGCAGAGCAAAGTCATAATCATTCTGCCTCTTCTTGTAGCAAATGTATGCCACCAACAATACCACGGAAGTAAATACTAGACATGATATTCCAATTGCAACTTTACCAGCGGTAGAGAGACCATTTTTACTCCAAAATAGCGGACAATCCGGCAAAGTAGGTCCACCACACAACCCTTTATTACCAGAGAGGCTGTGGTAGTAAAATGCTTTCTATTAGAAATCAGTGAAAAGGCTAGTACATGAAGGAAGAAACAAAATATTAACTTCTACAAATATTTTATCAAAAGAACAGAAAACACTGGGGATTCCACCATGATAATAGTTCTATAATATTATATTTATTTTCCAGAAGAACTCAAAGCTTAAAGTAACCTGATTGTTTTTGCTTTACAATTCCTGAAGGGAACTTAAGAGGATAAAGGAGTTGAATAAGCAACAGCAGTTTCTTCTCCCCCCCAGAAGGTACAATTGTGTTATGTTCTTGCGCTTCATATTTAGGACACACAAGAACTGTAACCGCAAAAATATTCTAAAGCAATAATGGGTCTTTTCCACATAGAATTTATTCCTGAAATTGATGTCACCAAACTGGTAACAGAATTCCAACTTTAGTATAAATGAAGGCTCAATTTGATTAATCATCTAAACTTAACTCACTCCTCAGGGACTCAGATAAAAACTTTAGTAATTCCGTTTATTTTATAAGCCCCAAAACATTGGAATAACTTCTTCTCCCTTTATGCACCTTTACAACTTTCAAGAATTCAACTTAACTCCTTTATATGAAAATTCTCCTATCGAGTAACTCTCTGAAGAAACTCAACAGCAACTCCTTTTCGTATAAAATTCAACTCTAAAAGCAACTATAATAACTGGATTCTTAAGTTTCCTAAATACCCAAACAGTGTTACATAAATATAAGAGATCCAAAGATTAAGACAATTATAAAGGCGCAGTTGAGACACACCTCACAGCTCACCTTTAGGAGATTTTAAGCTAAGGCGGATTTTACCACCTTTACGCTAAGGTCAGTAGGGTGTATGTTTTTTGGAACTCAAATTTAATCTTTTTGTTCTTAAATTTTACATGAGTCATTTGGTTATCTTAAGCCTGTAATTTATCATTCATTACATTAAAAGTAAGGCATGCCTGCAGCAAAAGCCCTAATTGTGAAGAATAGCAGTACTAGCCATCTCTCAACCTCCTCTCCCTTCTCTCTGACCTTTCAAACCAGAAGTCTTCCATCTCATAAATATTTTGTTCTGCTTTCTCCATCTTTTTCCCTCCTCTTAATTTCTAAATAATAATTATAGTTTATCTATTAAGAAAAACTAGGTCTAAAGGCACTCGCACAGCTTGAGGCATATGGCTCATTTGCTGATAAGAGAACCCCTCAGCTTAGCTTTTGCTTAGCAGTCTGGATTTCTAAAAGCTGGGTAATAACAAGTTAGCTATGCCTCAAATCTCAAACAAATTGGGGTTGGCTATATGAATCCTATATGACCATGTTCCTCTACTTAACATAAGGTAACATGTCCAGAAATAAATTGACGATTATGAATACATAGGATAGACTATCAACTAGACTAGCCGTTGCCAACCACTGAGTTATTTCATTCAGAACATAACAAACTTTGATGCAACATTAGCCATCCCAACAATATTCATTCTGGTCAATCGACTCAATCCTACCATTTAACCTATTAAAGTGAAAGATATTGGTACCGCTTTGTGTGAGGACAAGCATCCCAGAACTACCTTTTTTACCTCATAATTGTGGTGTCCGGGCCAGCTTGTGCGCGCCTACCTGCTACCTCCCACCTGCACAGTTACCGGGTAACTCTGTCTACCAAACTTGGATACACAAAAAGAAATCATCCATTTCAATATCCTTCTCTTACATTTGATAGCTTCTATGAAGTCACATTTGTGTTCACTTTATATAGCTTCTGTAGCTTTCTTATATTGTATACCTAATGGCTTTGGCCCACTTATATCCGTTTCGTTTTTTTAGGCTAAATGGCATAAGTAACAAAAACAACAACATACCCAACGTATTCCCACATGGTGGAGGGTAGAGTGTACGCAGACCTAACCCCTACCTGGTGGAGATAGACTACAACAACAACATACCCAGTGTAGTCCCGCATAGTGGGGCTGGTGGAGATAGACTGTTTCCGAATATAAATGACAAAAGTAGCCTTTCTAATTTTGTGCTATTATATTCTTCTCTACCTAAAATAACATTCATTCTCGAACGTATCATTCCTGGAGCATCAAACAACTGCAGACACTTTTTGTGCATACCTTGCTCGAAGTCCAAAGTGCCTCCGCAGTAGGATAGTTTCCCCTTAGTACTTTGACTGATGCGACACTATTCAATCTCAATTTGCAAATTTGTCTATCCATTATGACTACTGAGACCTCAGTCCCCATCTACCGAAACTGAATGGGGGTAAATGTGAGTGGAATCGCGCATGTACTTCCCAAGCATATACACATGAAACATAAGGTGTCCAACTGAAAACTCTGGTGGCAAAGCAAGTCTATACCGACCTGTTTAGTATCTCATGTGGGTAAATAAACCTTAGGCCAAGCTTGCCCTCTTCCAGAATTTCATCACTCCTTTCATTGGTAAAACTTTCAAGACAAATCCTCATCTTCCTGAATTGACTGAGCCGGGATGAGCATGAACAAAGTCATGTATGTACGTACTCCCTGAGCATAGAGACAGAAACATGAAAAATAGAATATCCAGCTGACAACTCGAATGGCAAAGCAAGTCTATAAGCCACTGCACCAACCTGTTTCAATATCTCACGAGGGTAAATAAACCCTGGACTAACTTTGCCCCTCTTCCACAACCTCATCATCCCATTTCTGTGTGTCACTCCCTCATCACTCAGTTTGTCCGAAACCATGATCTAATCTAAGTTGTTCAAGACGCTGGGAGGGCAATTTCACCTTTTCCAATGCATGTTGAACCAAATATAGATCAAACAACTTCGTCGCCCTGGGTTCGAACCAACTATATGGAGAACGACATCGTCTTTCATATAAAGCCTCAAAGGCGCTATTTGGATACTGGACTAGTAGTTGTTATTATAAGTGAACTTTGCAAAGGCAACTATCGTCTAAATGACCACCAAATATCACATGATTGCATTGTTTTCTGTAAAATACTTGTCCCAAGCTTTTAGAGACGGCCAAGGACCTTTAGTGGGTCTAGATGACCCAACAAAGTTATTTTTATTGGTCAGGAAACAAAGGTAATCTCCAATTTAAAACCATTTTTGCCATAAGATACTTCTAACAACCTAAACCAGAAATTAACAGAAGGAAGCATCTCAATTCATGCACTAATGACATTAGCAGAAGAGGCACACTATTCATTGAATCTGTCTTGTTTGTTCAGTGGAAGCACAGATTCGAAAACTAAAAATCTACTAAAGGAAGAAACTTTAGCCAGAAATTAGAGCATGACATACTCAATAGCTCCACCATGGACCCCAATGGAGAGAAGTTCCTCTGGCACTTTACCTTCTAGTTCATTACCATTCAAAAACCTGAGCAAATTACAGTGCAACTGTTAGAACTAAGCAGAAGGTAAATATAACAAGATAAATTCCTTTCATCTAAATGAATCCAAGTGATTTATAACCCAAATACTTTAATTGCTTTCTATGGTAATCATGACATAAGCAACAGGTACCTCACAAAAAGTGAAATATGCAATGATAAATCCATGAAAAGATTATCAAGGTGAACAAGAATGGAGCTTACATAATCTGCAAGGTGGAAGAAGCTAGACTATCTGGTAGGGGTCCAGTAAACTTGTTATTTGACAAATCCCTGCACAAAAGGTCAAACTTCAGACTTTAAAAGGTGGCATTGTTAAGTTAATTAACCAAAACATCAAGCTAAGGCCCAAGGATTAAGGACCTTAAAAAAAGGACTGAGGAATAAAAGGAATTTACAAGAGGTCAGTTGTTAAGCTAGTAGCAAATGAGTGGATCAGAAAAATCTGGAAGGACCCGTGTATTCAGGACTCCAATAACATTCAACAATTTATGTATGTCGGACTCGATAAAACTCATAGTTATAATATGCAAAACAGCAGACTATTTCAAGCAAAAAAAGATATCTGGTCTTACAGTTTCACGAGGGACTTCTGACCCAATCCCCACGGTAAAGAACCTCCCAATGAATTAGAACTTAAGTTCCTGCAAGGCAAAAAAGTAAGAGAAGGTAGAATGACTATAGTGAAGATCAAATTAGCACCATTAACAAACAATGGAAGTGCAGAAAAGAAATTGGTGCAACTGAAATGACCCAATCAAAGAATTATTCATCAGGGAACCATAATGAGCATAAGAAAATACTAGTATGCTTTCATGGTGTAACCATTTCTTGTCGAATACCTATTTAATCATTTTATTAGGACCGGTAAGTGAGTAAGTCTAGATACTATACAGGAGTAACAACATGTGAAATTCAGGTATCTAAGAGACAAATTATTAAAGAGGTAAGAAATTGAAAGTTGATACTTACAAGCTTACCAAATTAGACAAGAGCCCAATTTGGTCGCTGATATATCCCTTTAAGCCTTGGCTTCCAAGATCTCTGAAAGATAAAACTAAAAGAATCAAGAAAGATATACATGTGCTGCTTAAGTTATCACCATGAATTAAACAACAGAATATTAAGGGGATATTTGTTATGGAAAACATTGTTTTCTTTCCTTCTTTGATACAAAAATTGAAATTAATAATTATATTATTTGTCAAGTTAGAAGTGAGATTAGTAGGATATGAAGGGCGAATCCTGTCTTAGAGAAGCTGGAGCAATGGAAATTTCACACTTTAACGATCCAGCCATGGTGGTTTCTAAGCGCTCGTGTACTAATGGATGTGAAATGTGATGTAGTTCCATGATGCTTCTTTCCATGCTTCATTAAGATGAATTGACATCCCAACCTAAATGTATCACCTCGGAATTTCAAAGATAATTTTTCATGGAATTGGGTTCTTAAGCATAATTCGAAACAATGTTTTGAAACATCTTATTCTATGTTTCATTGCTCAGAACAGAGATATAGGTGATTTACTTGGGCAAGATAGCTGCTCCAAACAACTCCTTCCACTTCTAATTTTGCTCTGCAACTCTGTATTACAACTAGAAGTAAGATATGGCTTCGGTTCTCAATCTTCTACATAAGTTTTCTACCTCGCCCTAATGTTATCGACACACATATAACCACTTTATACATTGTTATTATCTCACCTATGCCATGCTTACAACCACATGTTATTATGTGCCCGGAATCAAATTGTGAGATGGACTGAGCTAGCAGTAAAGTTATGGCCTCAATCAAGATATCCAAACATCTCAAGCAGGCTAGACACTTAGGGGTCATTTGGTTGTTGGTTAGAGTTACGCAAGTATTAGAAATGCAGAGATTAGTTATGCAGGATTTAGTTATTCGTATATTAATAATTTCATCTTCTACCCTGCACAAAATAATATACATAGATTGTCTCATAACATATACATGTATTAGTTATGCAGGATTGTGAACTGGTAACCGAACACCGTACCTGGTGTGCTGAATTTTATACATAGCAACTAAAATGCAACAAGATAACTATTAGCTTACATATTCTCCAGTCATCATTTAACCTACATGTATCCACGTACGGAAGACAAAAAAGAACCACTTACATTTGGGAGATCACAAGCGATCCGTTCTTATTGGAATGACATGTAACACCTTCCCAAGCATCCCAAGTAGTAGGAGCACAAGGGTCACCATTCCATCCCATTCTATCCGGAACTCTAAGCGACTCCTTCAATGCTTTCATAGCAACAACTGCAAACACATGTAAAAACAACAAGTTAAAATTATACCAAAGGAATTCCACAACTAAGGGGTCGTTTCGTTGCTGGTGTTAGAGGAGTTATCCATGTATTAAAATTAGCATAACTTTATACATTGTTTTGTTTCAAAATGGGGGAAAATCTCAACATATAATCTAGCATAATTATACTACAATGTTTGGTTGGTTTTTCTCTTTTCCACATAAAACATAACATTGCTAATACAATGTTTGGTTCATGCTTTTCTTTTCCGCATAACTAATACATGTATAAGTAATGAGGAATCTAATGTATTTTTTTTATGCAGGATATCAAATAGAATAACTAATTCAAGTATTACTAATACTTGCATAACTAATCCAAACGACCCCTAACTGAATTACCAATAACACACAACTGCAACGAATTCTCGGAAATAAATTAATTCTCATCATACCTTGTTGAGGTAGAGTCTTGAGATCAGCTGGAATAATCGCATAATTCTCGAGCCCACAAATCACGGGTGCACCAACAACCGGCTCGAGCCTTACATTCAACTCAGTACTACTCAAATTCTTAACAACATACTTAAAATCATAAGCTGCAAAACTCCCAACTTCCTTAAAAATATCAACTCTACTCACATTTTCACCATTTACCATAACATCAAACACCCTTTTACCTTCTTTATTCACACTAACATCAATCTCAGCAAAATGAAACCATAACAAATAATCCAATTTCGCGTCGACGGGTAAAATATACTCCAAATATTCACCCCCTTCACCAATTACAGTAACTGCACTTTGATACAATTTCATAGGGAAATAATTAGGCTCTTTATCTACATTTACCACATTTTTAATTGCAGTAATTGATTTAATCTTAGCTCCATTTACCTTCCCCGAAACCCTAAATTCCTTATCCGCTTGCCACGACCGGGCAAACCGATCCGCATCATTAGTAAACCCGGGTCCCCATTGACCCGACCCGGATGAAAACCTACCATAATTAACTAAAATTGAAGTATCATTAACTAAATAAGAACTCGGATCAATTTGAGTAATTTGTAATGAAGCAATAACCGGTGAATCAGTAGCAATACTGTAAAAACAAACATCAGCCACGTCATCATCCACAGTAAAAAACAGATCAGAGTACGCGCCAGCGCGTGAGATACTTTCATCCCAAGGTGATCTCCATTGAAAGACGATATTACCCTCAACGGAAACATCAAATGACGGTGAATGTGATTTACCGTCGTAATTATCGTAAACAGTAAATGTACGGAGGTTATAACGTCCTGAGGGTAAATTAGGGATTACGTAACAGTTTTTTTTACCGGAAGAAATGGGGAAATAACGGAGGTTTTTTTCTTGTGAGTGTTTGAAGTTAAGTGGTTCAGATACAACGGAAGTAACGCCGTTAGTAAAGTAACGGTCGGATAACCATGTAGTGTTGAAGATATCAGTTGAATTTGAAAGTGAGCCACAATCTATATGTAAGGAGTAATCTGTTAAAAAAAAAAAAAAAAAAAAAGAGTTAGTTAGTTAAAATAAGTTGGGCTAAAAATGCAAGAAGATTAAGGAAGTGCTAGTAATGTAAATTATGGTTACTTACTGTAAGGGTAGTGAGTGGAAGTGGAAGAAGGGAGAAAAAAGAAGATGATGATGATGAAGAAGGGGAAGGGGAAAGGAGACATGGTGTGTAATATGGGAGAGAGATAATGTTGGTTTTTTTGTACATAAGAAAAGAAAGCTATGGTGATTGCATGGTGGTGGGGTGGGGGTGGGGGTGGGGGTAGCGAGATTGGCGGGGGTATGTGGATGAATTGAAGAAGACTATGGTTGAAGTAGAGGCAAGATTGATGCTTTGATTTTCTTGACTTTTTGGGACTATGAAGTGGAATGTAAGGTATAGTTGGGGTGGGGGTAGCTACGAAGGGGATAGGAAGTGACTAAACTATTCCTAATTAAATACGCATTGAGATTTGATCACATAATATTTAATAGGGGCAAATCTGAAAAAATAAGTTTAATTATTTCTTGATTTAATAAGTGAATACTTTTTTTTTACTCAAGAAAAAAAGGCCAAGTGAACATTTTTTTATCCGGAGGGAGTACTAGTGTGCTATTCACTAGGTCTTAATTCACGTGATACTTTTCGCTTTTTGGAAGTTAATTTAACTAAAGTTTGAAGGTATATTGGATTAGATTAACTTAATATATTAAGATAAAAATTTATATATTTGAAAAGTACTATAAGTTGCAACTTTTTAAATGTCTTAAATTGTTGGTCAAAGTTCATGCAGTTTAAATCTCGAAAAGTGAAAAGTATCACTTAAATTGAAACAGAGAGAGTAATAAAATATTTGATCCGACTAATGCTAATTCGTCGAACCACCATTCGTCTATCGGAAATCATCTATCTACTTTCATAAGTGGAGGTAAGATCTGCATACACACCACCCCTTTCAAACCTCACTTG